>NC_143578.1:186765693-187073288 GCF_048544385.1 Mastigoproctus giganteus
GGAGCTGCCTGTATTTATTTTATTACGTCCAAGTAACGTCTTTCCTCCAACAGTGTTTACTGCTTAGGGTGCTTACACATAGACCACAGGTTGACCAGAGTCTAGTGTCCATATTAGGAATACATGTTAATCTGCTCACTGGCTATGGACACACAAAGAAAGCACTTGACTAGCATCTCAGAATTGACAACAGACTAGCATCTGTTGTCAATTCAGAGAACTTCCATCACTTGAAGTCATTACAAATGTGTGCATTGAGTGGTATGTACAAACAAGTAGGGTTGTGAAATTTTAAAAACTTCTAATTATTTTTTAAAAAGACATCATTGATTAATGAAAACACTGACTTAACACAGCAAAAAGTATCAGTGAAAAGACTTGTGCTATATAGAAACATTTCATTTCTGCCCATCTGCTACGTTGTCATTTCATTTCTCCAATCAGTGCACAGCAACAACGCAATACCCACTGTTTCAACTGCTGACAACCAGCATGCTTAAACTGAAATTCATTACAGTAAGAGGCAGGATAACACAAACAGCAATGATGAGTCTAGGAACACTGTTAATATGTGCACTATCATTAACTTAAATGATTCATTTAAGCTGATCAAAGGTGTTGGTTCCTGGAAAGAGGGCCACCTGCATTTTACGTGTAAGTAGTACCTCTGTTTATATATAATTGGCAGTTTCTGTACTCATTCTAAAATATTGAAAAACATTCTTGTGCTTTTAATTCATTAAATGATGACATTCACCATAATTTTGTCTACTGGAATTTAGAGAGTATACACTTTATTTTCCCCATATTTACTTGAGAGGAAAAAACAAAACAAAAAAAAAACGTGAATTAATTCCTTGTGTTACAAATTGGACTTGAAGACATGTACTGTTTTCATTTCACATTAGGACTTGCATATTTTGTAGCATTATTGTGCTATCTGGGTTCCTTGGTGCTGACAAAAGGTATTGACCAATTTGCTTTCTATTTCCGTAGTCAATAAACAGATTAGTGCACACAGGTTTCCAGCACTTATCATAGCAGTTTGTCAACCTTTTTATGTGTTCATACCCTTACAGTCTAAAGGAGGACAGTCAAATAAGTTGCTTTTATTTAATGTACAGTTTTGCAGTTGTTACACTGTACATTAAGCAGATGCTTGATTAGTTGTGTAGCTAATTTGTGTAGAAATACGTGTTACAAAGGAACAGTTTTAGTTCTTCCCAACCCACTTGAATGCAGTAGTGTATAAGGGGTAAAGAGTATAAGGGTTAATGAATTGGAAATGTCAAAATCTTGAATTTGTATTATTTTCTTAATGTGTACACTTACAGTTATTTAGAAAATAATTTATAATTAAAAAAAAATTTTTTTTTAAAGAAAAGCTAGTGCGCACCTATTTCAGGTAATGTATATCTAATGAAGTTATAGACTTCCTGTACTGGGAACATTATAGAATTTTTTATACACTTAGTGATCACTGAATTATGACTACCCCTATGAAAACTGAATGCGACCCGTTGACCACGGTTAGTCAACCTATGTAGCATAAATAAGGTGTTAGTGGTTCAGTAGATAGTAAACTTCCAAGCGTGATGCATAAAAGGAAGAATTTATCGGACTTTGATAAGGACAGATTGTGGGAGCTCGACGAGCTGGTGCCTAAATTTCCCAAATGGCTGAACTGGTGGGGTGTTTGAGAGCTTCCATTGTTAAAGTGTACCAGGACTGCGTCAAAATGGTCAAACAACGACCCGGTGGCAAAACTACAAAGGTCAGCGAAAGGCTGATGTTAGAGGTGAGTGCCAGATCCGATGACTCGTACAGGCGCAGTACTGTTGAAGAGTTAACTAACCAATACAACGGGCCAACCCTGAACAGTATCTGGCATGTTACACATTCGCACGTATGGGCTATACCAGCAGACGACTCCTATGGCATCCTCTCCTAACCAATGTTCATCGCCTTAAAAGACTCGCTTGGTGCAAAGAGCATGCAAGTTGGATGTTAGAAGACTGGAATAAGGTGTGCTGGTTGGATGAGTCATTATTTACTCCACACCGTGGATGGTCATGTACAGATTTGGGGTCAGCAATATGAGGCTCTTCATCCATCATACGTGGTATCAAAAGTGCAGGACGGTGCCAGCAGTTGTATGGTGTGGTGCATGTTTCACTGGCAGGGACTTGGACCCCTGGTGCATGTGGAACAACATATCACTGGTCTCCACTATCGTCAACTGCTTGCTGACTGTTTGCACCCTGCTATGTTACACTTTTTCCCCGAATGGCAATGGTGTCTTCCAATTGACGATGCGCTGAGCCATTGAGCACTTGATGTGCAGGAATGGTTGTAGGAACACAGTTCTGACTCCCAACATATCAATTGGCCTCTGAACCCCCCCCCCCCCTCCATATCAATCCCATAGAGCACTTGTGGGATACTATGGAAAGGCATATCAGGCAGATACACCAATCACCTCCATACCTGTATTGCTAGCCACATTACACACAGCTTGGTTGGCCTTACCTCCTGAATGCTTTTGACATCTTGTTGGATCAATGCCACGTCAGATAGCTGCTGTACTGAGGGCAAAAGGAAGACCTATGAACTGTTTGGTAGGTGGTCATAATTCAGTGATCACTTAGTGTATATTATTCTCAACTGAAGGAGGTCATCGAGAATTAGTGCTAACAACCACCAAATTAGACTAGTCACTGCTCATTGCTAAGGTTGGTTTGCTATTAAATCATGGCTGTGGGATCCTCCATTTTCTCATTTTCATGTCCCAAAACACAGGAGTCTCACTCCATCAAACCATTTTAAAGTGGTCACCAAAAGAATTCTCATCAGTGCTATAATATGGCATAGAGACGTTGGAATCTGACCATTTAATAAACCAGTAGCCTTCAGAATGTAAAAATTGCTGCTAACAATTGACAATGCCCATACAGGCAACTCTCTGTTTACGAATGAGTTTTGTTTCAAGATGCTGTTCATTATATGTTTTGTTCGTTATATGTATCTTGCATTCCTGAGCTTTACAATATGTATCGTATACTTTAGCAGCCATTTTAAAGCATTAAAACCATGTACTAAACATCAAATGGTATATATAAACGTTTTATTATAATGTATATATGTATTATGGTTTATTGTATACAATATGTAACATAAAACAAAATAAGAAAAGAATAAAAAACAAGATTGTACTTGTTAATTTTAATAAAAAAAACATAAGAGTTACAAAATAGAAACAAAGAAAATGAGTACTAACACATATTTAATGTACATATGTATTCAACTTTTACTCGCCAATATCTTCATCAGAGGTTCAATATTTTCCACATAAGGGACACAAGGTAGATGGAAGGGTATCTTATAATGAAGAAACAGCTGGGTTTTCCACTTTCTAAAAATATTTTAAAAGAAAATTGCAGTTTCCTTTTTTTTCTTCAAAAAGTTTCTAAACTAATACTGTCTTTTATTACTACAACTATCAGCACCAGCACTTCTATTTCACTTTGGACCCATGAACACTTAAAAAAATTTTTTAAAATATTTTTAAATCACCAAATTCAGAACTACACTTAATAGTGTCTATAAAACAACTGACCACGTTTGTTGTTGTGCGACGCAAAAGAGCAGTCAGGTGCATTTTTTGCTGTGTGTTTGCAGTGCTGCTATTATCTGTTTCAGGTTTCTTTGTGACTGGAATAGAAAGGAATGGGAAGCTTCCCTTCCCCAGACCCTCAGATCCTAAGTGAACCAACGGTTGAGCATCTAAGATATTTCAGTTACACCTAACTCTGGTTTGGTTCAGACTTGACTAAGGAACATCAGTCTGACTCACCAAAACCAACATTCTACAATGGTTCTATTCACAACTGTGCTTTCTGTCATATTAGGAGCCTTTCACTTTCCAATCTGTATCTTATATGATGAAGCACGTGACCCACTGCTTTCCTTTAGGAGACAACAGCTGATGTTGTGTTATGCATAAAAAATTCTAATTGAAAATCCAGTTGGTTGACATTATTTATTGCCAATTAGAATATCTATATCACAACTGCCAAAATTAGTGGGCTCAGGCAACTCTTATGAAAATCTCAATGTCACATTATACAACATTGTAACTACTGCCAAGGCACTTTATGACCTTTAATCTCAACTCCACCAAAATGTGAACTTCAGCTTCAAAAGTGGTACAAGACTGTACTGATGGTTAACAAACTTACACTTTTATGTTTGGATAGTTCATTGGTAATCAGAACACTGCGATACTTTCTCACTGGTTGCTCCTAATTGTGACTGGGAGTTACTGCTGTTCAGTCTGTACTTATTTTTAAAACAAAGCTTAAGGCTTAGAATGTGATGTCCAAGAAACTTTGTGGCCACTTCTTTGGCATAGATGGAGGCAACTTTTCCTCAGTAAGCAAATATAACTACAAAGCTCACAATCTAGGGAATGATTGTGGAGCAAAGTGACCATCTTCATATTGTAAAATTTACATAAATGCTTTTGAAATTTATGGCAGTTACTGTAATTACACTCTGACTGATGTTGGAAAATTTGCAGCTTTGGTAAGCTATGGCAACGTTTTCTGTATTGGTTGAAATGATCTGTACAGTGTGTGGAGCACCTTGACATAGTTATTTTTTACCTTATATCAAATTTGTAATGATGAAGGGTAAACTCTTTTTTTTTCCTCTTTTTTTTTTTTTTTTTTTTTTTTAATGGCTGTATGCATCTGAGCTGTACATTGAATAAGCCATAAATCATAAGTTTGGTGCATTATAGCCATAGAAGCTGCTGCACCAGTAAAATATCCAATCCAACCAAGCATCTGAGCTGCAACAAGTAAGACATTGCACGCATTTATGTAGTTAAACGCTTGATTAATTTTCTGTTCTTATTTCCGCATGCATAATGATAGATACGAGAATGTGTTCTGGTAGAGAAAAATAGCCTGTTGGTGATGTTAAATGTTTTTCTTGACAAGTGTCAGGATGTATGTATGCATTACAAGTATATCTCACTGCAAAGAACAATAAGCAAGGCACTGTATGCATCTATGCAGTGAAATGCTTGATTATTCTTCATTTCCTTGCCATGCAAAGAGAGCTGAAACCATTGACAGCAAGTTCTGAAAAACGAAAACAGCAAATCAATGATAGGGTTTCATAAAACAGTGTTTGTATTGCTGGCAAAATAAATGCCACTGGCCCCATTCTAGAGTTACGTATATTTTTATTATTTTGTATGAATTTAACATTTTGACAATGCAACTGCCTAATGGTAGTTTTCTGATCAACTGATATTACTTTTTCTCTCTTTGAAGCATGTTTCAAGTGTGGACAAGAAGGTCATCTCTCTCGTGACTGCACCAAGTCTGGAGTTGATAAAAGGAATGGTTGCTTTAAATGTGGACAAGATGGGCACATGGCAAGAGACTGTCCAAATTCTAACAATAGAAGTGACTCTAATGGTTATTTTAATTTGTGTTATTTTGATAACTTAATGTTGTTAATCTTGAATTATTGGCCATATCTATCTATTGTGATATTATGAAAAATAAAGCCATTATTTAATTTCTTGTTGAATAAAGTTTTCAGAGAATTTAAAACCTTTTATAAATAAGCTAGGTTTTTTTTTTTTTTTTTTTTTTTTAATATTAGAGGTAAGCCTGGACAAATAAAACTGGTTTTAGATCGAAATCTCAAGCTCCAGGATTAACATTTTATATGCATTCTAATATCAAAAACTGAAAGGATAAAATGAAGTTTAGAAAAGGAATTTTAAAAAAATTATAATTTTTTTTTTTTTTTTAAAGAACTAAAGTATAGTGTTTTTCAAATGACTCGATGGCTGACTATTTTGATAGGTTAGATGAAAACATTCTTTTTGATGTCATCTGCTAAAATTCCTGCTAATTGTAATTGAAATCTCTTCGTCAGTAATTTACTACAGTTTATACAATTATGACACTGAGTACAGTGAACAACTGTAAAAAAAAAAAAAAAAAAAAAATGGTGGGCCAGTAAGTCAGATTGTCTTATAATGGAGGATTGTCAAGGCCACATTATATCAAGGATCTGGGTATATTCTTACCATATGTATGCCATATCCAAAAATTTCATTATTTCATACAGCATGTCTCCCACTTTTTTTTTACTATTGAATACACCATGAATTGTCAAACTAATAGAGCAAACTTATCTGCGAAAACATCTAAACCTCCCAAGCACTTCCTTGTTCATTTCAAATATACATGGTCTCAGTTCTAATCTCAACGATGTCCATTTCCACTTGCAGTCTGCCGAGCCCCATGTACTTTTTCTGACAGAATCTCATTTATTGGTTATTCAACTACTGCTCATCTTGCCGACTGGGCTAGCCGGGTGGGTAAAGTGCCTGCCTAGCAACCCAAAGGTCATGGGTTTGAATCCCGCCTCGGGCTTGGATCAAAGTACTGCAAAAACCTTGGGAGGTGCATTATGGCCACAGAAGCCGATGCGCCAACAATTACCAAAAAAAAAAAAAAAAAAAAAAAGAAGCCTGCTCGTCTTAGTTGCCCAAATTATTCGCTTTATGATTTCTTTCACCTCAAAGGTGGTACTTGTGCATATGTCTGTACCGATATTCGCTGTCAGAGACTTGGTAATTTGGAATCTCCTCTCTTCGATCTTCTCTGGCTTAAAATCTCCTTATCTCATTGTGTCAAATTCATCTGTTGTCTCTACCGTTCTCCCAACTCCACCAATCACTTGGAGCTCTTTGACTTCCCATCTTTGCAACTTGACTTTCTCCAGTCCAACTTTCCTAACAGTGAGGTAAAGTGATTTCCTCATCCTGTGGTGATCATCACCGTATGAAGAAGAACAAAGAATCTTTATTGTAACACATAGATGATGATTTACATAGTAGTGTAGTTGCAACTGCCCATCAAAATGCATCTGGTGCAAATAGTCCTGAACAATCTAAGCAAGATAATTCTAAACAGATTATTCTCACATGCAGAAAGCCTTTATCACATTCCTCTCTTATGACTTTAATAAACAATTTTGCTCATTCCTTTTAATTTTTATGCCAATATTTAAAACTCCAAATACAACTCTTCAGTTAAACAGGCCACACAAACAGTTACAAGATCAAGACAACTTTATCTTTGAGACTGTGATGTATAAATATGTCAGAACAGTTTAAATAAAATAGGAAAAATATATTATTTTGCTTATCTGTATGTCATTACTGATCACTTTTCAATAATGCAGGTTATATTGCACATTTTTCACTGAAGGGTTTCACAACAGTTTGCTTATCTCATAGATTTGGTTGTCATCTACTTATTTAGCTCAAATACAACTAAGTTATCTTTTCTCTATAAATGTGGCTGATGTCTGTTGTTTGCAGTTAACAGTGCCTGTTTCATGCAAAAAAACCTCCTCTTTACACTTAGAAAGATGCTTGCTGCCCTATAACTTTTTTAATGTCATTTAAAGATCATTTGAATAGGAACAGGCAAATTAACATTGTTAAAATGGCTGTTGTGTGGTGGCTAGTATGAGAATTAACATAGTACATAACTTGTGATTGGATTGGATTGTGAAATAGTAATGATATAGCTGATTTTGAAGGCAGGATTCATATTTCTCAGTTTAAATTTTGTCCTAAATTTTTAGTGTAATTAGAATAGTTAATCATGGTTTCTTTCTCTTATCAGGTGAAAGAAAAGAAAGAAAAGGTGGTTGTTTCCGTTGTGGTGAAGATGGGCACATGTTAAAAGATTGTCCAAACGAAGACACACGCACAGGGCCAGATGGTTAGATTTTATAGTGCTACTTAATCACAGTATCATTAATTACTATGTTTTATTTATTCCTTTTATACAAGAACAAAGGGCCGAGTGGGTAAAGTGCCTGCCTGGCAACCCAAAGTTCGCGGGTTTGAATCCCGCCTCGGGCTTGGATCAAAGTACTGCAAAAACTTTGGTAGGTGCATTATGGCCACAGAAGCCGATGCACCAACAACTACCAAAAAAAAAAAAAAAAAAAAAACACAAGAACAAAGTCCAAACATGAAGATTTTTAAATTTGATTTTTCCTGGGTCTTGGGTAGTAAATCACAATAGGCTAAGTATAAAAATATAGAATAATATAGTTTTATCTAAACCAAAATGTCTTTCTTTTACTCTTTCAAAATGAAAATTGCACAAGCCCATATGATTAAGAGAAACAGTTGAGTGAGAATTGAGAAGTCATTGTTAGCAAAACAGAACTACATCTGATGACTTAGTTTGCAAAAAAAAAAAAAAAAAAAAAAATGCTAGTTTTCAGCATAAACAGGTTATCAACATAAATTGAGTACACAGGCAACTCTCGGTTTACGAACGAGTTCCATTCCAAGATATTGTTCATTATGTTTTGTTTTAACAAACAAAACATAATGAACAATATCTTGGAATGGAACTCGTTCGTAAACCGAGAGTTGCCTGTATACTCAATTATGTATCTTATACGATAAACCATAACACACACATTATAATAAAATATATTGTATAGACCATTCGAAGTTTAGTACATGGTTTTACAATAGCAGCCATTTTAAAGCATTAAAACCTTGCACTAAATTTCGAATGGTCTATACAATATGTTTTATTATAATGTACATATGTGTTATGGTTTATCGTATACGATACATAATGTGAAATAAGAAAAGAATAAAAAAAAACAAGATATCTTACTTGTTAATTTTAATTAAAAACATAGTTACAAAATAGAAATAAAGAAAATGAGTACTAACATAATATATGTACTGTACATATGTATTCAACTTTTATTCGTCAATATCTTCATCAGAGTTCACTATTTACAACAGTGACACTAGGTGCAGATGAGGTAGATGGAAGGGCATCTGATGAATTGTTTCTACTTTTTTAAAATATGATTTTATAGAAGGTTGCACAGTTAGTTTCTTTTTTCCTTCAAAAATCTCACTGTAGTATGCTAGACATTCATAAATGCCTTTTCACTTTTGCAATTCTTTCCATATTTGCATAGTCTTCTGCAGAGATTGCCAGCCCCTCAGAAATTGATTTAAAAGCTGCAGCCATTTTCTTCCACGAGAAAACATTCTACACAACGTAATGTGTAAACCAAAGTTTATTTACTGGCTAGATTTATTAACCTAGTTTTATTAACCAAGTACAGTTCAGTATAATTATCATATAATAATTTTCTTACAATTATGTTCACTATACATTTGGCATTTCATGTTATAAACTCTATCTATTGGCGACTTTAAGAAAGTTTGAATGAATTGTGACATTCGTTATGGTGAATGTTCGTAAATCGAGAGTTGCCCGTATTAGTTTTAGCAAGGGAGAGCATGATCCTGATACTGCTTTGTTCATTACTTTTAAGTTTTGTTGCCACATTATGTTAAGGAGCTGGGTACGTTCATGCCACGTATGTCCCATTCCACTTACTTTTACTCTTTTTAAACTAATGGACAAATCAATTAACTGCCGACTCTTAAAATATCTAGAAACCTTCCATCTGATCAATGATCACCAGTATGGATTCCGTCAGTGTCTATCCACTGGTAATATTCTGGCTTATGTTACCCATCTATGGAAAAATTCAGTGGAAATTTTGGTGAAAATCAAAATCATTGAAATCTTTACATTTCAATGGCCTTTGGTTGTGTTTGGCCTAAAGGTCTTCCAAATAAGCTTCCATCTTATGGTTTGCCAACTGTGTTTTGTAATAGCTGTTTTAGTTTTTCCTGTGACCTCTAACTGCGTGTGATGGTAGATGGCTAACTTTTCCACTAATGCTGGTGTTCCCAAAGGTTCGGGTCTTTATCCTAATCTTTTCCTCATTTATATCAATTACCATCTTCCATTGACGAGTAATCCTATCCACAGTTTTGCTGATGATAGCACCTGTCATTGCATTTCACCTTTCAGTTTGAGAAACATTGCCCTTCACAAACAACTTCAACTTCTTGAATAAAAAAAAAAAAAAAAATGCAGCCCTTACCACTACAGGATGGAAGCCTCCTCAACAATTTATGCTGAGGGAAATGGGCCATAACCTGCCATGCTGGTCCAGTGACAGGTGTTGTGACCTGCCACACCAGGTCACAACACCTGTTTCACTCTGTGTTTGGGCTAGTAATTGTGGTGTTATGGTTTGAGAACTGTTTTTGTGGCATACTCTGGGTCGATTAACATGAATCAGCATGCCGATGATATGCACTAATCGATTAGTGCAAATTTTTCCTTTTTTCACGCAGTGTACCGAGACAACTCTCATATCCATCAACAAGACAAAGTGCAAGGCCTGGTAGGCGATTAACTGGTTTCAGGAATATGACAATGAATTCTCCGTTCTCCCATGACCAATCAACCAACTCATCCCAATTGAGTATGTTTGGGACCTACTGGAAAGGAACATTCGATGCTGAAAACATCAACCTGACAATGTGCAAGCATTGCTGGACACGGTGCAACATATATACCGGTGTTCAAAGAAAGTGCATCACCCCTTAAAATTGTAATTGTCATTCGAATAACATAAGTTTATGGCAATATTTCTTACAGATTGCATCAGATAAGATTGACACGCCTAGGTGATGATGTAATATTGATTTACTGTTACTTTCAACTATATAAGCACATTCTGCAAGAGTTGCAGTCATTCCTTGCTTGTGTCAGGAAGGCAAGTTACATGCAGTTGACACCACAAAGGAGTGCTATTGCTGCTTTACGTGAGGAAGGATGTTCTTCCCGACGTATTGCTTATAGAGTGTCTTGTAATCAGTCAATAGTGAGTAGATTTTTTTCCAAACTCAAGAAAAGGAACCAGATGCAAACAAGTCTACACCAAAATAGGATCACGTTTTGAAGAAGCGCTTATGCCTTAAAAACCGTAAAGTTTCTTCGTCTGAGCTGAAAAGAGAATCGGAAGAACATACAGGAGTGGTAGCAAGTGTAGTAACAGTCGGAAGATGTCTCTTCAAAAATGGATTTGTAGCTTGTCGTCCTAAGAAGAAGCCCCTCCTCACACAAAAAATGAAAAAGGCCCAATTAATTTGGTGTAAGGAGCATGTGAAATGGACCCTTGAGCAGTGGAAGTCAGTTATTTTCTCGGATGAAAGAAATTCAACCTGCATTGCTCTGATGGGAGACAAACGATTTGCCATAAACGTGGTGAAGAATACCATCAGACTATGGTATCTACAGTGAAATTCCCTACCAGCCAAATGATATGGGGGTGCATTTTGTATCGTAGAGTAGGTCACCTGCAGTTTATAAAAGGTTCCGTAAATGCCAATGGATACTTGGCTATGTTGGAAGGCAAATTGCTGCCAACCATTGGAGATCATTTCAACCTGCCAAGTAATTGCATCTTTCAGAACGACTCTGCTCCTTGTCATTGGGCGAAACGTGTAAGTAAGCACTCTGCAGTTACGTTGGCTTCATTTCTGCATTAGAGGTTCGAAAGTAATGTGTTTACATTTGTTTCAGGTGAAAAAATGGTTGGAAGAACGGTCCATCACAACTCTTAGCTGGCCAGGAAACAGCCCGGCCCTGAATCCTATACAGAACTGTTGGCATCCTGTGGAATCTGCAGTTGCCAGAAAGAAACCAAAGACCCTTTGTGAACTTCAGGAAGCCATAAATTCATGTTTGGAACCACGAACTATCAGTTGATTATCTTCAGAAATTGACCTTATCAATGCATTGACGGTGTGCTGCTGTTCATCTAAATATTAGTTTGCACCTGGTGAACTTTTCATTTTGTTTTTCATTTAAAATGATAAACTGAAGAAAATTGAGGTCTTCTGATAAGATGTCAGCCATAGTTTACCAAAACTGTTGTATAAAGGTTGCAAGTGCTCATTTTGGAATATTTTGAGAGCACCTGTCAAATATTACTTAACTTTGCCTTAACTATTAATAAATATTATTTGTTTATATTTCTGTTTGTGATGCTATTCATTAATGTGATATACCATTGCAAAAAAGGATTAGAAATGTGAAATTCCTAGGCAATGCACTTTCTTTAAACACCAGTGTATATAGCACTACCACAGGATACCCTGCCACACCTTGTGGAGTCCATGGTGAGAGAGAGAGAGAGATGTTTGGACTGAATTAATATTAAATGACAATAATTAAACAGTAGTATGGTGTGGGAAAGAGATGTAGTAGGAGAAAGGCAAAATGATTTTTAGAGAAAAAGTCAATTACCTGCTTAATACAGTTGTTCCAATATTGTCCAGTCTGAAAGTTGCATGGTCAAACTTAAACCATGGATTAGACTTTGAGTCTTTGAGTTTAAGTATGCCGTGTTCACACCGTGGTTTCATTATAATTTATCTAGGTTGTAGAATGATGAATGAGAAAAAATCATTTCCATTCTATTTTGAGGCAGCTGTGTTACGTTATATGCTTTTTGAAATGGTATATAACTTAAACGATTTAATACTTGTATCATGTACCACAGTGACCCAAACCAACAACGTTTTATAAGATAGATATGAGCTTCTTTCAAAATAAGAAAGATCACAAAATCGATTTACCACAATCCTTTAAGCGTATTTCGATTTTTTATATGAAATAGTCTAGTTGTACAATAGATGGTTAAAATATATGTGGAATTATATTTTATTATAAATGGACATCAGGAAATTTGCAGTCAGTTTGCAGACTATATCAAGCAAGCATCGAATAAGATTTCTGGCATTGGCATTCTTCAGAATATACTATAGTTTTTATTTCTGCACACTGTGATAGACGAAAATGTGCTCTTTCATTTACTAGTCCATGTTTTAAATTATGGCATTCATGAGGTCCTAAACTGCAAATTAGAAATCTTATAATTATCACAAATGTTTTGTGGAAATTTTCTTAATAACACTGAAAATAATTTTTTATAGTAATCTAAAAAAAAAAATGTTTTCATGAAACCCTCAGCATTTCTTTTTCTCTTCCCTCACAATCTTTTCTGTAGTCTTAAAGATGGCAACTCTAGCAAGGGCATTCACTACTGAAGAAATTAAATTCTTATAACGAATCTAATTTCTTCAGTAGTGATACCATTATTTAAATAAATATGCACCTACCCTGTGTGATCGTAATAATTACCACTTTAATTAAAAGTTTTTGAACGAGAGTTCAAATTTTTCTCAACATTACACAAATATTTGCGGACAAAAAAAAGCAGATTTTTTTTTTTTTTTATGTATCTTGCATATTACAACTATAAAACCTTACATTAAATTTGCTACATGTAGTTTTAGCCTCAGCGGAGATCTGAAGAAAGAAATCTGAAACATAATTACCCTTGAAAAATTACCAGCTAAGGATTTGGGCCTCACCACTACCACATCTGCTTACTTTACAGAATAATTTTAAAGGATTTATATTACTAGTTTTATTTGAGGTTACTTCATTTAAATATAATTTTTTGCTTTAGTTCAGTATCATTGAAGAAACTAAATAATTTCAGTTCTTTTATGATATATTGTTGTTTTAACCTCACTTTAGGTAAACCAAGGGCTCCACCTTATATACCCCCAGAAATCACAGAAGATGAAAAGACTCTTTTTGAAGGAGTACCGACAGGAATTAATTTCGATAAGTATGATGCCATTCCGGTTAATGTTTCTGGCAGTGATGTTCCGCGACACATTCAGACCTTTGAGGAAGCAAATTTTAGGGAACTGCTTTATAGCAACATCAAGAAATCAAAGTACACTCGCCCAACTCCAGTACAGAAGTATGCAATACCTATCATTCTTAAGAAAAGAGATCTCATGGCTTGTGCTCAGACTGGATCTGGCAAAACAGTAAGATTCTTGTACCCTCTGTTAATATTAGTAATATTGTACTATTAGTGATACTGTGATGCAAGCTTACACATAAGCCATTAAAAAAAAAAAAAAAAAAAACCTACACTTTTACAACGGCAGGTTGAAGTTTAGTCCAACAGTCAATTTCTTGCTGAAAGCAATTTTCCACACATCTGACTGGCAACTGTTCTTTTCCAAGTTAAATTTGCTCCTGGTGTGTGTATCATCAAAAAATAATAAAAATGCCAACGGCATTTAGTTTACTCAATTCATTTTCAGCTTTAAGCACTTCACTCTGGTTGGACTCTAGAGATCCTGCAATTCACAGAACTCAGTGGGGTTTTTTTGTTATTTTTTGTAGGAGCATTCTTTTGTGCACCTGACTAACTTTGTTCTTTGCATGCATTTCAACACATTTAAATGAGGCTATGTAGTCTATGCAGAACTAAACTGTTGCCTAACAGTTGCCCCAAATGTCAAACATGATAACGATCTTTCCATTGTTGGTAAAATTCCTGCATATCACTAACAAAACCACAAAATAACTTGCATGCATGGTGGTGAGGTTGAATTAAAACCAGTACAGGAAGAAAAGGATTCGGTAGTTAGTGTGGATAGATATGAAGTTCTCTGAGCACTGTAGACAGGTGGAAATGAAGGTCCATGTCTGTTGATGATTTATCAAATTTTTATTTGTTGAAATAGGTAGGTCATTATTCTACTATATAAGGCAATTATAAGGTCATTCTCAGATTACTGTCCTGGTATGGAGACCACCTAAAAAAAAAAAAGACGGATGATCTTTGAAGGGTACAGAAACAGGAGTTCACTTTGTGAGATATGCAGAAAGACATCCATATGAGGAATAACTTTTGAATATGTGAACCACTGAGCTTGACAACCAGGCTGTTTTAGACAGGACTTCATTGAGGTCTATAAGTCTGAGAGGGGATACCAAAACGAATGAAGGTAAAATTTTCACTGTTATGATTCCAGAACCGGAAACCATAAATTTGAACTGCAGTGAAAGAGATTTCGACTGGATGGTAAGAAATTTTAGCTGGTGTGTCATTGATTACTGGAATGTTACCTCTGAGGTAGAGGCTTGGGTGGGGGGGGAAAAAAAAATCGGCTGAATAATTGAGGGTGGAAACATATAGGTTGTTTATTCTTATTGTTTATAGATTTATTTTATTATTTCTTATTTTGCTATTGTTGTCGTTATTTTATTTTTCACTGAACAAAAGTACAGCAAAATCTAATGGCTTCTTTGTGCTGTGTCTAATACTAGTACCTATAAGTTTCACTAACAATAGTTGCTGTTTTTTGCCTTCATTCATATTTTTAGGCTGTTGGTATACATAAATATATATGTGTATATGTAAATGATTTTTCCATCCTTCTGTTTATCCACATAACAATCCCACACCCAGTGGATAGATTTTTATGACATTTCGTATTTGAGCATTTTAAAATATTTGTTGAGCCTTCTGAAATTTCACTAAAATCAAGCAAATATAAATCTGGCAGTTATTTTTTCCATGCAATTTGTATGTAATAAAATAAATAAATTCGTAGATTAAATGTAGTTTTAATGGAGTATTGTTAGCTCTAGATAGTCTGTGTATGCATCGCATATTTTGTAATATAAGACTCGAGAATGTGGTGTCACATTAAGAGATACATGTATACAGTAAGAAAAAAGACATTGTGTGGGAAAAGAGTAATAAATACACAGCTGCAATTAAACTAAACAGATTTGAAAGGATGTAAAACTGTGGAGTTTGAAGTAGTCTATGAAGTCATAATCTTAGTAATTAATTGATAAAGAGATTTTCACTTTTCAGTTCTATTATTAATCAATGAAAAAAAAAATAAAAGAATTCGATTAATGATATGAGGAAAAAAACCCGACAGCACCCTAAGTGTAATGTCCTGCGTACATTATGTAACTTGTTCAAACTTCTGTATTAATAGACATTTCTGAATCTAACTACATGATCAATAAAGCTCAAAGGAACATTATATTCTCTAAGCAAATAAGATATATTGAAAATTAGCATTTGTCATGTATGTGCGATCACCTTCATGTTCAAACACATCTGTTTTCTCATTTCTTTTTACATACTGCACGTTATTTTTAAATGTTATTTGTTTGCAAATGTCTGATTCGAACACATTTTTAGTACAGAAAGCAAATGTGTTACTTTTACATTTTTTATGGATACATGGATATATATCCATAAAGATATACACTGAGTGGTCACTGAATTATGACCACCCTTATGAAAAATGAATGCGACCCATTGACCACATGGGGTACGAGAGTGTGCAGTTAGTTGACATACGTAGCATAGATAAGATGTCAGTGGTTCAGTAGTAGTAAAATTCCGAGCGTGATGGATAAAAGGAAGGATTTATCCAACTCTGATAAAGGACAGAATGTGGGTGCTTGACAAGCTCGTGCCTCAATTTCCCAAACGGCTGAACTGGTGGGGTGCTCGAGGGCCGCCGTAGTTAAAGTGTACCAGGACGCGTCAGAATGGTGAAACCACGACCTGACGGCACAACTGCAAAGGTCAGCAAAAGGTCGAAGTTAGAGGTGAGCGCTGGATCCAATGGCTCATACAGGCACAGCACTGTTCAAGAGTTGACTACCCAATACAACATGGACCAACCCGGAACAATATCTGCCATGACTATGTGTCGCACACTCACACATATGGGCTATACCAGCAGACAACCCCTACGGCATCCTCTCCTAACCAAGATTCATCGGCGTAAAAGACTCGCCTGGTGCAAAGAGCATGGAAGTTGGACATTAGAAGATTGGAAGAAGATGTGCTGGTTGGATGAGTCACGCTATTTACTCACACTGTGGATGGTCGTGTACAGATTTGGCATCCACAACATTGAGGCTATTGATTTAATGCATGGTATCAAAAGTGGAGGCCGGTTGAAGGCAGTTGTATGATGTGGGTATGTTTCACTGGCAGGAACGTGGACCCCTGGTGAATGTGGAACAACGTATCACTGGTCTCCGCTATCGTCAACTGCTTGCTGACTGTGTGCACCCCGATATGTTACACTCTTTCTTGAATGGTGATGGTGTCTTCCAAGATGACAATGCGCTGAGCCATTGGGCACTTGATGTGCAGGGATGGTTTGCGGAACACGGATCTGACTTCCAGCATATCGTTTGGCCTCCAAAATCCCCCGATATCCTTCCCATAGACTTGTGGGACACTATGGAAAAACATGTCAGGCCTCTGGATACACCAATCGCCTCCATACCTGCATTGCTGACCATATTACACACAACTTGGTTGGCCCTACCTCCGAACGCTTACAACACCTTGTTGAATCAATGCCACGTCGGATAGCCGCTGTACTGAGTGAAAAAGGAGGACCTACGAAGTATTAGGTAGGTGGTCATAATTCAGTGATCACTCAGTGTATATTGATACATGATGTGGAACAGTGAAATATATGAATACATGGATATATCCAGACTCATGGATATGTGTTCTTATGGATTTCCCACCCCTCCTTCCTTTTCTGGAAACCCTACCAAAGGATGTTGTTGAATTAAATTTTGTTTTGTGCCACATACAATGAAAATATGGTTTAACCTTTGGGTTCATATTTTTTGTTAAAGATGGCAAATGTGAAATCCACTGTTCCACATCATTTATGCACTTTCATCACACAGAATCTGCCAAACAATATTATTTCTGTTACAAAAATACTAATCCATCCATTGCTTTTTTTTCCATTTTTTAACTTTTGCAAAATTCAAAGCTTTTTCTTGTGTTGGATTAAGCCAAGTGGGATTCCTCGAGCATGAGTGCCAGGAGAGTGCTAACTCATTCATTTCCTTATGGCTGATTTGTGTCTCAGTGAATATTTTCATGGTGTTACAAATCCACTTTTTGTTAATATTATTTTTTTATTCTAAAATTTTTTGAATTAATGATTTGCCACAATCATACTTTTCTGCTAATTATCTTTTTGAAAAACCCTTTGCTGCATCTTCTATAACTTTCAAAACTCATATTTATAAATTAAATTTTAATTTTGCTTTTTTTTGATATCACGTCTATATTTGAAGATGGATAAATCAGAAATAAATGAATGAAATACTTATTTGGTAATGATATTTATACATTTACTTCAGAAACTCCAGATTTGTAGAAACAGAAAAACACTGACCTCCAAACAAAAGGATTAACGAGTCGAATCAAGTAAGACAATGGTCATCATAGAGAATTGCAGATTCCTAGAATACACCATATTCTAGAAATCTGTGGAATACACCAGCCGCCAAACAGCAGGATTAACAGTTACAGGTAAGACGGTGGTCAACTTAGAGAATTGGATTTCTAGAAATCTTACACCAGCCACCAAACAATAGAAGTAATGGTTGTGATCAAGTCAGATAAGTGTCCTGTGTATTAAAGTTGTATTCACCTTAGAGAATATAATTTTAATGCACAACACTTATTTAAAACTGTTCTAAGAAATATTGGTGTTTTGTAATAAAGGTGGCTTCATTGAAGAGGTGGTCGCTTATAAAGGTCACAGTACAGCAATATCCCGCTTAGCATGGCTTCAAACAGCACGGGTTTCGCTATAACAGTTTTCAATTAAGTTAAGGTCAAAAATTTACTGTACATATTAAAACTCATTCAATAGCTTAGCCAGGTACTATTCATATATGCTGCATTTTCGTACCCTAGATACATATTTGCTGAGGTGCCAACTGTATTGTCTACCATGCACATGTGACATTATCTCCTTTCAGGCAGTCAGCTGCAACATGTAACAGTGTTCAGTATTCTTAATTCCATCCTGACGAGACATGATAGTTTTTCAAAATTTATTTTTTACCCCTTTAAATATGATCAAAAATATATCTGCATCTTGGCTTGCAATCACTGCCCTATTTGGTAAATGATTTCACTGGTTTTGAATCGCAAGTTCAGATAATTGCCGAAGACATTGTGAAGGTCGGAAAACACTTGGGATTTGAAACTTTGGACACTACCGATGTACATGACTGCATTGACTTACATGCGACTTATATGATGCAACTCTCCTTGAAATTGACGAGCAAATTGCATATGCAGAAGAGGAAAACAATTCTGAAGTGGATAACACTGAAGTGCCACCAAAACAATTTTCAACAGAAAAACTGGAGAAAGTTTTTGGGGGGATTGACATGGCCTGCAGGGCGATTACGAATGGAGATCCGAATGTTGAACGTAGCATCAAATATGGCAAAATTTACAAGATGGGATTTGATGCTACAAAGACTTGTATGCCGAGAAAAAGAAGAGATGGCTTCACCAGACTTCATTATTGAAATACCTAAATAAATAACTGCTTTTTAAAAGCTTTTTTCTCATCTCTAGTGATGTTGCCTTTTTATTAATAAAATTTTTGATTTTTTTTTTTTTTTTTAATTTCAAATCCTTTTAATTCGCTATCAAGTTCAGATTGTTTATAAATTTATTATAATTTGTTTATAAACTGTTTCTTTGGTACACATTCAATTAAAACTCATTATAATTATACCTCAATCAACAAGGTTTCACATAACATGGAATAGTTTCGGTACCAATTATCAGTGCTATGCGGGGTATTGCTGTATATGGAATTAGAAAGCATCAAACACAAGGGGGGTGCAGGTGTAACCCTGGTCAATATTCTTAATCTGAGTTTCACCCAAAACTTCTCTTTTCACCTGCCACCACGCGCACACTAATTTCCAGTTTCTCTGGACCGTGGGTAAAGTGCATTTTACTGAATTTGAAAATACAACGCATTTCAATAAAAGCCCATGCTGCTATATCGTGTCTGGTGACAGGTCTTTTGGATTCATGAATTTCAAACATTCCATGTTATATTGCTCTAAATAGAATTATATTTTTGATCATTTTTCTAGAGAAGAAGGAACCTATTGGTGAGAGTCATTTTCACCCGCAGGATAGCTACGAGCCCTCGTTTTAAAATACAGTAAACCCCCACTATTCGCAGGGGTTACGTTCCTGAGAAATGCTGCGAATACTGAGTTATGGCTCACATAGTAATAATGGGGTTCCGTTCCAAAGTATGAAATATATAAGAAAAACTAGTCTAAAATTTTGTATATGTATGTATTATATGTACCTTCATAATATGACTATGTACATTGACAGTACATAGTGAAATGCAAGCATATGGCATCGAAATGAAAATAAGAAACAATTTAATATTAAATGTAATATTTATTAGAAATTTCAAACAAATCTTTCAAACCAGTACCTTTGCTAGCTAAAAAATGTATCCCACCAGTGCTATCACCAGTTTCACTAAAGTGTTGATAAAGGAGTTTTACCTTTTCACGAATGATGAGTGAACTTAACGGAATTTTATTTTGAGTTCGATCTTCAATCCACAGATTTAAAGCCTTTTCCATTTTTTCTAATTTAACATCACTAATTACAGAGCAAATTTTTGAAGCAGTTAGCATGTTTTCACGGACACTACGGCAGATTTTTTCTTCCGATTTCTTGATTGATTGTACCGTTGACTCGTTGATTTTATAATGTTTTGCCACTGAGGAGACACTTTCACCATTAGAAATTTTATCTAATAATTCAATTTTATTCGCTAATGTCATTACCTTTGATCTTTTCACATTTCCCTTTTTATTCATAGCCATATTTTTGTGCGGGTTAGGAAGAACTTGTCCACAATAAAGTCACTTTCTTCCATTAACATACGCGAAAAAGTCTGTTTTACACTGCAAAATGGTAGATTTATCACTTTGTAAGCATGTCAATTTATAAATTGATAAATTTATTCAATTTATAAGCATATAAATTAAAAGCAAACGACGAAACATTCCATGACAAGCGCATAACAAGGATTAGTGAGAAACATCCACGCTCACGATTTTGTCACCCCTCTCCCCCCACCCACTGAGCACTGTTTTGACTGGGAAAGATAATTTTAGCCACGCCAATGTTTTTTTTTATGGCGGAAAATGTTCACGGCACTTTAAAATTCACATTTTTTTTAGGTTTCATTTATATTAAATCTGCAAATACAGATGCCGCGAATAGCAGGGGTTTACTGTATGACATAACTCCTATTCAAAACATGCTAATTCAGACTGACTGCAGATAAATGGGCAAATTGTGCATTATGTTTAGTTTAATCACTAAACATGTGACTGGTCACCTCATTACAACGTTGCAATTCAAGATAGAAAATCAATCCCTGAACTTTTTGATCATCACATTTTTGGTTCAAATCAGCCTGCATGTCCGATGAAT
The DNA here is from genome assembly GCF_048544385.1 of Mastigoproctus giganteus. NCBI lineage: Eukaryota > Metazoa > Arthropoda > Arachnida > Uropygi > Thelyphonidae > Mastigoproctus > Mastigoproctus giganteus. Next base: position 186,786,880 of record NC_143578.1, read on the forward strand.
TTACACTTTTTTTTAGTCTTGCTTTAATAAACAATTGCCATTCTTCCTTGGATACCTTGCATGTGCAGTTAATAAGTAAAATATCCAAATATTTTATTCTTAGCAATGTGACTGTATCCTGCACTTTTACAAGTGGAAGACTTGCAAGATCAAAGTAATTATTTGCATATTATATGAATAATATGGTGTATTTATTTATATATTTATTTTTTGTTCCCCAGGCTGCTTTTCTGCTTCCTATATTACAGACATTGGCTTCTTCCCCAGATCTCCCAAATATGAATTTCAGAGATACACAAGAACCTTGGGCAGTTATCATTTCACCGACTCGAGAATTAGCAATTCAGATTTTTCAGGAAGCTCGAAAATTTTCTCATGACACTATAGTTAAGACAGAACTAGTGTATGGAGGAACTTCAACGGGATACCAAGCGAGCCGAATTCAAAGAGGTTGCCACATACTTGTTGCAACTCCTGGAAGATTGATGGACTTTGTAAATAAAGGAAAGGTAAGCAAAGTTTTGAGGCAGGTCTCTCTCTCTCTCTCTCTCTCTCTCTCTCTCTCTCTCTCTCTTCCCCCCCCCCCACTTTCAGCTACTTTAATTTTATGTTCACTCTAAATCTGAACCACCTTTTGACCAATTACTAGACGTTTTCAACTGGGGTGCTGCAATAACATTCCAGGGATGCCATGTAATTTGGGTTTAAATTACTTAAACTTATTATTATATATTTTTTAAATTTATATATTTATTTCATTATAAAAAGCTGTACGGTATCTTTTTAATTTTGTGTTGATCTATAATTGATGTTTATTTAGTACTTCTTTATAACAAATAAAATTATACAATACGTATATAATTTGTATTATGAATTGTAATTTTGTTTATAGCTATATTATTGTAATAACTATCATATAACATATTTTTTAATATACAGGGTGTCTCAAAAATATTGGTACAAACATTTAGGAGAAGTAGGTAACATCTAAAGGAATGTGAATCACATACAACCCATACTGGATACATCACGGGAAAGTAGTAGCAGAGGCACGAGAAGCAGAAATGACACAAGACAGTGATTAGTGGCAAACATTAATTTGACATAATATTAACAATGTAGTACGAGATGGATGCATTTCATGATGTTACAACAGATGCTCGAAGGTTCCATCATGAGACACGATGCATGCGTGACACCAACCCAGCATGGATTGGCGGACACGGTCGAACACACCTGGAGTTTCTTTGACAGTAGCAGCAGCGCAGACGAGTCTCGCCATGAGATCCATTTCCGTCTCCACGGGCGATTCATAGTTAGATTTGAGGGGGGGCCCACAGAAAGAAATCAAGGCTCGATAAATCAGGTGAGCGTGGTGGGGGCCAGGCAACTGGTCCACCACAGCCAATCCATCGACGCCCAAAACATCTGTTCAAATGGTCACGAACACACCTTCCATAATGGGCAGGCGCCCCATCATGTTGAAACCAAATGTTGCGTCTCACATTTGCTGGAACATCGTAAAGTTCCAGCTTTCGATGTTTAGCGGAGTTCATGCGGGATGGTAACAGGTATGGGCCGACTAGGCAGTCACCGACCATACCTGCCCACACATTTATTGCAAAGCGATGTTGTGCTGCATAGTGTATGGATTAGCAGAAGGGCCACACTGTGTGGCCCTTCTGCTAATCCATACACTAGATGCATGTCTGCCAGCTAAAAGTTCATATATCGATGCATGCCCTTTGTGCGGAAACTACTGCTTTAAAGAGTAAACCAGAAATTTTCCCTCTCGCGAACTGATGAACAGCGCAGTGTACCGACTTACGGTGACGTTTCCGGTTATGGGTTCCTATGCGATTCACATTCCTTTAGATGTTATCCCCCCCCCCCCCAAACGTTTGTACCAATATATTTGAGACACCCTGTGTGTGTGTGTGTGTGTGTGTATACACACATACATACCCACAGAGATTTTATTTTAATATTACACACACACACACACAATCTGATCTAACAGGAAGAAAATTGCATAGGGGTGTCACAAAATAAAATAAATTACTTCGGCGGCACTTTTATTAACCACTAATAGACATTGGATTATATGCACTATAATTTTTACATTTATTACTTGTTTATTACAATTAATTGAACCACAATTTCTTAGTATTTAACATATTAAAGTAATAAAACCATTTATGAAAAGTTTTAACATCTTTTTTAAAAGTTTTTCCATTTCAAACTCATCTGGAATAATTTTTGTTACAATACACAATAATATATTTCTCAAAGTGGTCTGTTGTAAATTTGTGTATGTCATCCAAGATCATTTTATATGCAGAGAATGACAGGCGCCTCCGTAGCCAGGGCCGACCGGGCTAGCCGAGTGGGTAAAGTACCTGCCCGGCAACCCAAAGGTCGCGGGTTCGATTCCCGCCTCGGGCTTGGATCAAAGTACTGCAAAAACCTTGGGAGGTGCAATATGGCCACAGAAGCTGATGCGCCAACAACTACCAAATCAAAAATCAAAATCCGTAGCCAGGTGGGAAGGAGCAGCAGTGCGTAGCACACGCTTCTTGATTAGACCGGGGTTCGAGCCCGTCACCACCAAATACGGAGGGTGCGGAAAGGTCAGGGAATGACCACCGCATATCCCAGAGCAATATGGCCTTAGTTGCTAATGCTCCTAAAAACCAAAATAACAAACAAACAAACAAGCAGAGAATGACCTTTCTTTCCCTGATGTCACCATTCCACGGACTCCTCTTTACTTTCAGGGTCAAAATGGTGTATCCAACTTTCATCCTGAGTGATTAGACGAGAGAAAAAGTCTTCCTCATTTTTTTTTTTTTTTTTTGGCAGAGGGCTAACAACTCTGATTTCTGTTGTTGATCGTTTTCTGAAACCAGTCAATAATCGAGGAATCCATCTTGCAATCAATTTTCATAAATGGAGTTGGTCATGAAGGACTGTTTCAACAGAGCCCACACTAATCTTCACCTCCTAACTCCTAGGACAATTCACGCACAGATTCACGGACAATCTTCCATGATTAACAACTCCACTTTTCTGATCGTGCTGTCATCGATGGCTGAATGGGGATGACCCGGAATGGGCTCCGATTCTACCGAAGTCTGACCACACCGAAACTGTGAATGCCAGTGCTTCACAATGCCATAGATTGGGACTTCATCCTTATATACAGCAGTCATCTCCTCGTGGATAATTTTTAGTAGATTTCCCCTTCAAGAACAGATACCAGATTACAGCTCTGGCTTCAACTTTGTCTATGAAGCTACTTCGTCACATGTTCAGCTCTGTAAGAGAAAAACAAATTAAGACACAGGGCTGAAATTTTACACCTTTAGTACAGAGATATGTATGATGCTACACACAAAATATCATGACTGCGATATGTGGAAGTAGGTGAGGGCGATTCTTTATTGAACCATCCTTGTATGTTTTACACTTTCATCTCCCAACCCTAAATCTAACCCCCATGCAACCTATTTCAGTAAAAATCTGTTGCCCCCCCCCAAGAAAGCTCTGGTGATTGGTGACATCCCCACTAGAAAACCATCCTAATTACTTGACCCAGTTCACTGTGCCAGTTTGATAGTAACTAGGGGTCAGCAGTGTTTCATGGGCCCTATCTTAAGTGGCCAGATCTGGCTTTTACGGAGTACTGTACACATCACAAAGAAACTAATCAGAGTTAGAGGAACCCCATGCCTCTAGACAATATACACTATATGCTGTGTACTTTAAAAATTTTTTACACTTACACAACCTTTTGTTATTTTTGTTGATAAATGAAAGACTAATGTAAAGTGAAATAGTAAAGTTCTAGATTGACGGATTTGGATTGGGGAAAACAAATTTTTGAAAGGTGTTGTATTAACTGCTAAATACATCTGTGTTCAGTCATACTTGGAGTAAATAAATATACAGTAGTCTCAATAATCTTAAACAAATGGAACTACAGAACTCAATTATATGTAATTATAAATGTTTTACAATTTTTTTTTTTTAAAGTAATAAATCTTCAGACAACTGGAAACAAAAATAAACTTATGCAATCCATGATATATGTTCGAAATAAGCAAAACTTGACTTACTCTACTCATACTTGGCTAACTTATATAATTAATGTTTCAGAATTTCTTCAACCAATGCTGAAGCAAGTTTAATTAAAGTCATTTCATTTTATATTTATAAGAATTTATGAAGTTACTGTATATGATTAGCTTCTTTTATTTTCTTGAAGGAAATGGAATTTGGTAAAAATCTTTCTTCTTAAATTAATATTTAATAAATATTAATTTTACAGATTTCATTTGCTCAGCTAAAGTACTTAGTGTTGGATGAAGCAGACAGAATGTTAGATATGGGTTTTGTTCCTATGGTACGTGAAATGGTGTGCAATCCTACTATGCCTGACAAAACTCAACGCCAAACTCTTATGTTTAGTGCTACATTTCCACAGGAGATTCAAAGACTAGCTGCCGAATTTTTGAATAATTACCTTTATCTTACTGTGGGAATTGTAGGTGCTGCTAACAGTGATGTTGAACAAGTGTTTTTCCAAGTACCGCAGTTCGAAAAAAGACAGAAATTAGTGGATATTGTGAGTGAAACAGGTAAGCTTTTATTTGTTAAGAAATGACTTGAAAGGAAGTTGGGTGGGTATGAGTTTTGTGCACCTTTTTTTTTAACTAATTTTATGAAACACTTATATTTTTTTATGTGTTTATTTATTTTCTGACGAACAGTATAAATGGGTAGTGTCAGGTTTTAACTTTACTTTTTCATAGTTTGCTGATAATAATTTAGAAAAGTGTGTAAGATGTTAATCTTTTTGCATGGTTTATATTATTAATTACATAGTATGAATCAGAGCTGTAATACTCAATACGTTCTACATTGATAATAATATTTGTAAAATAATAAGAAGAGTTCACCTCAATGTAAGATAATAAGAAGAGTGCGTAGAACACTTCCATATGATACCCACCAGAAATTAAAACGAAAAAAAGAAAAAATCGACAACTTACCCGTACATTAGAGTAAAATATAAATAATTAAATAATTAAAAAACCAATTTAACACATTTCAATTTAAAACAATTAAAAATCAAATTAACGCAATTAAAAGAATCTAACGAAAATATAAACAATCAATACACACGCAATTATGGGAGATTTTTTGAATGGCTTGGTGCAAAATTACATTAAATCTATACTAAGGTACTCGGCCCAAAGTTACCATGTTTCTTTTCTAAAATATTGCCTTCTAAACAACATCGTTCCAATGTTTGCCAGGGTTAATTTAAATCAAAAAATTTCAGGCATAAAACAACTAACACTGGCGACATCGCATAATATTGTTAAGCTTGCCTTAAAATCTCGATATTCGAATAAACAAAAATACCTTTCCTAGGTTAGGAAGCTTCGCGATAAATTAAAAAAGTTATCTACATCCGAACAATTGGTCTGTATTGAAGACCTTCATAGATTTGCGACGGGAAGCACAGGCCTCAGAAATAATAAAACGGACACGTTAATAAGTTGTAAACATTATCGGATAGATCAAGACACGTTCATGCAAATTCTAACACATTGTCGCGGATTTGCGACCAAGTTCATACGAGTTGGGTGATAACCCCCACAGACACACAACGTACTACCACAGAATATGTCAGCTAGTTCGCAAACACCCCCTCACCCTGTATGCAATGGACCGACATATCAACAGGTTACAAATCTTTCCTCATGTACGTTATTGCAGGACCAGATTTCACTTTTATCCAAAGGACTAAATTATAATTTACCACCTAAAAAACAATGCGTAATTGATATTGAATTTTGACTTCGTAATGTTCCACAGAAAGGTGTATTTATTTAACAAGTTAACCAAGTAGTGAATAACATAAAAGAAACGCGACTTCCTAAATTGAATACACTTGACAGTTCAGCTTTACGAGAACTTCGGGGAAATAAGGACATTATTATACAGAGGGCAGATAAAGGAGATGCAGTGGTAATACTAGATAAACCTGATTATATTAATAAGATAGATTCAGTTGTTTCAGATACTTCCACTTGTCTTGAAGTATACCCAGCACTGTTTACCAATTTGGTCAATCAGTACAATAAAACGTTAACCACATATCGAAAAAACGACTATATTACTAAGGCCCAATTAAAGGAATTTAAAGCCAGAACATACAATATTCCTGCACTTTTGGGTCAGGTAAAATTACACAAGACTGGATTTCCTATTCGACCTATTGTTTCCTACAGGCACTCGGCATTTTCATCCTTAGAACCAGGTATATAAAATTATAAAACCCTTTAGACATGTAATACAATTTGGGATTAAGAACTACGATACATTATTTAATAATCTTAAAGACTGTAGACTCGGCGACAATGACAATTTATTCTCACTAGATGTTACCTCGTTATATACGAATGTAAACGTTGAATACACATTACATATTATTTGGGATATGTTAAATAAAAACTCTACACCGATTAATTATACGACGCTACCTATTAAGAAAAACTTTCACTTAATTAAACTATTAGTTGAGGCCAACTACATCACCTTTCGAGACAAGGTTTACAAACAAATTTTTGGATTACCAATGAATGGGTTTGAGCCTGAGTGGCTTAATGTCAGAGATCTGTCTCTCAACGATTGAGCAGATACATTTGACACCTTTTCGAACCCGTATCACATACTATGGCAGGTATTTAGACGATGTTCTAGTTACCACTGATAGTAGTACTATCCAAGACATTTTACATTCGTTTAATAATATTCATTCTAGACTCAAATTTACATTGGAAAGGGAGGATACGGATACAAAGTCATTAAATTTTCTAAATTTCGCGCTTACCCGGGACTCAAATAAAATACAATTTAGCATCTATCGAAAATCTACAAACACCTGTATGCTTCTACATTATAATAGCTATCACCCGTTCACCTACAAAAGATCAATTATCTTTAATCAATTTCTAAAATGCCTATAAATATTCAATGACTGAATCTGCTTTGGACTCAGAAATACAAATATTAACTAGCAGGTTCTTAAATGGGTTATTCCATTGCCACAATAAGCCGAATTAGGGTACAGGCTAAGGATAGAATACAAAATACTACACCAACCAACAATAGTAATATCAAAAAATAATTTCTGTCCCATATGTTGAACAGTGGCACAAACAGCTTAATAGATTCTTTAAAGATACCGAATTTAAAATTGTAGCCAGGCCAATACGGAAGTTACACACTATACTGAACAATCGCTGGGTTCTTTCCGCGTTCGCAACACAAATTAATGATCTGGTACACAACATTTCTTGCGGTGATTGCGACTCGTCTTACCAAGGTTCGACGCGATTTTCTCTTAATATTCGTGTAAATCAACATGAAGCCTCAGTTCGTGCTCCTTGTTCAGCAGCGTCAGAATTAGCTTTTCATGCCATTAACAAAAAAGATACTTTTTTATTTAACGAGGCCAAAGTACTTAATGTTCAACGTAATTATACACGATTATTAATTGCAGAAACCGTAGAAATTAAATTACACAACAATTCTGTTAATGTTCGGCGGCCATATTTGATCTCCGATGCGTGGACCTTTTACGCACATGCGCAAAGACAAATAATCACTATTTAAGTTTCAGGTTTAACCCAATTCGGTAATTTTCATTCCTGTGATCACGACATATGCGTTGTCACCTTCAGGAAGGAAAATCGTTTTGAATATTTTCGTTAGATTCTTTTAATTGCGTTAATTTGATTTCTAATTGTTTTAAATTGATTTGAATTGTGTTAAATTGGTTTTTTAATTATTTAATTATATATATTTTACTCTAATGTACTGGTAAGTTGTCGTTTTTTCCGTTTTTATTTCTGGAGGGTATCAAATTTAACACAATTCAAATCAGTTTAAAACAATTAGAAATCAAATTAACGCAATTAAAAGAATCTAACGAAAATATTCAAAACGATTTTCCTTCCTGAAGGTGACAACGCATATTGAGGTAAACTCCTCTTATTATTTTGCAATTATTAATTACAGAACATCATGCCATTGAACTACATCATTTGTTTTGGTCCGTTGTTTAAAAAAATTTTTTTAGGACCAAATTATACATATAATTTGGAAATGTTATGCATGCATAACAGCAAAAATAAAAAGCATAATTAAGAAGAGGTGCACAGAAATGTTGAGGTTATTTTGAATCTTTCTAATAATGTTCTGACAAAACAGATAAAGCTGAACACTGGGCACTGCTTTGCTAAAGCAGTGCCCAGATTTCACTATTCTTCGAATCAATTTGCAGCAGTGTGTTTTCCTTGAAATAGTGTGTAATTAGTGAAATAAAGTGTCTAGTATCTCATGCATACTGCTTAATATTTTCATTATTGTAATTTAATGGTTCGGGAATAACATTTCTAAGTAGTAAATAAATTTTATTAAAAATAGTTTGTTTTAAAATTTCATAAGAACATAGGTTTTAGGTAAAAATGTAAGATCTGCAGCAGGGATCAACTGTAGACCTTGCATTGCTGTTTTTTCTTCAGTGCTTTACAGAAGTATGAACATACAAATAGTCAATTTGAATGACTTTCATACATGGGTATGTTTCAGAACACAGGAAATCTTCCTGTGTGCTATCTGATGTTACACATACCTAGGGTTACTGATGCATAGTCTAGAACAGTGCTTCTCAAAGTGGGCGATATCGCCCCCTGGGGGTCATTTGAATTATCCATGGTGGCATTAGCATGGGGGAACAGGGGGGGCGGATGGAGCACCATCAATGATTGGCCACTACAAGGGTTTTATGGCGTATTTAAAAAATGCTGTGCCAAATATTATTACTGTTCATTGTGTCATTCATCATCAGTATTTAGTTGCGAAAAAACTTGGTGATCAACTGCACAATTCTCTACAAACTGTTATTACTGCTATAAACAAAATTAAAACACATTCTTTGAATGATCGTATAATTCGAAAGCGTTGTGATCAAAACTGAAGATTTTGAACGATTGCTATTTTACTCCGAGGTTTGGTGGCTGTCAAAAGGCAACTGTCTCAACAGATTTTATGAACTCTTTGGTACTGTTGTCGAGTTTTTTGAAGATAGAAACAATGAACTGACATTTACAAGGACAAGATGTAACTCTTATCAAGGCGAAAACTCATATTTCAGCATTTATTTCAAAATTATTTCAAAATTGCTTTTTATGCACAACGTAGGATTTCCAAATCTGTTGGAAATAGAGAAAAAAGAAAAATAGCTGATGAAACTGTACTAACTTTTTGTAATCATCTAGAAATGTTGCACAGAGATATGCAGGAAAGGCTCGAAGATCTCCTTAATTTGAAAATTCCAGATTGGGTTATAAATCCTTTTTTAAATAATGATGATGGTGAACATTTTGTAGAAGAAGAATTGATTGAGTCACAAAATGAAGTTGAACTGAAGCCAAAATTTCAAAATTCATATCAGGAATTTTGGTTACAAAAGAAAATCCCTGACCATTATCCTGCATTGTGGGGAATTGTAAAAAAATTACTTATTTCTTGTCCAACCTCATATCTAGTCGAAACCAGTTTCAGTGCTGTATCTCAATTGCTGACAAAACAAAGAAATTTTATGGATGTTGTTAAACGTGATGATTTGACTTCTACTTACAGATATTAAACCTAATATTGATAAGCTAATAAATCGTCCATCGCATTAAATATTAAAATATAATTAACTTTAATTTTTATGACTTAATTTAAGTGACTATAACTGACTTTATTTATGTAGTTGTAATTTTTTACAAAGAAGGAATAGTGCAGTAAATAGTTTTCTTTAAAATTCACACACATACATGCAGGGCTGCATTTACGTTTTTGGAGACAAACAGACAAATATTCATTTCAGTTATTTAGCTTCACTTTATATTGGTGGGCTAAAAAAAAGCCCTGGCGAGGGCTTTTTTTTAGGGGGGACAGTGATCCAAAAAAGTTTGAGCAGCAGTAGTCTAGAGTGTTATAATTTTAAACTACGTATATTTTAAAGAAATAACTCTGAATGTTACGAATTTTGATGTTGGGTTTAAGTTAGCAGCATTGATATTTCTTGTGAATACAAATTTTTGCAAAATATTCTAACTGCAAATAATAAATGGTTTGCTATAACTTTAACTAGTTGTCTATGCATGGACGCGTGCTCACTCACTCACACCAATCATAAAAGCGTAACTGTTACTGTCAAGTGAAACAGTTTTCATAGAAAATGCCAATTGGAGTCCTCAGCATGTAAGATTAAACCCTAGTCTACCATGTGGTGCTGTTGAGTGTAAATATTAGATGTGACTGTACAGTGATCTATTAGAAATGAACAGTAGTCTGTTTCTTGTGAGGTAAATCCACAGAGGTTGTGTATGGTAAACTGCTTCCATAACATGTATCCATATTACGAAAGCATTCTGGATCCTCACTGATCACAAAAAAAAATCAAAATAATGCTTTTAAGGAATAGTGATGTGTCCAGTCTTCTGAAGCAAGGCTACATCTGGATATTTATTTAGCTTGCTGAGAAAAACAGAAAACGGGTTTTACGTAAAAACTCGTTTTAACTGTGGATAAGAGCATCAAACAGTCGTTCTAAATCGTTTGGACTATGATATGAAAGCCCTATCTCTTCTACGGGAGACTGGAGTCAACAGCGTGATCTACGGTTGGTAAAACTCCGGCAAAATCTCAGGATCGTTGTACTTGCGACTACACACCTGGATGTCAGGTTCCACAAGCAAGGTGTCCCCTTACGACCCATTGTCTCCTGTTGTAATTCCCCAACGTACAAGTTGTCAAAGTTTGTTGCAAACCTGCGTTCGCCCCTGGTAACCAAGAACGTTCGCATGATATCCAATAGCGGAGAGTTTTTGAATCTGGTTTCCAGTCTAATGATTTTAGATCAGGTTAGTGTCTCGTTTGACCTAGTGTCACTCTTCACTTCAATTCCCGTCCAACTGGCCAACACGTGCTGAACAACGACCAAACCCTGGGCAGCAGAACTTCACTATCTACAAACTACGTTTGTGCTACCCTCAAGTTCTGCTTGACTGGCAAGTTATGTATGGTGCCCTTTTCCGTCAAATTCATGGCACAGTGGTGGGTGCACCCATCAACTTGGTCACAGCAAATGCTACGGAGGAACTAGACGATTGGGCATTTGTGGGTCTGCCAGATCCTATATTGGTGTCCCTATGTCGCTGATGTGTTTATCATTTCCTGCGAGTCAGGAGACAGACTTTTACGACACCTCAACTCTTTGTCACCCTTCATTCATTTAACTGGAGCTGGATAATGCTCTTCTTTTTTAGATACCCTTGTTCGGTGTAAAGCCGCACATTTAAAGACCTCTGTCCATTGCAAACCGATGTGTGCGGACCTTCATGAACCACTGGTCAGCACATGCTCAAAGTCAGCTTCTCTGTACTACGCGAGCCCTATTAACCTGAACCTGAAACCACCCTGATTCTGTGGACGAGAGGCACGATGAGATGGTTAGAGTAAAGGCAAACATGACTAAATGTGGCTACCCAGCAGTGTCTTGGATAGGTGTGACCTACAGGCCCATGACCATGCAGCAAACCCTAGAGCCGCATGTAGCGATGATCCCCACCTCGACTGCCTTTATCTCCTACTACTTAAACCAGTCACAACAACTTTCTAAGGTCTTACGGGCTTGCAGGGTAAAGTGTTTGCATCTTCTATGCAAGAAATTAGTCTCCAGTTAAGACACAGATTCCTCTCCCCCCCTCCGCGCAGAGCAGAGCAGTTCAGTGTACAGTCGGTCCTCGTATAACACGTGTTTACATTACACGAATTCGATCATACACATTTATAAATAGGAAAACGTTATCTTATATAACACGAACCGAATTCGCTTATGCACAATTCGCCTTTGTGTTGACAAGAAATGGCAGTCGAACGCGGAATCACCCCAGCCGAACGCAACACGATAGGAATGAACAGAAGATTCTGAAAATGTATTTATGTGTTTTATATCAGTTAAGGGGAAACACTTCACCATAATAATGTAAAAACCAACACAATTCCAGCTATCGATATAATCGCAAATGCAATTAGATGTAGTTTACTACCAGTTTATAACAGATTCCACTAGCAGAAACGATACTGGAAATTGTTTTATGGTAGTAACCCCCAGAAATGTGCTTTAGTAAAATGTGAGGTGTTAATAGTGTATCTCGGCCTTTACAGTGTTGTTTATTCAGTTGCTATAGGCGCACAGCTTTGTTTATGTGTATTAAGCATGCCTCCTCGTTTTGTAATTGCACTTTATTCCCTAAAAATGAGTAAAATACTTAAAAGGTGTGAAAAGGAAGCATCCTGGCAAAGATACTGCAGATTCAGAGAGAGAAAAAAAAAAAGCAATATCGATAAACAGAGGCGGACTGGATCAAAAATTCTTACCCGGGAAAATTTATAGTGGCCTCATACTACAGTTTATGGCCAAAATCACACAGGCCTCCGGTCCACCGGGATTTCCCGGGTAAGGCTTATGGCCAGTCCACCTCTGTCGATAGAGAAAAAAATATGAAATTGTGAAACGCTTTGAGCGAAATGAAAGACCATGTGATATTGCATGTGCTACAGACCTAAATGAGGCAACGCCGAGAATTACAAAGAATGCGGAGAAAATAAAAACAACTTCATAGCGGGAACAACTCAAAGTGTAATTAAAATCCATTAGATTAAGACAAGAATTGGAAGAGATGGAACAGCTGTCATCTGTTTGGATAGAAAATCAAACAAAAAAACAAGTTTGCTTACGATAGAAGCAAAAGCATTTGCAATATTTTATTACGTAATAGTCGTAATAAAATATGTAAGCATTTTATTACGACTTACGTATTATAATTTATACTTACGTATTATAAAATACGTAAGTATTTTATTACGACTTTTATTTAATATAATAAATTTTTTACGAATATTTCGTAAAAAATACTTTAGTATTAAAAAATACTAAAAATACTTTATATTATAATAAAAAATATTTATTTTTTATTATTCATTATATTATAATAAAATATATATTTTTTATTACGTATTTTAATCGGCCTTTACCTTAAAATTTTAAAAAAACCTTAAAATTGAAACCTTAAAATTTTTAATCGTTATAAAATACTTACGTATTTTATAACGATTAAAATTACCGGATTATTTATTGTGTTTGATAATGTTTTGGTTCCAAATGTGTGTTCAATCTTGGGTGGTCGGCACCTAACCCCACTTTTCCCATAGGGCCTGTTGTTTATATTGCACGATTTTGCATTGCACAAGGGTTTCTAGGAACACAACTATCGTGCTATACGAGGACAGACTGTACCACGTTTACTGCAGTGACTGTTATACTGGTGAATCTGGCAGAAGGCTCGAAGATGTAATTTCGGAGGACGAAAGTAATCCATTCTGTGGATTTGGACCACTCAGCGATTACGGAGCACTTCTGGTCTACCCAGAACGACATTGCCCCACACCGCAACTTTAAAATTATCGACCAATCCCACTACCGTCATCACGTCTGATTGCAATCTCTCCACACCTCATGTCACAATTCCTTTAACTCGAACAAAAAAAGTCCCACCAGTCCCACCATTGAAGCATCCATCCTTCTGAATGATAAATGTTGGTGCACACAGCATACCCAACCGTTGCTGTTACAAAAACAAGCCTCTTTTCCTAGCTGCTAATTGTTTCTGCCACCTGTGGCATGCATTTCACATCGCATGACCAGGCATTCTTTATTATTTTTTGTATTAATGCTTTTTTGTAATAACATCTCCCACTTTTTTTTTTTTATGTAAACCCCAAACACAGGTGGTATTAGAACTTATAGTACTTAGTACCGTGCGTGGGCTGGAGGTTGAGAAGACAAAAGAAGATATCTGTTGATATTGAACTTGAACTTCTGTAGACTGTAATTTTCAGGAAACACGTGTGAAAGAAGGTTGTTCCAGAAAACAGTAGTTGAATGAATAAGCAAGAAAGATGAAAAGTTGGTTCTGTGAGTTTGAAGTTGGACAGTAAATAGATGTTGGCTGGTGGTGGCACGTGTTTGGACTGTTCTGAAAGAGAAAGCGGGAATTATAGAAGCTAATTCAGAATAGTGCCTGTGGAAGTATCTGTAGAAAAGGCATGCAGCAGAAACAGTAAATCTATGAGACAGCGAGTGGAGAGACTCTGTTAAGAGATGAATCATTAATTAACCTAACTGCCCTCTTCTGAATGGAATCAAGACGCCTGAGAGAGGTTTTGGGACCCACACCAGATGTGGGAACAATATTCCATGGCAGGGAAGATTTACGGTTTATACAGAGTGAGCAGCTGTTTGAAAGAAAAGTAACGCTGAGAGTGAAAGAGAAAACCGTTTTTTAGATCCAGACGAATCAATATTTGTAATGGTGCTTGTGCCAAGAGAGATTAGAAGTCAAGGTAATCCCCAAAAGAGATATATCATTTTGCCTAGAAATCGGAGTGTCACTTAAGATAAGCATAGGAGCAGAAGAATCCTTTTTGCGAGATATAAGACAAGACTGAGTTTTAGAAGGATTGAAATCAACTAAGTTGTCTTTGACCCACTGGAGAATTACCTGAAGATCCGCATTTAAGGAATTGGTAGCAGATTTTCTAGAAGTTGAAGCTGATTGAGCAGGGCAAGGTTTCTTAAAATGGAAAGTGGAATGCCATGTGCTATCATCGGCAAAACTATGGATAGGATTTCCAGTCAATGGAAGAAGGTCATTAATATACAAGAGCAAAAGAGTGGGGGAAAGAACTGAACTTTGGGGAACACTGGCATTAGTGGAGAAGTTCGAAGACAAAAAGCCATCTACCATCGCCCTCAGTGAGCGATCAGAGAGAAAACTGGATAACCAATTACTAAAAACAGTTGGCAAACCATAAGATGGAAGCTTGTTTAGAAGACCTTTATGCCAAACACGATCAAAAGCCTTTGAGATGTAAAGAGCAACTACTTGTGTTTCACCAAACCTTTCCATTGAATTAGTCCATAAATGGGTAACATAAGCCAGAATATCTCCAGTGGATCGACACTGACGGAATCCATACTGGGGATCGTTGATCAGACGGAAGGTTTCTAGGTAGTTTAATAAGAGTTGGTGGTTAATTGATTTCTCCATTACTTTAGAAAGGGTATAAATAATTGCAATGGAACGATAATTGGATGGGAGGGATTTGTCACCCTTTTTAGGAACTGTCTCGATATGAGCAAATTTCCAAGCAGAAGTAAAAACACCTTTCGAATAAGAAAGTGAAAAAAGGCTGCAAAGAATAGGAGTAAGTTCAGGAGCACAGGTTTTGAGAACAATTAGAGAAATACCATTGGGACCTGGAGCTTTCTTAGCATCAAGGTTCGTCAAAATCCATTTGATGGAAGATCACAGGAGGCATTCAGTGGAGTGTGTTGGGAATGGTGGGAGGTGTTTTACCAAGATCATTAATACATGAGTTGGAAGAAAAATACAATGCTAGCTTTATCCTTAGCTTAAGTGAAAATAGAACCATCTGGTTTTTGCAGATGTGGGAGCAGAAATGGGCAAAAGTTGCGGCCAATAGCTTTCGTAAGAGACCAGAATGCTCGGCTACCATTAGGGCAAGAAGCAAGTTTTCTACCCTTAGCCGGTTCAAACTCTAGTTTGGACTGATTAATAACTGCCTTACAATTGTTGCGAGCTTTGGTGTAGGCAGAAAATGAAACTGAAGAATTAGAAACAAGCTAATTACGATATGCAACATTCTTCTTTAGAACAGCCTTAGCACATTTATTGGAAAACCAAGGTTTAGATAAAGGATGAGATTTTAAAATGGACTAGGGAATAAAGTACAGTAAACCCCTGCTATTCGCGGTTTCGCGTATTCGCGATCGCCGATTTAATATAAAATGAAACCTAAAAAAATGTGAATTTTAAAGCACCGTGAATATTTTCCGCCATAAAAAACATGGGCGTGGCTAAAATTATCTTTCCCGGTCAAAACAGCGCTCAGTGGGTGGGGGGAGAGGAGTGACAAAATCGCAAGCGTGGATCTTTCTCGCTAATCCTTGTTCAGTATGTGTTATGCGCTTGTCATGGAAGGTTTCGTCGTTTGCTTTTAATTTATATGCTTATAAATTGAATAAATTTATCAATTTATAAATTGATATGCTTACAAAAATGATAAATCTACCATTTTGCAGTGTAACACGGACTTTTTCGAGTGTGTTAACGGAAGAAAGTGACTTTATTGTGGACAAGTTCTTTCTAACTCCTACAAAAATATGGCTACAAATAACAAGAGAAATGTGAAAATATCAAAGGTGATGACATTAGCGAATAAAATTGAGTTATTAGAAAAAATTTCTAATGGTGAAAGTGTCTCCTCAGTGGCAAAATATTATAAAATTAATGAGTCAACGGTACGATCAATCAAAAAATCGGAAGGAAAAATCCGCCGTAGTGTCCGTGAAAACGCGCTAATTGCTTCAAAAATTTGCTCTGTAACTCGTGATGTTAAATTAGAAAAAATGGAAAAGGCTTTAAACCTGTGGATAGAAGACCGAACTCAAAATAAAATTCCGTTAAGTTCACTCATCATTCGTGAAAAGGCAAAACTCCTTTATCAACACTTTAGTGAAACTGGTGATAGCACTGGCGGGATAAGCTTTTTTGCAAGCAAAGGCATATTACATTTAATATTAAATTGTTTCTTATTTTCATTTCGATGCCATATGCTTGCATTTCACTATGTACTGTCTATGTACATAGTCATATTATGAAGGTACATATAATACATACATAGACAAAATTTTAGACTAGTTTTTCTTATATATTTCATACTTTGGAACGGAACCCCTTTATTACTATGGGAGCCATAACTCAGTATTCGCGTTTTCGGTATTCGCGACATTTCTCAGGAACATAACCCCCGCGAATAGCGAGGGTTTACTGTATTCCATTCCTGCAAGAATAATTACACTGACACGATCTGAGCAAACATTGACATCAGAAGTTTTGAAACAGTAATCCGACCAAAGAAAAGAAATCTCGCAGGTCATCCCATTTTGGCATTCTTGTAATGCCAAACAACACGAGGTTGGGAATAGCCATCAGATAAAGGCTCCAATGGAGAAGAGACAATCACCAAGTTGTGAACTGAAGTGCCTAAAGGATCTCTCACTTTGATCATGTGCTTAGAAGGGTTGTTCTTGAGAAAAAGATCAAACGTGTTGTCCGTACGATTAGGATTGTCCGTCATTCTTGTAGGTAAATGAACAATCTGTTCAAACTGATTAGTAATTGCAAAAGCCTCAGCATCCCGACCAGGTGGGTCGGTGTGACTAGAAAACGGAAGCCAGCTAGAGTTGTGAACATTAAAATCACCAAGGAAAATTACCTCACTGTTAGGAAAGTTGGACTGGGGAAGTCGAGAGACTTTCAACGAGAAAGACAGAGCTCCAAGTGACTAGTGGAGTTGGGAGAATGGTAGAGACAACAGATGAATTTGACGCAATGAGGTAGAGAGACTTTAAGCCAGAGAAGATCAAAGAGAGGAGATTCCAAATTGCCAAATCTCTGACAGGGAATATCAGAACGGACATATACACAAATACCACTTTTGTGGCGAAATGAATCATACAGCGAAATCATACAGCAAATAATTTGGGATATGAGATGAGCAGTAGTTGAATCAACCGATAACTGAGATTCTTTGAGAAAAAGTACATGGGGTTTGGCAGACTGCAAGTGGAAATGGACATCATTGAGATTAGAATTGAGACCGTGTATATTTGTGAAATGAATTAGAAAGTGCTTGGGAGGTTTAGATCTTTTTGCAGATAAGCTTGCTTTATTAGTTTGACAATTCGTTTTGTATTCAATAGTAAGGAAAAGTGGGTGGGACATGCTGTATGAAGTAGTGAAATTTTTGGATGTGGCGTACACGTGGTAATAATATTCCCAGATCCTTGACATAACATGTCCTCGACAATGCTCCCTACATATGCACTACTCGGACTCCCTCCAGTCACTATCTGGCAGAGTAGAGGTAGCAAGATTATGCACTAGCTGATCCAGAAGCCTTCTAAAGAGTTACCAATAGGGTCCGTCCGCTGTACTAACTAAAGCGGTACAGCTCTAAAACGGTGTTTGCAGGGCGGCAGCCAGTTAGTACACTGGACTGAACCTTATTGGTAACTCTCTAGGAGACTTCCAGATCAGCTAGTGTATAATCTTGCTACCTCTACTCTGTCAGATCGTGTTTGGAGGAGTCAGAGTACTGTGTATGCAGAAGCACATTGCCGAGGCCACGTTATGTCAAGGATCTCGATATATTCTTACCATTGTACGGCATATCCAAAAATTTCATTACTTCATACAGCATGTCACCCTACTTTTTCTTACTATTGAATACACCATGAATTGTCAAACTAATAGAGCAAACTTATCTGCGAAAAGATCTAAACTTCCCAAACACTTCCTTGTTCATTTAACAAAAATACATGATCTCAGTTCTAATCTCAATGATATCCACTTACTTAGTCTGCAAAACCCCATGTACATTTTCTGACAGAATCTCATTTATTGGTTGATTCAACCACTGCTCATCTTAGTTGCCCAAATTATTTACTGTATGATTCCTTTCGCCTCAAAGGTGGTACTTGTGCATATGTCTGTTCCGATATTCACTGTCAGAGACTTGGTAATTTGGAATCTCCTCTCTCTTCGATCTTCTCTGGCTTAAAATCTCTTTACCTCATTCTGTCAAATTTATCTGTTGTCTCTACTGTTCTCCCAATTCTACTAATCACTTGGAACTCTTTGACTTCCTGTCATTGCAACTTGAATTTCTCCAGTCCAGCCTTCCTAACAGTGATGTAATTTTCCTTGGTGATTTTAAAGTTCAAGGCTCCAGCTGCCTTCCATTTTCTAGTCACATAGACAGGCCGAGATGCTGAGGCTTTTGCAATTACTAATGACCTCACACAGATTCTTCACTTACCTACCAAAATACTGGACAATCCTAACCATACACCCAACACACTTGATCTTTTTCTCACAAATAACCCTTCTAAGTACAGTTAATCCCTGCTATTTGCGGTATCTGTATTCGTGGTCACTGATTTAATATAAAATGAAACCTTAAAAAAATGTGAATTTTAAATCGTCGTGAACATTTTCCGCCATAAAAAAACATGGGCATGGCTAAAATAATCTTTCCCGGTCAAAACACCGCTCAGTGGGTGGGGGGAAAGGGGTGACAAAATTGCGAGCGTAGATGTTTCTCACTAATTCTTGTTCAGTATGTGGAATGTTTGGAATCGTTTGCTTTTAATTTATAAATTTATAAATTGATATGCTTACAAAAATGAAAAATCTGCTGTTTTGCAGTAAACAGACTTTTTCGAGTGTGTTAACGGAAGAAAGTGACTTTATTGTGGACAGATTTTTTCTAACCCCTACAAAAATATGGCTACGAATAACTAGGAAATTGTGAAAAGATCAAAGAAAGTGATGACATTAGTGAGTAAAATTCAGTTATTAGACCAAACTTCTAATGGTGAAAATGTCTCGTCAGTGGCAAAACATAAAATCAATAAGTCAACGGTACGATCAATCAAGAAATCGGAAGAAAAAAAATCTGCTGTAGTGTCCGTGAAAATGCGCTAATTGCTTAAAAAATTTGCTCTGTAACTTGTGATGTTAAATTAGAAAAAATGGAAAAGGCTTTAAATCTGTGGAGAGAAGACCGAACTCAAAATAAAATTCCCTTAAGTTTACTCATTATTCGTGAAAAGGCAAAAGACCTTTATCAACACTTTAGCGAAACTGGTGATAGCACTGGCGGGATAAGTTTTTTTTGCTATAGCAAAGGCGCTGGATTGAAAGATTTGTTTGAAATTTCTAATAAATATTACATTTAATATTAAATTGTTTCTTATTTTCATTTCAATGCCATATGCTTGCATATCACTATGAAGGTACATATAATACATACATAGACAAAATTTTAGACTAGTTTTTCTTATATATTTCATACTTTGGAACGGAACCCCTTTATTACTATGGGAGCAATAACTCGGTATTCGCTGCATTTCTCAGGAACGTAACCCCCATGAATAGCGGGGGTTTACTGTACACGGTCGAAGTGAGTGGTCCTTTAGGAACCTCAGATCACAACTTGATTGTCTCTTCTCCAGTGGAGCCTTTATATCATGGCTATATCCAATCACATGGTGTTTGGTGTTACAAGAATGCAAAATGGGATGCCCTGTGAGATTTCTTTTCCTTAGTCGGATTACTCTTTCAAAACTTCTGATGTCAATTTCGCTCAGATCGTGTCTGAAATTATTCTTGTAGGAATGGAATCCTTCATTCCACACTCCACTTTAAAATTTCCTCCTTTATCTAAACCTTGGTTCCAATAAATGTGTTCAGGTTCAAGAGAAGAACATTGCATATCGTATTGGCTTGCTTCCAATTCTTCAGTTTCATTTTCTGCCTACACCAAAGCTCGCAGCCATTGTAAAGATGTTATTAATCAGTCCAAACTAGATTTTGAACAGGCTAAGAGTAGAAAACTTGCTTTTTGCCCTAATGGTTGCCGAGCATTCTGGTCTCTTACCAAAGCTATTGGCCGCAACTCTTGCCCATTTCTGCTCCCACATCTTCCAAAACCAGATGGTTCTATTTTCAATTCAGCCAAGGATAAAGCTAGCATCGTATTTTTCTTCCAACTCATATATTAATGATCTTGTTAAAACACTTCCCACTATTCCCAAGACGCTCCGTTCAATGCCCTCCTTTGGTCTTCTATCAAAAGGATGTCAGAAGGATTTTGATGAATCTTGATGCTAAGAAAGCTCCAGGTCCTGATGGTATTTCTCCACTTGTTCTCAAAACCTGTGCTCCTGAACTTACTCCTATTTTTTGCCACACCTTTTCACTTTCTTATTCCGAAGATGTTTTTCCTTCTGCTTGGAAATTTGCTCATATCCAGCGAGTTCCTAAAATGGGTGATAAATCACTCCCATCCAATTATCATCCCATTGCAATTACTTGTACTCTTTCTAAAGTAATGGAGAAATCAATTCACCTCCAACTCTTAAACTATGTAGAAACCTTCCGTCAGTGTCGATCCACTGGTGATATTCTGGCTTATGTTACCCATCTATGGACAAATTCAATTGAAAAGTTTGGTGAAACTCAAGCATTTGCTCTTCACATTTCAAAGGCCTTTCGTTGTGTCTGGCTTAAAGGTCTTCCAAATAAGCTTCCATCTTATGGTTTGCCAACTGTTTTTTGTAATTGGTTATCCAGCTTTCTCTCTGATCGCTCACTGAGGATGATGGCTCTCTGTCTTCTAACTTCTCCTCTAATGCCGGTGTCCCGCAAGGTTCAGTTCTTTCCCCCACTCTTTTCCTCTTGTGTATTAATGACCCTCTTCGATTGACTGGAAATCCTATCCATAGTTTTGCTGATGATAGCACATTACATTCCACTTTCAAGTTCGAGAAATCTTGCTCTGCTCAGTCAGCTTCAACTTCTAATATCCACTACTAATTCCTTAAATGCTGTTTATGGGTAATTCTGTAGTAGGGCAAAGAGAACTGAGTTGATTTCAACCCTTCTAAAACTAAGTCCTGTCTTATATGTTGGAAAAAGGATTCTTTTGCTCTTATGCTTATGTTTGGTGACACTGATTTGTAGGCAAGATGATATATCTGTATTGGGATTACCCTGACTTCTAATCTTGCTTGGCACAAGTACATTACAAATATTGCTTCCTCTGCATCTATAAAACTTGGTTTTCTCTTTCGCTCTCAGTGTTACTTTTCTTCCAAACAGCTGTTCACCCTGTACAAATTGCAAATCTGCGCTACCATGGAATATTGTTCCCACATCTGGGGTGGTACACCCAAAACCTCTCTCAGGCTTCTAGATTCCAATCAGAAGAGGGCAATTAGGTTAATTAATGACTCAACTCAAATAGTCTGTCCACTCTCTCTCTCATAATCTATTGTTTCTGCTGCCTGCCTTTTCTACAGATACATCCATGGGCACCGTTCTTCTGAATTGGCTTGTATAATTCTCTCTCTCTCTCTCTCTCTCTCTCAAAACAGTCCGAACACATACCGCCATCATCCATTTACTGTCCAACTTCAAACTCGTAGAACTAACATTTCATCTTCCTCATTTATTCATTCAACTGCCATTTTCTTGAAAAACTTTCCTTCATACACACCTGAAAATTACAGGGTACGGCAACATTTTTCCAACTGTGTCCTGCAAAAAATCGTAATTAATAATTAAAAAAAATAAAATAAATAAATTTTGCAAATTTGTAGTGTACATCCCTTTTGTATCATTATAATATTTAACATTTTTTTTTTTTTTTTTTTTTTTTGTTATTAATGTACTGGCATATACTAATAATCAAATAGACCACCGAACACTCTTTATTTTGGCGGGCTGTGCATAGAGAAGTATGCATAGAAGTAATGACACCTATGAAAAGTAGCAATATGGTGAACTAGTATGCATTCATATGCAATTTAGCCTGGAATACATGGGTTGAAGGAGAAGAGGAAGCGAACTAATATCATAACTAAATTCACTTCCTTGTTTTAATTTTTTTGATAATTATCAGTATTTCGCAATACTATTATTAAAATAAATGACGATGGATTTGTGGTTGAAAAAAAGAACTTTAAAATGAGAAGCAAAGTACTTTTAGTAGTGTAACTGTGGTCGATGAAAACAAACACAGCATTATCACACTTCAAAGTGAGGATGAACAATCGCAGCATTTTGTTCCCGAGTAATCTTAAGTGAAAAAAACAGGAATCAACTTGACCAAATTGAAAAATTAAGATGATAGTTAGTTGAATTTTGGCTTTACATGCGTTGGAAATAATGATGCTCCTGATGCATTGTCATATGTAATAAAATATTAGCAAGAGTTCTTTGACTCTCACTAAACTTGTGTTCCGTGAATATGTTATGTTGTTGTTGTTTGTTTGTTTGTTTTTTAGGAGCATTAGCAACTAAGGCCATATTGCTCCGGGATATGCGGTGGTCATTCCCTGACCTTTCCGCATCCTCTGTATTTGGTGGTGACAGGCTCGAACCCCGGTCTAATCAAAAGCAGGTGCTACACACTGCTACTGCTCCTTCCCACCTGACTACGGAGGCGCCGAATATGTTATGAGATGTAAAGTGTTCTGTGACTAAAAAATTTTGGGAAATGCTGGTCTACAGAAGTTCAAGTCTAATGTCAAAAATATCTTCTGTCTTCTTCACCACCTCCAACCCATGCATGGTACTGAGTACTATAGGTTCTAATACCTCTTGTGTTTGGGGTTTTCAAAAAAAAAAAAAAAAAGTTATCCATTTTTCTCGGCAAGCTAAATAAATGTTTATTTAGCTTGAAAAATAGTACCATAATAAAAAGTGGCCTTGTGTTTTCATGATATCAAGTGTTTCATTTTAGAAATATTCCCTAAGCATTTCATTCATTCAACAAACAAAAGCATTAGAATAATCTAATTGAACTTATGTTCATGCAATCCAGTAAATTACTCGAAATTCCGGGCCTATGTAATAGCTCATCCCTGTGTTTCTTCTTCATCAGCCAGGGAAACCAGCAGTCAAGACCCTCTGGCCAACAGTGGCTTTTATTGTCAATTTTTTGCATTTAAATTCAGTAAAACCTTTTCTTTTCTATAGCCTGTGCCATGTATAATGGACAAACCAAGATCAGCTGACGATTCTTTTCTTTGAACCCGATGTAAGGAGTGTATTGATCTCAAATTAAAACTTTCCGTTACTGGAAGAATTTGAGTTGAAGAAATAGGTGCTTGTCCTAGAAACAAATGTAGCTGGGAGCCATCACGGACTCGAGTACCTCGTGACCTGCCATTTAATGTTCTCCCCCCCGTTCAGGTCCTAGAACAGAATAGTCAAGTGTATACTGCTCTTCTTGGAGATTTACTTTTATTGGGAAACTTTTCAGAGAAACACGTAACAAGTTTTTGTAATAAAGATAAGCGGACAAGAACCAGTGTTTGCTGGGAGCAGCAGTTGATGATGTTACCCAACAGACTGTCAGTTTTAAGGGGGAGGTAAAGAGAGCTTTGTTAAACAAACAACATGACATGACAATTTGTTGGATAAAAATGGGACCATGCTTAAAAAATGCCATGGGTTAGGTCAGAATTTGTGTCTGCAAGGTGTGTGTGGGGGGTGGATTTTTATCAGCGTCTCCTGAACTTGTAGGTAGAAGGAATCTGCTTTGTAGTGACTATTCATTTGAACAGAGGAGGTGGAGGGTTTTTTCCCAGTATCATTGAGTATACCTTAAAAAGAAACTGCTAGTTTCTTTGTAAGGTATACCCAAAGAAACTGCTGGTTGCAGGGAGAAGGGTAATATAGACCCATGTTTATCTGATGATATGGTTCAAAGTAATGCTTGTACACAACCCAAGAATCCTTGTCTGGTTCTGCAACAGCTGATGTTGGTAATATATTTTGAAGGTGGCATTGTTTCCAATGAACAGTGAGAAAAGCTAAGGAATAACTTCAAAGGGTGGTCAGGGTAGTAAACTATGGACCGTGTGATTTTGACTGTCTTTGGTAATGTCTGGATGCTGTTTTATTGACAGCATGGTGAACTCTCCATGCTGTCAATAAAATGAGTGAATTCGAACTCCTGGTTAGGACAGCTAATGCTGACATAATAGGACTAACAGAAGCATGGTGCCACCTGGAAATTGGGGATAACAAGTTCCACTATAGTATGTATAATGTATTTAGGTTAGATAGTAGGGCTGGAGGGGGTCATACTTCTTATCAAAAGCAGCCCGAGCATGAAAAGAGCTTTTGCTGTCAGAAGTTTCATCTGCCAGCATACAATATGTGTAGTGAGAGTTAGTTGGAAGCAAAGATATAATGAGAATAGGAGTAATCTGCAGAACAGAATATTGTGAGGAGTATGATTGAGAGTCTCTTCATGCAGATGGAACAGGCAAGAAGGTGTGAATAGCTTATTATGGGTGACTTCATTCTGGCACCAATTGATTGGAATAAGTGGAAGGACTACTCGCCACGGAGAAAACTTTTAAATAAATTAGATGATTATTATTGGTACCAGCATGTCAGAGAAAATAATATTCTTGATCTCATCATTGCTCACAAATTAGATGACACATCGCAGTGTCATCCGATACAAAGTACATACAAAGCCAGTATCATTGAGTATACCTAATACCTAACCTTTCTAATATAAAGTTCAAGAATCATTGGCAAGTAGTTGTTAGTTGGAAAATGAAGAAACATGTTTCAGTGGTGAAAAGTAAAGGCACAGATTTTAATTTTAGAAAAGAAAACTGACAGTTTAAGGCACTACATGGCATCTATTAATTGAGCAAATTGCAGTGGTTGGGCAAATACATTAAAATTTTGGAATTCCTTTAAAGCAGTAATCACAGAAGTCACAAATAATATATAACCATTAAGAAAATATAGCAGGAGGAGGGTGCCATTGTGGGGGATCCCAAGGCTGAGTACTAGGAAGCACTGGCTAAGAGAGCAAAGAAGGGAAAATGAATTTTTAATTTTTAATTTTTGTGTGAGCCCAAAGAAGAAAACAAATCAGATCAGACCTTTGGTACTTGGGAGTAGGAAAGTTACATAACCCAGCTGATGTTTCTGATAAATTCAATGGATACTTTGCATGAGTTTTACTGAAGAAAGACCCTTCGTGCTGAAGAGAGGCTGTGTGATTGAGGCTAAGCCATATCGAATTAGTGTTTTCGAAATTATAGATGATTGTTTATTAGAAAAACTAGTCTAAAGGCAAGTAAGGCTCTGGAGTTGATGGTATATACCCAGTAATTTTGAGGAAGCAGTCAGAATGTATTGAACCATAGAAGTTAATTATGAGAGAATCACTGGATTCTATTTGATTTGAATGTTCCAATACATAAAGGCAGTTCTAAGAATGAAGTTAGTAACTACAGACCTGTTAGTCTGACTGTAGTAGTAGGAAAAATCTTAGAGACAGTGATCAAGATTGCAATTCAGGGATATTTAGATAGAAATGGCATTCTGAAGCATACACAACATGATTTTGTTAAGGGAAAATTATGTTTAACTGACCTAGTAAGTTATTTTGATATAGTTAACTCATGAGCTGGATGCAGGTTTTGACATAGTTTATTTGGATTTTATAAAGGTATTTAACTCAGTCTCCCATGAGAGCTTATTGCATAAGCTGAAACATTTTGGGGTTACTGAAAGATTCTACGATTGATTGCAGGCCAGAATGTTGTGATTAATGGATATTCTTCAGATTGGTGTTAATATCAGGAGTGGGGTCCTCCAGGGATTGGTTCTTAGACCACTGTTGTTTTTGATTTTCATAAATGACATTGGCAAAGGGATAAAGAATATCAAAATTTGTAAATGGTTTGTTTGTTTGTTTGTTATTTGGTTTTTGGGAGCATTAGCAACTAAGACCATATTGCTCCTGGGATATGCGGTGGTCATTCACCGACCTTTCCGCATCCTCTGTATTTGGTGGTCACGGGCTTGAACCCCAGTCTAATAAAGAAGCGTGTGCTATGCACTGCTGCTCTTGCCCACCTGGCTACGGAGGTGCCATTTGTAGATGGCATAAATATTGGGAGAGTCATTAATGATAAGTGCCATTCAGCACTCCTTCAGGATGATTTGAACAGGTATTTAAGAATGGTTAGAAAAGTGGCAGCTATGTTTCATTGCACAAAAGCAACCCCAAAATAAAGTACACTTGGTCGTCGACTTACGACCTATGCGACTTACGACCGGCCGCACTTACGACCACAAAAAAAAAATAATAATAAATAAATTAATCGATGACGGGAGGCCTGAAGACAGCACCAGGCACATACACCCAGTCACTCTCTCTCACATACACCCAGTCGCTTTCAAGTATTTGTTGCGTGTGGTGTATTAATTAAAATTCTACTGAAATATGCATAAAATGTTTAGTAAAAGGAAAATGACTTCATCTACATATACGCCAGCTAAAAAGTCAAGGAAAACTATTGATTTAGAGTGTAAAATTATCCAGCAGTATGAAGGCGGAAAGAAAGTGAATACGATAGCATGTGACTTGAAGTTATCACATTCCACGGTATTGACGATACTTAAGGACAAAGAAAGAATTCGGGAAGCTGTTTTAGGTTCTGCACTTATTAAGTCTACAATTTTAACCAAACAACGACAGGAACCCATCCATGAAATGGAGAAATTGTTGTTTATGTGGATGGAAGATTTAATACAAAAAAAAATACACCCATGAGCCTTCACACAGTGCAAGCAAAGGCTAGAAGTTTGTTTCAGTTTAAAATCACGCGTCGGAGACGATTACACAGAAGATTTTCAGGCTAGTATTGGTTGGTTTAAGCGTTTTTAAAAAAAAGATTTTTCTTTGCATAATGTCTCTATAAATAAACATCTCCTACCTCAACCCAAGAACATGGCCCTGACGATGCACAACCCAGCACAAGCAAAGATTGAAAATTGATTTTGTAAATTTCATTTGTATTAATTTTTACATTAATTTTAGATTGTATTTTTGTGTTTACAGTACATTATGTACAATATAATTATAGATTGTAGGTTTTTTTTTATAAACAGTATGAATAATAAACCAATTAAAATGTAGAGAACGTTTGAATTTAATCTCATAGAGAGAGAGAGAGAGATAGCCTAGGCATAGAAACGAAGGTATATTCAGTATCGCTAAGTAAAAGATAAAAACATTACTGTATTTAAAATGAAAAATAAAAGATTATAAAAATAAATCATAAAGATGATAAAAAGATTAGAAAGGTTAAAAAATACTGTTAATAAATATATGGCCGACATACGACCAGATCGACTTACGACCTGTCAGTCAGAACGGAAGTCGGTCGTAAGTCGACGACCAACTGTATATACTTTGTGGGCTTGGATTAAAAACAGTAGAGGAAGAAAGGGATCTGGAAGTTATGATACAGGCAGATATGAAGTTTTCTGAGCAGTGTAAACAGATGGCCTAAGGTGTCTTTATTGATGGTTTTTCAAGCAATATACTGAAGAAATAGGGAGGTCACTTGGAATACTGCATTCAAGTTTGGAGACCTCATCAGAAAAGACATTGAATTTCTTGAAAGGGTCCAAAGATGGGAAGATTGCATGGTGAGATCAGCAAAAGTTTGATCATACAAGGAAAAACTTTGATTATGTGGGCTACAGAGCTTGGCAACCAGGCACTTTAGACGGGATCTCATTAAGGTTTATAAGGTTCTGAGAATAAAATGAAGGTAGAATTTTCATTCCCAGCCTCAACAAGTTGCCTCCACAACTTGTAGGCTGATAGTTCAGAAATTCAAAGGTCAACTGGATAGTTATTTATGTAAGGAGAGGAATGCATAATTTGTATTTTCTAATCTACTTTTTTCTGTTTTCCTTTCTCCCCCCCCCCCCCAGAGTGCAGTCAAAGTCAGTGGCTTCCTTACACTATATGGTAATACTAATACTTGACTTCCAGTATTTACCAGAACTCACAAACTTTGTCTGGTAGGTATGTGGGAGTTTTATTACTTCACAATTCAGTAAAATTTTGTTATTCATCACTAGATATCTAAAAAGCTCTAGTAACTGGCATATTTTATATTCTGGAATGTTGTTAGTTTTTTTTATTGGTCCATATTAGAAGGAAAAAATTCACTGTAGTCTGAATCCCTTTTTAGCATCAGATTAATAGATAGCCAAGTAAATATAAAATTTATATTTCCTTTTATTACAGGTTGCTTGCTTATTACAGAACAAAGGTATGCTCGCAATAACTTAAGGTTGATATCGTAAATGTCAGATTAAGGAAACTTGTGAAAAGAAATAAATTGAAATGATCATTTACTTCTGGGTGATGCCTGCTTTATGTAAAGTTTTCCATCGTTCTTTGGTCATTCCAGCTAGCTTGTGAAACTTGAGTACTGTAGTTATTTGCATTTTTGCAGCCAAATTTCATGTTGGCAGTATTGATCAAAAGAATGAATGTTTAGTTTGAATTTATATCAGGATACATTCAGTAATTTGTTTTTAAAAACAAGATTAAATTTTACTTTTTTCAAGCATGCTATACCTCATTGATAACAATATGGTTTATATTGGTGCATATCAAATATTTTAGTGTTATCCATTAGTTCTTCTCTGTCAAAGGGAATTTAGTAAATTTAGATAATCAGAATGCTCTAAATTTAGATAATGTTCTAATCCCTTTGCATGCTGGACAACAGAGTTTGTGTTGTATTTCTGTACTGTTATGTGGAACAGTTATGAACATAAGCTAATCCCCATTCCTTTTCAACATATATTATTTTGGAGTTTGATAAATGTGAGTTCAGATTGAGTGCTGGATTATTAATTTTCATATTATTCATTGTTTTGTCAGTTAAATGTAATAGTGCTTGTTGGAGAAAGTTTTGTTTTATGCTAATTATGTCTTTTGATATTCTGTTACATTAATAGGTAAAATCTCTATTTACAGGTAGTGATCGGACCCTAGTTTTTGTAGAAAAGAAAAGGACTGCTGACTTCATAGCTTCATTTATGTCACAGAATAACTTTCCTACAACAAGTATTCATGGGTGCATATTGTTTTTTTTTTTTTTTTTTTCATGTTATAAATATGAAAATAATTAAATATTAAAACTTAAAATAAATAATTTAAGCACTTTTCTTCTTGTGATAAAATGTAATTTATTCAGAAGACAAAGTTAATGAAATTTCTGAATACAACTGTTGGAGTCTATCTTCATGCCAGAAAGTGAACATGACCATTAGTTGTATTAGTATTACAATAGGGTTTGATAAGTGCATTTCTTAGTTGATTGATTTGTAAGAGTTTACGCTGCCAGTGAGCTTTGGCTACATGCATTCACTAATAGTAGAGTGGCAGAAAATGGGCTACACTAAGCAGAAGGATTGTTGTTTGGTTTTTAGGAGCATTAACAACTAAAGCCATATTGCTCTGGGGATATGCGGTGGTCATTCCATGACCTTTCCGGATCCTCCATATTTGGTGGTCATGGGCTCGAACCCCGGTATAATCAAGAAGTGAGTGCTATGCACTGCCCACCTGGATACAGAGGCGCCTAAGCAGAAGGAACAACACTTGTTAAGATGCCACATTTATGTGGCAGACCTGGCTCGAGAAGCATGTATTTTTACATAGTGTATTCTTGGTAATCTGGGTTAATGTTGGGGGGGGGAGAGATTCAGAGATAATTGTGGGAGGGAAACAATAAAAATCTGAACTTTTGC
The DNA here is from genome assembly GCF_048544385.1 of Mastigoproctus giganteus. NCBI lineage: Eukaryota > Metazoa > Arthropoda > Arachnida > Uropygi > Thelyphonidae > Mastigoproctus > Mastigoproctus giganteus. The sequence continues at coordinate 186,817,332 of NC_143578.1, forward strand.
ATTTTACAAATATAACATTCACTGTATATTGAAATCGTCATTCACATGAATCAATTTACAGCCACTTACCAAGATTTTCTTTGCTGACATTTTCAGAACCTAAATTTGTCATTAAATCTGTTATCTCAGACATTTTACTTGCACCTTCTTCGTTAGAACCTGATAAATCTTCTACATTTAGAAGAATTTCCTTCCATGATCGAGCAAGTGTTACCGGTTTTATATTGGAACATGCCTCAGTTATACCGTATGCCCTGTCTAGTACTGTCCCCCCCCCAAGAATACTATCAAGTTTATCTTCATTAGCAAGGGTCCTGAGAAGGCCGTGTGATAATGTCATTTTTTGATGAAATAACTCCATGATCTATGGGCTGTCTTGTGGTTGTAACATTCAAGGCAAAAATTTTACATGCATCTAATCTAATTTTAGTCACTGAGTGATTTTTTTTTTTTTTTTTTTTTTGCAAACGCTAGTGTTTTTGTAGGCAAGCATTTCAAATATAAGCCTGTTTCACCTATATTATAGATTTGATCAGTCAGGCTGGAAGTTTTCTTCCTTCACATATTTCTGAAATTCTAAGCAAACTGCACGGCTGCTGCAACACAAGTACTGGGCTATATATCCCTTGCATAGAAAGGTCACAGATACTGTCATTGCTTAAACTTGCTTGCTTAGCTACTAAATGAAGAAGAAAAGTTTCCTTTCAACTTTTTTTTTTTTTTTTTTTTTATGTGAACCCCAAACACGAGAGGTATTAGAACCTATATAATACTTAGTACCGTGCTTGGGTTGGAGGTTGAGAAGACGAAAGAACATATTTGTTGACATTGGACTTGAACTTCTGTAGATTGTAATTTTCAGGAAATATGTATGAAGGAAGGTTATTCCAGAAAACAGCAGTCGAATGAATAAACGAGGAAGATGAAAAGTTGGTTCTGTGAGTTTGAAGTTGGACAGTAAATGGATGTTGGTTGGTGGTGGCACGTGTTCGGACTGTTATGAAAGAGAGAGCCGGAATTATAGAAGCCAATTCAGAACAGTGCCCGTGGAAATATCTGTAGAAGAGGCATGCAGCAGAAACAGTACGTCTATGAGACAGCAAGTGGAGAAACTCTGTTAAGAGATGAATCATTAATTAACCTAACTGTCCTCTTCTGAACAGAATCAAGAAGCCTGAGAGAGGTTTTGGGAGCACCACCTGAGATGTGGGAACAATATTCCATGGTAAGGCAGATTTGTGATTTGTACAGAGTGAACAGCTGTTTGGAAGAAAAGTAATGCCGAGAGCGAAAGAGAAAACCAAGTTTTTTAGATGCAGAGGAAGCAATATTTGTAATGTGCTTGTGCCAAGAGAGATTAGAAGTCAGGGTAATCCCCAAAAGAGATATATCATTTTGCCTAGAAATCAGAGTGTCACTAAAGATAAGCATAAGAGCAGAAGAATCCTTTTTTTTGCGAAATATAAGACAAGACTGAGTTTTAGAAGGGGTGAAATCAACTAAGTTGTCTTTGCCCCACTGGAGAATTACCTGAAGATTGGCATTTAAGGAACTGGTATCAGATTTTCGCAAAGTTTTGAAGCTGATTGAGCAGGACAAGGTTTCTCAAAATGGAAAGTGGAATGCAATGTGCTATCATCGGCAAAACTTTGGATAGGATTTTCAGTCAATGGAAGAAGGTCATTAATATACAAGAGGAAAAGAGTGGGGGAAAGAACTGAACCTTGGGGGGCACTGGCATTAGTGGAGAAGTTAGAAGACAGAGAGCCATCTACCATCACCCTCAGTGAGTGATCAGAGAGAAAACTGGATAACCAATTACTAAAAACAGTTGGCATACCATAAGACGGAAGCTTCTTCAGAAGACCTTTATGCCAAAGATGTCTAGAGCAACTAATTGTGTTTCACCGAACCTTTCCATTGAATTAGTCCATAAATGGGTAACATAGGCCAGAATATCACCAGTGGATCAACACTGACGGAATCCATTCTGGCGATCGTTGATCAGACGGAAGGTTTCTAGGTAGTTTAAGAGTGGGCGGTTAATTGATTTCTCCATTACTTTAGAAAGAGTAGAAGTAATTGCAATGGGATGGTAATTGGATGGGAGGGATTTGTCACCCTTTTTAGGATTTGGCTGGATATGAGCAAATTTCCAAGCGGAAGGAAAAATGCCTTTGGAATAAGAAAGTGAAAAAAGGTGGCAAAAAATAGGAGTAAGTTCAGGAGCACAGGTTTTGAGAACAAGTGGAGAAATACCATCAGGACCTGGAGCTTTCTTAGCATCAAGATTCATTAAAATCCTTCTGATATCCTTTTGACGGAAGACCACAGGAGGCATTGAATGGAGCATGTTGGGAATAGTGGGTGTTTTACCAAGATCATTAATACATGAGCTGGAAAGAAAATGAGATGGTAGCAGGTCAGCTTTGTCCTTGGCTGAAGTGACAACAGAACCATCTGGTTTGGACAGAAGTGGGAGCAGAGATGGGCAAAAGTTGTGGCCAATAGCTTTGGCAAGAGACCAGAATGCTCGGCTACCATTAGGGCAAGAAGCAAGTTTTCTACTGTTAGCCTGTTCAAACTCTAGTTTGGACTGATTAATAACTGCTTTACAATTGTTGCGAGCTTTGGTGTAGGCTGAAAATTAAACTGAAGAATTAGAAACAAGCCACTTACGATATGCAACATTCTTCTCTTGGACAGCCTTAGCACATTTATTGGAAAACCAAGGTTTAGATAAAGGACGAGATTTTAAAGTGGAGTGTGGGATAAAGGATTCCATTCCTGCAAGAATAATTTCACTGACATGATCTGAGCAAACGTTGACATCAGAAGTTGTGAAACAGTAATCCGACCACGGAAAAGAAGTCTCGCAGGTCATCCCATTTTGCATTCTTGTAATGCCAAACAACGCGATGTTGGGAATAGCCATGAGATAAAGGTTCCGTTGGAGAAGAGACAATCACCAAGTTGTGATCTGAAGTGCCTAAAGGACCTCTCACTTCGACTGTGTACTTAGAAGGGTTGTTTGTGAAAAAAAAGATCAAGCGTATTGGCTGTATGATTAGGATTGTCCGATATTCTTATAGGTAAATGAACAATCTGTGCTAGGTCATTAGTAATTTCAAAAGCCTCAGCATCTCGACCTGCTGGGTCGGTGTGACTAGAAAACGGATGCCAGCTGGAATTGTGAATATTAAAATCACCAAGGAAAATTACTTCACTATTAGGAAAGTTGGACTGGAGAAAGTCAAGTTGCAAAGAGAGAAAGTCAAAGAGCTCCAAGTAATTAGTGGATTTGGGAGAACGGTAGAGACAACAGATGAATTTGATGCAATGAGGTAGAGAGACTTTTAGCCAGAGAAGATCAAAGAAAGGAGATTCCAAATTGTGAAGTCTCTGACAGGGAATATTAGAACGGACATATGCACAAGTACCACCTTTGAGACGAAAGGAATCATACAGCGAATAATTTTGGTATGTGAGATGAGCAGTAGTTGAATCACTCAGTAACTGAGATTCTTCCCATTTTGCATTCTTGTAATGCCAAACAACACTATGTCAGAAAAAGTACATGGGGTTTGGCAGAATGCAAGTGGAAATGGACATCATTGAGATTAGAATTGAGACCGCATATATTTGTGAAATGAATTAGGAAGTGCTTGGGAGGTTTAGATCTTTTCGCAGATAAGCTTGCTTTATTAGTTTGACAATAAATTTTGTATTCAATAGTAAGGAAAAGTGGTTGGGACATGCTGTATGAAGTAATGAAATTTTTGGATATGGCATACATGTAAGAATATACCCAGATCCTTGACATAACATGGCCTCGACAATGCTCCCTACATATGCACTACTCGGACTCCCTCCAGTCACTATCTGGCAGAGTAGAGGTAGCAAGATTATACACTAGCTGATCCAGAAGCCTCCTAAAGAGTTACCAATAGGGTCGGTCCGCTGTACTAACTAGCGGCTGGCCTGCGAACACCGTTTTAGAGCTGTATCCTCGAAAATAAAGAATATTGGATCTCGCCACAATGTTCATCATAACCTCAAAAAGTCATCAATCATACTGCATGATGGAAGAGATAGGGAAGGGTTGACCAGAACTTAGCTATAGAGACTAAACATGGGTTCCACCACTTCAAGGCTCCAATAAGCAGAGTGGTGGTATTTCACCGGTTGATGAGAGTCATCTACCACCTAGTACTGCCTGTTACCAGGCCAAATTCAAGCCTTCATAAGACTACTTTTTCATACCCTTTCACTTGGAAGGACCTACAATGCTTTCACAGTCTCTTGCAAATTTTCCTCCATCTTCCTTTTGGTTTTGTTTGCCACGAACAGTTTTGAACCCTACTGCCTTATTTTATACAAGTTTTGTTGCAAATTCCTTGTTCTCAAGTTTTTTGATTAGCTGAAGCTTTTGTAGAAAGTATGACTTTCTTCTCTTTTTCAGACATTTTCCAGGGGTGTACATGCTGAAAAATTATGTATACCAAGAAATTCTATTGCTAAAACAACACATTGAGAAACAGCACAGGAATTCTAATGTTGTTAGTGCTACTAAAAATGATGTACAAATTAATACATAACTTCTCTTGCATGTGCTATGAATTATTCTCCACCAACAGTAAACATTATAGTTAAAAGATATCACTGAATTAAAGAAGTGAAATGTGAAACAACTTCTACACCTGGGAAGACAACTGTCATTAACAGCATTTAATGACAGTCATCTTGGCTAATGCACCAAAATGTTCTTTTACTAAGGAACTTTTGGGTGCATTAGCCAAAGTTGCAATGTTTGCTGAGTGTGTGGATAGAAGATTGAAATCAGTAACATAATCCAGCCTTCTGACAAGTGCCAAAAAGGCTAAATGTCTTTACATCTGCTTGAAAGTGAAGAGGGGCAAGTTTTTTTTTTTTTTTTTTTTAGTTGTGAGTAGTGCAGCTGATAGTGCTGATGTAATAGAAGCAGAGAAGTTTCCAAAAGTGTAGGATAATTTTATTAAAGAGGATGGTTATTTGATGGAGACTGACTTATTTTGGAAAAGAACTGCTGACTGTGCACATTTGCTAAAGAAACAAAACTTATGCCAGGTTTTAAGGCAGCTAAGGATTACGACTCAGCTCCTTAGTTGATAATCCGGGGTGGGGTGGGAGAGATTCATCGGTGCTGAAGTGCAATAACAAGTGGTTTCTTATTGTGTGGATGTCAAGCTCAAAGGCCTGGGTTACAGTTGCCATATTTTAGGCAATGTTTCTTTGGAAACATTGAGTTGTTCAGCCAATTAAAAGTTTGTACAAATCTGCATAACATAAGTTATGCAGATTTGTACAAACTTTGATATGATTCTTTGTAGGCAGTTAAAGGACTTTTGCAGAATCTAAGGATTCACTCCTCACCCCATCCCAACAGTGCCTCTAGATATCTTGCACAGTTAGATGAATTGCATCCCAGCATCAAATGTTGTGAGTCTGCTGCTGGTCACAATCTCAATGTTACATCCAGTGGAAAGGGGTGGGATATGGAAAACTTTAAGACATACTATCTATGCAGGGCATTTTCTGGAGCTATCCAAGCTATTGAGACTGCATGGCTTTAAGGAAGAACCTGTATTTTTAATAAATTTGATGTTAAAATGTTCTCCACCCTATGTTTAGTGTTAAAGCTTCATCAATGTACTTCTTGGACAAAAGTAAGCATTTTTTGCTTTTGGATGTGGTAGGATAAAGAAACAATAGTGTAAGGAAAGTCATTGCCACATTAAATGCCTTCATACTGGTGATTGTTTATAGGTAAACTTCATTTTGAAGAGCAAACATCACACAACCATTGGCATTAAATCAGTTTCTTTTCTTTCTTTTTCCCACCCCCCCCACCCTTAAATAAATAAAAATTGGTTTACAGTTCAGAAACACACCAATGACTTTATTAGGCCAAACTGAAGCTGAGAAACAGCTTTCCCAATGAGAGAAAAAACCACTTGATCTGGCAGAATTTAATTGAAAAATTTCAGCCCAAACATTATGAAGTCCAGATGAAAAATAAGTGAGGTAAGACCCTGCTGCCTGTTAATTGAACATCCTGTGTGCGAGCATAAAATATAACCAATGCAAACAACTTAATTTATGAGAAGTTATGACACTAATGTGTTTTCTTATGTAGTCAGTAATGTTATCAAAATGTGTGGTTTTTAAATTCAAGATGGAAATGCAAATTTTTATGCTATTTTTTACTTTCTTTACAGAGATAGGCTTCAGCGAGAAAGAGAAGAAGCATTAATGGATTTCAGGACAGGTCGTATGCCTATATTAGTTGCTACAGCAGTAGCTGCTCGTGGACTTGATATAAAAGATGTCAGGCATGTAATCAATTTTGATCTGCCTCAAACCATCGACGAATATGTCCATCGAATTGGAAGGACAGGTCGTGTTGGAAATGTTGGTAAAGCAACTAGCTTTTATGATTCATCTTCTGCAACTGATCAAGCTTTAGCTAGATCATTAGTTAAAATTCTGCAGGAGGTAGGTTTTTCTTTTCTTAATGAAATTGTACCTTGAAACAGTTTTTGCAGAATATCACTTGAAACAATTTCACTGTTTTATTGATATATAATTGCTGTTTGAAATTAGTATACATTTTTTTTTAATCAGCCAAGAAAATTGTCTGCTGTATTATTCATTACAGCAGCCTTACTTGCACACATCATCACTTCTTTAATTTCTTGACAGATAGGTGTCAAGTTTTAATGATTGAAAAGTCCAAATCTGTCTATTGAACAATATCAGCTGGGAAATGTGACTTGAGCCTCTTATTAAGCTTATATATACTTGTAGTGTAATATTTTAGCTATTTAACTATGGTTTAAAAGTAGAAATAATGCTATGAAAACAAAATGAGTGTTCTTCAGTTTCTGCTGTAATATGTGAGAAAGTGATGTTAATAATCAGAAAATCTGTTCCTATGGAAATGCATGTCATTCATATGTATGTAGTTCTCTGTGCTACTCAGTCCAGTTATTGATGAACTCCAGTGTTAAGAACCTTTTATCCTTAATGTTAGATAAAAGATAAAATGAAAACTCAAATGATGCTTTTGTAAAGAAAAACACCAGCAGAATTATTTGAAGTGAAGACAAAAATTGAGAATAGTGTATTGAAGTCTGAAACTGGAAGGCAATAAATAAAGAGTAAAGTATGTTAATTGTCTTACGGCACCAGGGGTTTCCCCTGTGCCTTAAGACACCAGGTGGAAGGTGGTACTTGTGGTGCATATGTCCTTTCTGATATTCCATGTCAGAGACTTGGTAATTTGGAATCTCCTCTCTTCGATCTTCTCTGGCTAAAAGTGTCTACTTCATTGCATCAAATTCATCGGTTGTCTCTACCATTCTCCCAAATCCACTAATCACTTGGAGCTCTTTGACTTCCTGTCTTTGCAACTTGACTTTCTCCAGTCCAACTTTCCTAACAGTGAGGTAATTTTCTTTGGCGATTTTAATGTTCACAACTCCAGCTGGCTTCCGTTTTCTAGTCACACCAACCCAGCTGGTCGAGATGCTGAGGCTTTTGCAATTACTAATGACCTTGCAGAGATTGTTCATTTACCTACAAGAATACCGGAGAATCCTAATCATACAGCCAACACGCTTGATCTTTTTCTTACAAACAACCCTTCTATGTACACGGTCGAAGTGAGAGGTCCTTTAGGCACTTCAGATCACAACTTGGTGATTGTCTCTACTCCAATGGAGCCTTTATCTTATGGATATTCCCAACCTCGTGTTGTTTGGCATTACAAGAATGCAAAATTGGGTGACCTGCGAGATTTCTTTTCTTTGGTCGGATTACTGTTTCAAAACTTCTGATGTCAACATTTGCTCAGATCGTGTCAGTGACATTATTCTTGCAGGAATGTAATCCTTTATCCCACACTCCACTTTAAAATCTCGTCCTTTATCTAAACCTTGGTTTTCATTAAATGTGCTAAGGCTGTTCAAGAGAAGAATGTTGCATATCGTAATTGGCTTGTTTTTAATTCTTCAGTTTCATTTTCTGCCTACACCAAAGTTAGCAATGATTGTAAAGCAGTTATTAATCAGTCCAAACTAGAGTGAACAGGCTAAGAGTAGGAAACTTGCTTCTTGCCCTAATCGTAGCCGAGAATTCTGGTCTCTTGCCAAAGCTATTGGCCACAACTTTTGCCAATCTCTGCTCCCACCTCTGTCCGAACCAGATGGTTCTGTTGTCACTTCAACCAAGGATAAAGCTGACCTGCTAGCATCCCATTTTTGTTCCAATTCATGTATTAATGATCTTGGTAAAACACCCCCCCCCACCATTCCCAACACGCTGCACTCAATGCCTCCTGTGGTCTTCCGTCAAAAGGATGTCAGAAGGATTTTGACGAATCTTGATGCTAAGAAAGCTCCTGATGGTTTTTCACTTTCTTATTCCAAAGGTGTTTTTCCTTCTGCTTGGAAATTTGCTCATATCCAGCCAGTTCCTAAAAAGGGTGACAAATCCCTCCCATCCAATTATCATCCCATTGCAATTACTTCTACTCTTTCTAAAGTAATGGAGAAATCAATTAACCGCCAACTCTTAACCCACCTAGAAACCTTCTGTCTGATCAATAATTGCCAGTATGGATTCCGTCAGTGTCGATCCACCTGTGATATTCTGGCTTACGTTACCCGCTAATTCAATGGAAAGATTCAGTGAAACACAAGTAGTTGCTCTTGACATCTCAAAGGCTTTCAATCGTGTTTGGCATAAAGGTCTTCTAAACAAACTTTCATTTTATGGTTTGCCAATTTTTTTTTTTTTTGTAATTGATTATCCAATTTTATCTCCGATCGCTCACTGAGAGTGATGGTAGATGGCTCTCTGTCTTCTAACTTCTCCACTAATGCCGGTGTCCCCCCAAGATTCAGTTCTTTTCCCCACTCTTTTCCTCTTGTATATTAATGACCTTCTTCCATTGACGGGAAATCCTATCCATAGTTGTGCTCATGATAATACATTGCATTCCACTTTCCATTTTGAGAAACCTTTCCCTGGTAAATCTGCTACCAATTCCTTAAGTGCGGATCTTCAGGTAATTCTGTTTATGCCTATTCTAGTTATTACTTGAATTTTATGGTTTCTCTTTATCTCTCTCTCTCTCTTTTTTTTAATTTGGAGTCTTTAAATGTCCCGGTTAATCCAACCGTGGTAAATCAAGAGTCTGTTGTACTTTATTATTACCGTATTTAATGTTGGTAATGTCTTACACTGTGTTTAATTTATCAATGAAATTAATTTATCAAATGAATGTCCAGTCATCCTGGATGGATGACTGGACAATTGCCTCGTGTGTTTAAGTCAATAATGCCAATGTTGTTAAAGAAATCAAAATAAGATAAAGAATGTGATAAGAATACACAAAAACTATGACAAGACGAGAAACATAATACCCCCATCAATAGACAATCCGTGGGCACGAGCTTTCTACATTGTGAGATACGACAGACTCCAGGGGGTATGAAACTATATAATATGTACAAGCCAGAATGTAAAGGAGGTTAGTCTATTGACATGATGTTAAGAACTGGGTTGTAGTTTGTAATATTTTTAAATTTAATAATGTTAAATGCTTTTGTGAAGTGATGGCAGAGGAAAGCAGCCGTGAATTTATTATGTAGTAATTTATTGTAGAGTATTTTAATGTTGTCTGAAAATAGGCTGATGCTATTGCATATTGTAGCAATTCTTATACATTGGGAAAGAATTATGTTTCCGTCCAGCAGCCATCTGTGGTACGTGCTTGCAACCCCGGACTGCCCAAGCACTACTTTATTCACCTCCATTTCAATTACTTTCAGCTGTTCTTTTTACTACATTTTATTTCTCATGAGCAATTATGCTGGCCGAAAGCAATATCGAGATGCTATTTCTCTACTATCATTACTTGTTTCTTCTATTACAAAGTTTGGTGTCTTTCCACACTACTTTGATAGTTTGTTTCTCCCTCTGCTGGCTTTTTGCCTCATCTGTTTAATTGCTCACTCCTCCCATCACACAAGTACAGCGTCAGATTAAGATTTTATGCCTCCTCCCATACACTCCCATATACTTCAACTGACACACACACACACACACAGGGTGATTCACTACCAGTGTGACAAACTTGCAGGAGGTGTAGGGGGCACAAAGACGAATCGGAATCACATAGCATTGCAGGGTCCGAAATGCCTTCGTCATGCGGTAGAGGACATTGAACGGCAGGTCATGTGAACAGCGATCCCGCTGGAAGTCAGCATTTGCAAACCGTTTCTGTTGAAGAAACCAAGTAGCAAAAGTCCTCCGGAGTGGATAATCCGCAGGCTCCAATGATTGGACGTGTTGCAGATGGTATGAACTCATTTGGTTTGTTGACAGTATCCTCCATACAGTGGATTGGGAAATACCCAGTCGTTGGCCTATGGCTTGAGTACTCGTACTCAGATTGCCTTCTGCAAGACGTAGGACATTCTCCTCATTGTCTGGCGTCCTTGTCGTTCGCTCTCAATTCATGGTACCTCTTGTGAAACAACCAGTCTCACGTAACCTTCTGTGCACACGTGTGAAAATCGTATGATGAGGAGCACCCCTGTGTGGGAAACGTTCCTAGTACAAGCACAGAGCGGCGTGCCCGTTACAATCTGCAGCTCCATATGCGAGGTGCATGTCAGCCAGTTCAACGTTTGAATACTCGTCCGTCTTACTGCCTCGGGAACCGGTTCGCAAATGCTGACTTCCAGCTTGATCACTGTTCACGTGACCTCCTGTTCAACGTCCTCTACCGCATGATGAAGGCATTTCGGACCCTGCAATGCTATGTGATTCCGATTCGTCTTTGTGCCCCCTACACCTCCTGCAAATTTGTCGCAGTGGTAGTGAATCACCTGTATATATACTGCAAGTAAACACTTAGCTCTCCTGCAATCACCATTGATGACAATGTCTTCTGGTCCATACAGGCAGTAAGTTCTCTTGTTTTTGCCCCATCTCTTAGATATTTTTGAGTTTAAATTTTATACTTTTCTTTCCACAGGTTTTTATTTGTCATTATTAGTTTTATTTTATAGTTAACTTATTATGCAGAATACAATAATAAAATACAATTTATTATTGTATTCTTCCTTCTGGTCGGCTATGATTGTATACGTACACCATTTATGTGTACATCTTAACAGAAACAGAGACCTGGACTATTGTTGTGGCTTCTACAATTTTCGCTGAAATCCTAGGACCGACAGCTTTTGGTTCTTACAATCATTATGCCCTTATTAATTGCATTTTATATTTATTTGAGGTATATCGATTTTTTACTTACAGATTCTCCCTATTCTTCCATGGTTACTACACCTTATAGCTCAACTCCCCTACCATATGCATAAATATACTGATTTTTACCATTTTTGTCTATTATTATTAAAATCTATTATAAAGGAATCTACCGTAGTTCCCAGTTCCATAACCCAGTCTTATACAGGTGACCCCCGCTTAACGCTGATCATTCGTTCCGGAAAAACAGAGCGCTAAGTGAATCCGCGCTAAGCGAGCGCCGCTTTCCCATAAGGTAACATATGTATTTGTGAGCTGCGGTCGGTGCCATAGGATATTTCCTAATCAACAATAAACGGTAATGAAAAGATGCACAAATGTCGGTCAAAATATTTAATATTCAAATATTTGCACATATAAAATATTTTGCATTACATACGTATAATTATGTGGTAACTACTTGCGTATCAAAAGTAAACTTAAAATTCCAATTAAAACATTGAATTTAATTGATTTAATTTAATGGATGAATTTAATCATGAAAAATGTGTGGATTTTGAGTTTAACTTTGGCCCTCTTCCAAATAAACTAAAAGGGGTATTAATTTTAAATGGCCCGCAGCGTTACCACCCAACAATAAAGTCAACTGATCCTTCGCCGCTTTGAAATTTGGCATTTTTTGTTCTTTCAATATGAAACTTCTTTTAGGCATTCGTTTCCACAAAAGTCCCGCTTCATCTATGTTAAAAACTTGTTGAGAAGTATAACACATAATACCCCTCTTCAATAATTTTAACAAGTTCTTTTTTGAAGGTTTCGGCTCCTTGATCTGCACTAGCGGCTTCTCCCTGGATTTTAAATATATTCTACCAGTCCTTACCAGTTTTAAATGGTTCCACATTTTTTTTTTTTTTTTTTTTTAGGCGAGTTTTCTTCAGATCATTATATTGGCTAATCTCTTTCTCTCTTTCTTTTTTTTTTTTTTTTTTTTTTTAATATTTAACTTAACTGACTTCTGCATTTTATCTTCAATAAAATTAGTCTTTCCATTTCAATCCTAATAGCCAGACTAGTTCTAGTTGCTTGCAGTGGAACAGCTATCTTTCCCGCTGATAAAATTAATTTTTTATAATTGTTCTTACAGTTAAACTTGCAAGTCCTAAATTATGGCACACATCCGCTTGTCGTTGACCGGAATCGATTCGCTTCAAAACGTCTAATTTAATTTTCAAATTCGGTCTTTTTCTTACATTTATAGTCTTCGTACTGCGCCCAGACGTTGCTTTTTCATTCCTGTCGGTCATTATTAGCTCTTCGAAAATATAACCGCGTTGGTTGAATTAATTATGATACAATGTTCAAGTAAACTTTCCGTTACGCATGATGTCTAATATTGTACTGAGTGATGGCTAGACTTCGGATAAATGCATATAACCCAAATATTACAAGCAATATATTTGATCATTTTTTAAAATGTTGATCTCGGAACTAAGTAACAAGTCACTGTACTGAAATTAAATTAGCGTGCGAGAAAATTTCACTGAGCGTGGGAAACGTTTTAATGCTGTTTTGCTATTCATTTTCAAGCTATCGACTCCATCAAATGAAACGATTTCGTTAAATATGTCAAAAATGTAATCTGTAAAAGAGCGTTATAGTGATCTGTGACAGCGTTATAGTCAGATACGGGTTATAATATAAGAACAGCGTTATAGCGAATCAGCGTAAAGCAAACCGCGTTATAACGGGGGCCTGCTGTATACATTTTATAAATTTTGCATTAACTGTTACAGCCCATTTCTGTTTCATAAGACTTTCGTAATTTCATTGCTTCTTTATATCTATACAGGGTGTCTCAAAAATACACAGCATAACTGCAGGAATGAGTTCCTCATATGTAGACAATAAAAATATTTTATATCAACATAGTTCCAGAAATGCTTGGTTTCCGAGTTTTGAAGGTCTGTCTATGACACTTAACTGTTCGCATTTGCTCTTCCATTCATTCACTCTCTCTTTCCTTCATGCTGGGTCAATCTTTATTTCACCAAAACTGACATTTATTCCCTTTTTCCATAATTCCTAATTCACTCTTTCACTCAGTGCCCAGCCTGTTCATTCTGTCTTTCATTCTACATTGCATCCCCTTACTACTAGCTTACTAATATTTTTCAGCTGATCTGATTCCCTGGCTGCCTCTACATCTCCCTCCCCTAAATAAGTAATTATTTGGTGTGGGGCCGCAGATTCCTACACATGGCAGGGTAGTCCTTGTGGTGGGTGGGGGGGGTGGTATCAGGTCAATCCGGTTTCATTGTGTCACAGTGCAGAATACTGCTATCTTGAGAGTTCAAGTTGTCATCTTGGCATGGTCGGAGACATGGGCAATTCTAACTATTGATTATTGTTTAATTGCTGGGGAGCTGAATTGCCATTCTTTGGATAGTTCTGCGCATTTCGAATACTTTTTGTGTGAAGGATGTAAAGGCTTTATAGTTTTCCTCTTCTATGATAAACAGGTGTTCTTCTCCCATGGGAAGGGGCCCAATCTGTGCTATTAGCTGTGTTCTGGGGATGTCATAAATTATACATTCATTTAGAATGTGTGCCCAGTCTTCATTCTTGCCACAGGTTCAGTTTGGGTCATCAGTCAGCCCTAAGGAGGTTAGTTTTGTGTTTAGGGAGCCGTAACCTGTTAGTATAAATGTTGCAATAAGTCCAGGGGCATACCCAGGGCTTTTTTTGTGACGGTATGCAATGGTACAGCATACCGGCACCTTTTTTACAGCATGCCAGCTGCTTCCATCTATTAAGGAGATCACATGACAATGGGCGGAGTCAGCACCCATTAATCACAGCCGTATCGCTAGCAGTCTGGAAGGGGTACCCGTTTCTGAACTCTACCAAAACTTCATTATGAAATTATTTTTACTTATTTTTTTACTTGGTACTTACTGTATTTTTACATTTTACTTATTTTTTATTTATTAAATAAGACTCACCTTTGACTTATTTTTAATATACTTGTATAATGAACTTATGCTTAATAAAATGTGTGTTAATAAAATTAATGGTCGAGATTCAGTATCGAATATAGCGTACCAACTGCTAGCGCTACGGCCGTGATTGACGGGTGCTGACTCCTTCCAGTGTCACGTGATCCTTAACAGATGGAAGCAGCTGGCATGGCTGACACCCACTGTGTGCCAGCCGCGTCACCCGTGCGGCACGGAATTTTTCTTGATAGCAAAGAATGAGTACCGGCACCTATTTTTTTACGAAAAAAGCACTGGGCATACCACTTAGGTGGCTTTCGGCAAACCATTGCCACCCATGGCAGAAATTTTTTGGTAACCAGACCTCTGGTTTCCTTCTCCCACTTTGTTGCCATAGCTTGTCGAGCTTTGTGGCTATTCCTTTTCTTTCAGCATTGAAGGTGTTGGCTGTATCAAGGTCTATCCCCAAATTTTCTGTGGGTATACCCTTTATTAAGTCTATAATACAAGCCTCTTTTGACTATCTCCAGGTAAAGTGGGAGAGCTCCGGCCAGCAACTGTAGAGCAGGTGTGCTTACTGTGCGACATGCTCTAGTAATAGTGAGAAGTTTTGTTCTTTGTATCCTAATTTATTCCTATTTTTTACTATGGCCAAGTGGGTGAACCACACACCTACTCCATAGGTGATAACAGGTAGGAAAATTGCACGGTATGTTTTTGCCAGGTTTTTTTTTTTTTTTTTTATCTCCCAGTCTGCTCAACTGATCCTGGCAATCATACCTGCATAATTTCTCACTTTCTTTGCCAAGTAGGTCAAGTGGGGGTAAAAAGTTAATTTTGAATCAAAGACCACTCCAAGATATTTTAGTTGTGTTACCATTTTTATAGTAGTTGTGTTAATTTTGATTTGTGGACGTCTTCTAATATCCAAATTGCCTTTTGGAAGTATTGGTTTGGTTTTTTCCGGTGATATTTTGAGCATGTGCATTTGTGCCCACTCCTACAGCTGCAAGAGGTTGGCATTTGATCTTAGCTGTACAAGCACTCTCTTGTTACATTTTACAAGGAAAATCATGTCATCTGCAAAGGCCAGGCCATGGGGCTCCAGATCCAAGGCCAGAAATTCGCCCAGAAGAAAGGGCCGAGGATTGAACCCTGCGGGCAGCCTTTATTCACAAGACGTGTCAATTCCTGGAACCTTGTGCACACTGAGACACTTCTGTCTGAAAGGTAGCTGTTTATTACCTTATATAGGTTTTGTGGGGCATTTGCCTGGCAGAGTCTCCTAAGGACACTAGGCCACCAGAGTGAGTCAAATGCCCAGCAAAGTCAATAGAGATTTCCAGCATGTATTTATCCTTTGAGTTTTTAATTGTTGTCAGTAGGTGGTGCATGGCATCCTTCATAGAGTTGCCCTGCTTAAAACCATACTGATTGTTGGAATATAAACCTGCTTCTGTATAGTACTGGCCTAATCTACTATATCAGGCCTGGGCGAACTTTTGGGCTGAAGGGCCACAATAGGAATTCAAAAAGAAGGCAGACCGCACGTAAAATACTGTTTTTAGATATATATTATTTGTTATCATGAAGAAGAAATATAACATAAAAAAATTATTCTCTAACAACCAAGAATTTAATGAGATGAATGAAACTGTTTTACATCTTTTAACATTTTTTTTAATTTCGGGTGTTAATTTTGTAGTTGAGATTCTTAAAACTCCTTGTAAATGTTCATTGGTGATGCTTGATCGTAAAGAATTTTTATTTAGATTCATGATGGAAAATGTTTGTTCACATATGTAGATTGATCCAAAAATAACCAACATTTTTCGGGCAAAATCTTTAAGTTCGTTGAATTTGTCCGAATTAAGAGTATTGTGAAATTTACAGATTTCCTCACAACGGTGAAATTTCCTTAAATCGGTATCACACTGCAGTTCTATAATCTGAAGCTGTAGTTCACTAGGTGCACTATCAATTTCTGTTTAAAATGGGTTGCACACTATTGCCAAACTTGTCTCAATTTTTAAAGTCTCCAAATCTAAACCCTTAACAAACCCATGCTATGCCCGAGTTGTAACTGAAGTCTTGTCTCGATGATCCTGCAGTGCTTCTTTAACCAGTGCCTCCATTAATTTCCCTGGAACAGAAGTTAAACTAACATGTCCGTAATTACTTGTCGCCCTTTGATCCTCCTTTGTGAATTGGGGTCACATTTGCACATCTCCAGTCCACAGGTAGCTCCCCTGAGTCCAAGGAAGCTCTCATAATTATCGCCAAGGGTTTGCTTACTTAATTTGCTGCCTCCTTTAATGTAACTGGATAGATCCCATCCACCCGAGGTTCATTTCTTATGTTTAGCTTCAATTTTCCCTCCACTTTGCTCTCAGTTATTACAAAATCATCTAGCTGACTGCCAGAATTTAATACACCTCTGGCCATTCCCCCTCCTTGAATAACTTCTCGTTTGTGAATGTAGATGCAAAATACTCACTTAGTTTGTTAGCTACCTGAGCAGGATCCTCAACAGTTGAAACATCACTATCAAGTGGACCAATCTGATTCATCCCCTTCCTTCTAGAGTTTATATAACTAAAGAAGTCCTTGCTGTTTTTCTTTGCATCCTTTGCCAAAGATTTCTCATAATCTGCCTTTGCCTGCATAACCTCCTTTGTGACTTGGTTACAGACCAGCTTATATCTATCATAGGCTTTCATGTCACCCGTTAATTTATATGTATCCTGTGCATTTTTCTTCTCTGCCACATGTCTCATTAGTTCATCTGACATACATTTAGGCCTAGACCCTGAACAATATTTTTTTATTTGGTATGAAAAGCCTAGTAGCTTCCAAGTTTAATTCTTTGAATGCTTCCCATTTTGAATTTGCTGTTGGTAACATGATTAGTTGACCCCCACTATAGAATTTAAATGCTGTCGCAGATCTCTGTAGTTGCCTCTACGAAAGCAAAAACCCTTCCCTTTACCCCTGATGGTAGTTACATCTTTGAGTAAATCCCACTTCAGCACACTAGTTGTTCCTTTATCTGATCCTTAATCCATGAAGAATCACTACTTGTAATCAGATCAAGTGTATTACTCCCTCTAGTTGCCTCCCGAACATGCTGCTGTAGAAAACAATCATCCAATCAATCCACAAAAGCCTTGCTAGTGTGTGAGTGGCCAATCTACAAATTCCAGTCAATATCTGGGAAATTAAAATCCCTTATTATAAGACACTCTAATTTACTGGTCCACTATATTTCCCTGTACAGTTGATTATTACACTCATTAGAGTCATTAGGCCTGTAACACACTCCTACTCTCAATTTTGCTTTCCCAGTGCTTATATCACACCAAGCTGACTTGACACTGCACTGTCCCAGTCATGTTGACTGGCTGTATGTCTTTGCATTTTGTTTCTTAACTAATAGCATAACCTCTCCTCCATTCCTATTCTGTCTATCCTTCCTGTACATATTGTACTCCCCAAATTCCATTTCTGCATTCCTTATATCTGTGTGATACCACATCCCTAATATCCCAACAATATCTGCCTTTGATGTTTTGACCAACACCTCAAATTCATCAAATTTATTCACCAAACTCCTAACATTTGGTGTATACAAGCACCTGTTGTTGTTCTTCTCCTCAGTTGTAATCTCTGATTTTGATTTGGTTCTCTCTGTTTAATTCAATCAGATGCTGCTCAAGCAGTGACCAACAGTTCACTAATTGCAGAAACCCTGTTGGTTTGCTTGTTCATATATTATTCTGGATACACTCTGGTTTCCTTTGCCTGTTTGACAGGGTCAGTCAAATTTAAGTAGTCTAGTTTTAGTTCTGTCTTTTGTTGCAACTCTGGAATTTCTATAGTTTCTTGTTTCTTCTGTCTTTTGTTGTAACTCTGGAATTTCTATAGTTTCTTGATTTTTCCCTTTCCTGCCGTTTTTAATACTAAGGAGGCCAGCTATCCAGTTCATTACCATTTTCCTCATTAATAGGGGCTTTCTCACTGAGTACTCTAATTTTATTTTCAGAGGAGTCATTTAAGTCACTGTTCAGGATTTTGTTATTATTTGATTTTTAGCCTTAATTTGTGAATTGAATACACTTTCGTAGTAATAAGTCAATTGCTGACATTTTAAGTAGTGGTTTGAAGTACTTATTTCCAGTGTAGGCTCACTAGAAGTCAAAAATCTCAATTTTACAGTTTTGACAGGAAAATGCCAGTAGACAAAGAAAACTCTCTTATAAACTAAGTATAAGTTCTGTCCCTAGCATTATGTTTCCCAAAAAAAAAAAAAAAATATAATAATAATAATAACCCTATCACAAGCAGTTTGAAGTATGATATATTCAAAATTTTTGGGCTTTTGAGATGTACTCAGTGGCTATGCCAGTGAGTACTGGCATAGTTAATTATAACTTGTTAATTTTATTATTTTCTTAAATTTATTTTTATTTCCATGTTGCAGACATCACTTTTAATTTTATCACAATATCTGTGCTTCAAACTGCACTTTTGGGTCCAATTTGAATTGCTGTGATGGGCTTCATGAAAGATCTTAACCTTTGGTTATCCTCTGTTGAACATTAATTCTATTCTAGTTAATTATTATTATCAAGTTACCTGCTCACCGTCTTACCACTTCGCATTTCATCACAAACAAATGTAAAGTGTACAGTACAGTAATGGCCACAAGTTCTATCACTATAAATTTTTTGTAAACGAAGCATTAGAACTTGAATGGGTTGAGCATGCTGAATTCTGATGGGATCCTTCCACTTGTTCAGATTACGAACCTAAAGGGACACAAATTCAAATTAAGAAAAGACAGATGTAGAATAGATGTGTGGAAATTTGCCTTTAGCGAGCGGGTGGTTAATTGCTGGAACAAACTTCCATCTGTCGTTGTGGAAGTTGACAGGTTAAATAAATTTAAGGAGGAACTGGACAGGCATTTGGAGGGAATGGTGTGATTTTTTTTTTTTTTTTTTTGGCTGATGCAGCATAAGCAGCACACTTGCTTTCTTGCCTCACATGCCACTACTACTACTTGAATAATTTACCCTGTGGACTGCATTTTTCGTAATGAACTTACAATTTGTGTTATAGTGTAACTTTCATGGCTAACCTTTTATGTGTTTATTAAAAAAGAAACAAAAGCTACAAACACACTATAGGCCACATGTCCAGTTTTTTTATCATGACTTAGGTATCAAGTTAACAAACTAAAATGCATTTTTAAAAAAATATAACAAATACCAATATGTATGGTTGTGACATAAGCCTGTAAGTATTCATAAAAGATTGGTATTTTCTTGGTACATACCAAACTTAAATTACTATGCTGTTTACACCTGTCTGGCATCATGGAGTGTATCATGTTACTGATATAATCTTTGCCTGGTTTCTTGCGGTGTTATCATGCTTCACAGCTTCTTTGCAGCAGTTTCTGTCCTATAGCATGCCAGTGATTTTCTTTATGCTTGAAATTGGAGCTATTTCCTGACCATCATATATGTTATTCCCACATGAAATTTTTCACCTAAACAGAAAACAATACGGTATTTAGTTTTTGTTAATTGTGGCATGAAATAATATGTTGGGGCAGAGTCATGCTGAAAAGAAAGATATTTTATTTTTGCTGAATGTGGTCTGTTAACACAAAAGATCTACCTTTTAAATAAATTTTTTTTGAATTAGTTAACTATTAAAAGTACCATGTACATAGTGTATTCTGCCCACTCCACTGCTTGTTATATATCCTTAAAGCATCTCCTTGATGAAAACTTCTGTTGATTAATGCAGTCAAAATGATATCAACCTGTCACTTGATTGGTGTGGTCTGGGTTCAAGTCCCTTTTTATTACTGGAAAAATTTCTAAGGTCCTCTTCAATGGTTATTAGAAGACTGTAATTAGCCAATCTAAGGTGAAAGGAGTAGGGTTTTTTGTGAGCTATTCTGGTTTTTCAGCCTGAACAACATGCGAATCAGCCTGTGAATATATGCACATACTTTATATATAAATAATACATGGCAGTGCAACATTGCCTAAGTTGCTGATGTGCCTAAAACCCCACAACAACAAAATGTTTACTGTGCTACACTAAATATAGCAATTCCCATCATGGAGGTTAAATTTGTGCTCGGAGATTAGATTCCCATTGCTGAATTGTCCAGTTTACCATGTTCTTTAGCTTAAGTTAAGAGTTTTTCTTTCCTTCACGCATTGGGTCCATAAATGCTTCTTACCTGTGAGAAGCCTCCATCCGGCAGCATTTTCACTCGTCTTTACACTAGCATGTTCCATGACTTCTAGGTCTGTAGAGGTCTGTTGCACAACATGAGGGGTCTAGAGAGGCACCATCTGTCAACAGTTTGGTGTTGATTATGGCCAACCTTTCTCAAAAATATATTGAGTAGAAAAGTCCTCTGTATTAAGAGCAATAAATACACTTTTTCCCCTCAGAGTTAACTGCTTTGTGTGACATTCTGCCAAATAGAAACTGACAGCACATTTATACTTCTATACGTAGGGTGAGAAATATGAATCTGTTGCATACTAGGCAAATGAAACGTTTGACACAATGCAGTATCACACTAATATTGCAAGGTGATGAAATGATGCAGCCTTCAAGTGACAATTTCATGTGTATGGGAAGATACTAATAATAAAACTTCAATTGGGAAGATGAAACTTCTGTGTCTGCTACATACTGTTATGTTCACAAGCACATGTCTTCCAGCTCTCTGATATTTTGAGTAAATAAGGTTAAGCATATATAATTATAATTCCTTTCACAATGAAAAAATTTATTGTAAGAATTCCCATTTAGAACAGTTACCCAGTTGCAATAAGCTCTGAGCTGAAATTAACTGTACAGTTTTGTTAAAAATTTTACAAAATGGAATGCTCATCAGTATATGGAACAGAAGGCAGTTAATGAATATTGACATTACTGATGTGTATGATGACACAGAATATGTGTCTGTCTGTTTTAGTATCTCAGCTGGAGTTCCATACATCTAAATCAGTTCTTACAATATGACTGTGAAAGGTTATTTTGTTGAAAGAGGTATAGTCTTATGTGTTTAAATCCACATTATTTGTATATATTGTATGTACATGTTGTATGAAAAAAAAAAAAAAAATTATGGTGACTGGTGTATGCTGCTACAATTAATATTTTCTTAATTGATCAGTTAACCTTTTCATGAGTGTATGTAAATCTGCATTTTTCATGTGTGGGCTCCCAGCAGTAAATACATATTCTCTTTCCCCCAGAGTCATTTCTGATACATTTCAAATAATATGTCCATTTATATATAAATCATCTTGAAAATTTGTCTGGTACATGCCCGTCCGTCCAATTAATAGTTTACCCAGTTTTACTATAACTGGCACAAAAATATCTGAAAATTGGAGGAGTTTGACACCTGTCAGCCAGTTTTAGCTTACAGAAGCCAAAATTAAAGAAATTGTCTGGAATTTATATCCAGAAGTTAAATTAAGTAATACATAGATGCAGAGGATATTATTCTTTAAAAAAAATAATGACCTGCAAGTTTTTAAACCATATTTAATGAATTTAAAAAGTTTTTTATTTTTAACAATTTTGTATTAAGTTGTGTTCTGCCTTCTGTTCCATATACTGATGAGCATTCCATTTTGTAAAATTTTTAACAAAACTGTACAGTTAATTTCAGCTCAGAGCTTATAGCTTGAAATGCTGGGCAATCAAGTCAAAATAACAAGAAATTAATATTTAAAAGCATTTGTGTACAAATTTAATTTTTACAAAACCTAAATTTTTATTTAGCTGCTCGCTCCACCCTTTTTTGATAACTTTTTGACTTGGGAGCCCACGCACTAGGCAACTGACTTGGGAAAAGGTTAAAGAATGCAGAAAGGTGTATTACATTTTATAGTACAGGGTTGTTAAAATTAAAGTATTCCTATGTAGAGGGCTCTGGGTGAGTTCTAAGGCTTGTACTGAAGATAAATTCGGGCAACAGGTACAATAAAGAATGCACTAGCCATTTATTGAGGTGGGGGAAATAGTTACAAAATTTGTCAGTATATGGCGCTGTGGCAATACAAATCACTCGAACAGTGCTACAATTGTTCAATGTGTCCTCCATTTGGTCAACAACAGTTTCCATTCGAAGAACAGCATTTTCAACAGCAGAACGTAGCATGTCAACTGGAATAGCCAGCACACGATGTCTAATGCTATCCTTCAGATCTGTCAGAGTTTGACATCCTTCCTGATACGCCTGGTTCTTCAAAAAACCCCACAACCAGAAGATGCATGGGTGAGGTACAGTGATCGGGGTGGCCAAGATGTCTGGAAATAACGGCCGATGACTGTTCATCTGTAAGGTGTTGCCTTAGCAATCTTTGGACACAACGGTGGATGTGGGGTGGCACACAACCTTTTGGAATTCAAAAGTACATCAAGGGTGTCAAGACTACTACTTGGGATTTCTAAGAGGTACGAGCTAAAGGTTAGAATGATTTATGCACCAATATTGAGCTTTGCATGAATATGGTATCCTGAAGGCACCCATGTTGTTGCAGCTCTGGTATTGCAAAATTTGCCAACATTTCATAATATCTCTGTCTAGTGATGGAACAGGTGTGTGATCCTGTTTAAAAAAAAAAAAAAAAAAAAATCCAATCATGAATGCGGCCCTAAATTCACACCGCACCACATTGTCACTTTTGGAGAATGCAACGGGACCCCTTGGATAACTCGAGGGTTTTCTCTTGCCCAAATGTGACAGTTGTGTGTATTCACTTGTCCATTTAAACAAAAGTGGGCTTCATCACTCCAAAGGATGTTCCATGGCCACTGTCATTCACGCCAGAAACTGAAGCATATGTGAAATGAATATCTGCATCACCATGCTTTAGCTGCTGTAGCATGTGCATCATAAGGATAGTACCGCAACACCTGACGCATTACTAGCCTTACAGTGGAATACGGCATGTCCACTTCACGAGAAACAGCTGGCACACTTGCACTACGACATGGATATTGACTTGATAAATCCAGGACAGTCATAGCCATATCTTCAACACAAATGGATTCCACTTGTTTTTGACCTCTACCTGGTTGAACCCCAAGATGTCCTGTCGCTTCAAATTTTGCAGTCATTTTGCGGACAGCACAAACAGTCATAGGTTCATAGGGGATTCTCTGATAGCTGCAGCTGCATTATTGCTATTCCGATAGTACAGCTTCACTAATAGTGCATTTTTCTGCAATGTTGTTGGCATTGCTGCTGTAGTGCAGGCAGTCATCTATTGTATGATTTTGAAGAGACTTCTTTGCTTTTATACAGTACAGTAGAACTGAGTAGTGGCACTGTGGCAATAACTTACGTTTATGCAAATAATGTAAGTTATTTGCATAACGTAACTAAGATAGTTATGTGCCATACAGTGACAAATTTTGTAACTCCCCCCCAATAAATGGCGAGCACATTCTTTATTGTACCTGTTGTCCAAATTTCTCTTCGGTATGAGCCTTAGAACTTGCTCCAGAGCCCTCTACATAGGGATACTTTAATTTTAACAGCCCTGTGTTTTCTTTATTTTTATTCCAATTGCAGTGAAGATAGTCATCATAAATCTTCAACAAATAAAATATTTTACCCCTTGTGATTTTTATAAATTTTTTTTAATAGGCCAATCAAATTGTTCCTGATTGGCTAGAAGAGGAGGCTCGTAATGCAACAGGAACTATAGTTTCACAACCATTATATGGGTCAAGAGATATCCGCTCTGATGTAAGTGGTCTATCAAGTAAATACCTTTAAATGTTTTTTCAGGTATAAACTATCTTACATTATTTTAAGAATTGTATTGCTGCAAGATTTTATAAATTACATCTTGGGGGTACATGTATATATGGGCACTTTTAATATTATCACAAATATTAATGGGAACAGTCAGCTCCAAATAGGAAACAACTACAAACTGTTTGTGAGAAGTAGCACTCCAGCTAAGTGGGAGAGTCTGTTCCCTGAAATAGATTAGTAATAACTGGTACAAAATGTATACAATATCTAGGCTAAATGTTAAACTGTAGAATGTGTTTAAATGTTTTATTATGCTTATTAAAGAAAAGAGTTGCCTGCATGCCATCAAATTTGGATTATGGGCAGCATTGTGCTGTTCATGTGCTAATACTTCTTCTTTTGTTGCTGTGACAGTGAGGATCATGGATATAATGTAATGTTTTAGTCTAGAAATGTATGGTACAACCTTATAAATCTGACTTCCTTGTGGACATGGCATGTTCTGGAATTTTGTTGAAAATTCTGGGTTTTGAAGGTCATGCACATAGCCTAAATATTCCAGTGATTGATTCTTTTTGTTAGATAATTATAGTAGCTCTGATCCCTATAATTTCCACAGGATGATAAGTCACTAGCATTAATTCAAAATGTTATCCCAGATCGGTTCACTGTTTTACATCCTTACCTAAGAAATATAGGTTGCAAATTTAATGGCTGCCTCTGGTATGGGTGTTGCAATTGGTTGTGGGTTCTTTTTTTTTTAATGAGTTATAGTGTGTGATAGCAGTCAGACTTAAAAATTAGACATACGACTGTACTGTGAACTAGTATTGTTTTGCAAAATGAGTGATTTTTATATGTTGCAAATATGTAGTAGCAATAAATGGAATCTAGGAAATATGAAAAACAAATAAACTGGTGTTCAGAAATTTTTAATGGAACATGAAGCATGAATTTTGGCACCTACAGTTTTTTTTTTTTTTTTTTTTTTGTCCAGCCAATTTACACTGATTAGTCAAAACATTATGATCAGCGAGTCGTGCAAATCGAAGCAATTGTAGGTGAACTACGGTGCATGCGCGGGTCCGGGACACTGTAAAAAAAAACCACCGGATACTCAGCTCCATTAATCAGTGTTACTCTTGTTCTTCACATGGGAAAGGCAGTGGACTTATGTGAGTTTGACAAAGGCCAAATTGTAATGGCCAAACAACTGGGACAGAGCATATCTGAAAAGGCATGGTTGGTGGGATGCTCATGGTCAGCCATGGTTAGTACCTACTGAAAGTGGTCCGAGGAGAGAAAACCCACAAACCGCCGGGAATGGTCTTCCCCGCTGGTGGTGTCATTTACACAGTTGTATATATGCGTGTGTCTAGAGTTGCATGCATTGTGCAGCTCTCTCTCTCTCTCTCTCTCTCTCTCTCTCTCTCTCTCTCTCTCTCTCTCTCTCTCTCTCTCTCTCTCTCTCTCTCTCTCTCTCTCTCTCTCTCTCTCCATGCAAGCACACACATATATATGATTAATTATAATTCAAGATCAGAATTAGCATCAACGAGAAAAGATTTGCTTTTGTGCCAATGGAATTTTTCTAACAGTCTGTATCAAATACATGCAAAGTGGACCATAAGTAAATTAACTTCAGAAACCCATGGAACATAGGAACAGCCCAGAGGCAATAATTGTTTATATTATGCGTGCTCTCCGTCCTTCATGTACGTGGAAAAATTGAATTGTTTTTCAAGTTACACATTTTCTAAATTCTGGACCTAGGGATAAATTTTAGTTTACTCTTAATTCATTTATTATTCAGGTTATGTTTGCCATTAACTGTTATGTAGTTATGAATACTTGTGGGAAAACATGCATTACTAATGATTTCTTTTATCATTCTGTATTGCATGGTTTTAGTTAATATTTAAAACTTGGATTAAAGTGTATTCCTTTCCTTCCTCACTGCATTTATCAGTTTAGTTGTAGATGAGAAGTATTGGCTGCACTCCAATCTGGCATTGCACTTCATTCAAAAGGTGTTTTAATGCATTCAGTTCTGAGCTCTGAGAAAGCTGATTTTGAGGCTCAAACCAGGTTCTTACGCTGCTCACTGTATGGGATATGATATGGTGTCAGAACATATAGGGAGCCCATTTCCATAGATGAGAGAGAGAATTCATAGACTTTTTGTGGACGGTTTTTGGTACTACATCTAGCAATGAACAAGAGAAGCAGTTCTGAACCTTGATTCTGCAATTAAAATGCCTTGTTACATTTTATTATAATGAAGTAATTTTCCCATTGCACTATGCTATACGTTAGCATTAGTAGAGGCATATGATGCAAGAAAGCAAGCTTATTAGCATCAGCCAAAAAAAAAAACCACCTTTCCATTTCACCCATCCATTCACTCCAAATGCTTGTCTAGTAGTTCTGCCTTAAACTTAAGTTTTCGACCTACACTACGGCAGATGGAAATTTGTTCCAACTATCAAAGGCAAATTTCCCCACATCGATTCTGCAATTGTCCTTCCTCAATTTGAATTTGTCCCCTCGTGAGTAATCTCAGTAAGAGGAAAAATCCCATCAGCATTGAGCTTGCTCAAACCATTCAAAGCCTTATTCATCTCAATTAGATCACCTCACCAATCTCGTTGCCCTTCTCTGTAAAACTTGGATTAAATTGTACTCCATCAGCCCTACACCTGTTCCAGAAGAGCAACATTCTTCCTAAAATCGTACGTCCAGACTGTATGCAGTACCCAAGATGCAACTTACATATTGCCTTGTACAATGGAATATTCATCTCCTTATACCTGCTAGTAAATTTCTGTATATCATTGACAAAACCCATGAGGTATCCTGCCAGCATGTTTTTCACTACTCAGAGAACTTCATATCTGATTGCACAAGTTTACCTCCAGGATTCCACCACCCTGAGCGTGATACCACACAGTTGGTATGTTAATCTGGGATAACTGCTACTCATATGCCGTACCATGAATTTGCCAATGTTCAACTTAAATGTCCAATTCTTAGCCCATCTGTCTCATTTTTCTATATCTTGTTGCACCAGCATACCTTGATTACTGTAACCAATCACCCTGCCAAACTCTATCATCTTCGAACATTGGTATTAAGCCTGGTAGAAAATAACAATGGGAACAGCACTAACCCTGGGGATTTCACTGATAACATTAATCCAAGAGCAGTGTTCAGGGATAATCACTCTGTCTTCTCCCGCTCAACAATCACTTTACCCATAGCAGTAATGCCCTTAATGCTGCCACAGTTTCCAGTTTTGTGCAGCAGTGTTTTATGTGCAACAATATCAACTGCTTTTCTGAAATCAGTTATTTGAACCCAGATGCTTTGTTACTATATTATAGTGTCCAATCAAATTGGTCAGACAAGACTGCCACATGACATCTATGTTGTGACTACTATATATGGGGCTGCCAGTAAGCAAAATCAAAAAAAAAAAAAATCATTTTTAAAAAATATTGTAACACTTCAAATGGAGTATATAAATTTATATTAAATATAAATTTGAAGCTCTTCAGATAATGCTAAACCATCAATATCGGACTCATTACTATCAATGTCACTTAACTTCATATGTAAATCTCTGCATCGATTTAATAAATTATCTGACTTTTTTTTTTTTTTAATTCAGAAATATTATAAAACATTTTAAATATTTCTACATGTTCTTTCATATTTGTAAACCTTTCAGTTAATATTCAGTTTGAAATTTTGTTGTGGATCCTGAATAGTGCCATCTCTACTTTCATAATCGAAATTACGTGGTTTTTTTTTTTTTTTTTTTTTTTTTTCAATGCCAATGATGGCAGCCATATTATTAGCTGAATTGCGAATTTTTTGATTGCTTCCTCTATTCTATTTTCTTTAAAATATTCCGTGATATTTTGTATACATTCAATAGCTTGATATATCAGAATCTTTTTTTTTTTTCCCTATCATTTTAATTATCGCATTAATTTTATTTAAAATATCTTGCCAAATTATAATTGAACAAAGAAACTTGAGCAATTATTTTTAAGACTTAATTTAGCATGATTCCTTGTACCCATATTTTTATTTTCATCTTCAGTAATTATAGCAAAATATTAGAAATGATTAGCTTCTCTAGTGATTTCTGGTATTTTGTCTGTAATATTTTGTGAAATTATTTCAATAATTTCATTTTGTATTTGATCACCCAAATATGCACAATATTTTTCGATTCAGATGATTTCTGAATACAGAAAATATGTTCTGCCATAACTGATTCAAATTTAGCAATTGTTTCAGAAAGTTTTAAAGTTACCATTGTCATTTTCATATAAACCTTTTGAAGAGCCCCTGAACGCTATACATTGCCTTGCTAAAAACAGTATCATGTACAGTAATACCCCGACTTACGCGAACTCGGAGTTACGCGGTTCTTGATTTTTTCGTTTGGCAACGCTGCCGCCGACTATCTTCAAGGTCGTTTTTCATGTTATCGATATACGGTGCGACGGCGGAGAATGAGAGCGAAAGATGAACAAAATTCAACTTTGCTGCTTTTATGTTTTTTATATCAGTGAAGGGGAAACACATTTCACCATAATAACGTAAAAACCAACACAATTCCAGCTATCGGTATAATCGCAAATGCAATTAGATCGAGTTTACTACCAGTTTATAACAGATTTCACTAGCAGAAACGCAACTGGATTTTTATTGTTTTATGGTAGTAACCCCTAGAAATGTGAGGTGTTAATAGCGTATCTCTGCCTTTATGGTGTTGTTTATTCAGTTGCTACATACGCGCAGCTTTGTTTATGCGTATCAAGCGTGCCTCCTCGTTTTGTAATTGTGCTTTATTCCCTAAAAATGAGTAAAATACTTAATTAAAAGGTGTGAAAAGGAAGCGTCCTGGTGAAGACACTGCAGATTCAGAGAGAAAAAGAAAAGCAATTATCGATAAACAGAGGCGGACTGGATCAAAAATTCTTACTCGGAAAAATTTATAGTGGCCTCATACTATGGTTTATGGCCAAAATCACACTGGCCCACCGGGGTTTCTCCGGTAAGGCTTATGGCCAGTCCGCCTCTGTCGATAAAGAAAAAATATAAAATTGTGAAACGCTTTGAGCGAAATGAAAGACCATGTGATATTGCACGTGCTACAGGCCTAAACGAAGCAACGGCGAAAAGCACGACAATTGCAAACTTGACAGGTTGAAAATTGAAAAGGGCTCAATTGTAAAGGGCTTAAAAATTTTAGAAAACATAGACTCCAACGAAGAACGCGTTATAGCTACAAAGCAAGGAATAAAAAAATTATTAGCTTGCTACGAAGAAATTCTGCGTGAAAAAAAGAACGCGCTGTGTCGTCAGACGAATTTGTTAGATTTTATGAAGCCATCGACATCGAAATAACTTTTTTACGTAAGTCATTTGTTTTTTTAATACATATTTTGTATTGATATATATAAAGAACTGCAATTTTATTAATATTTTTATTCTAAAGTAGTGTTTTTGTTAGTCCTTGGTCCCAATTAAGCAAAATTTATATGTATTTATATGCAAAGTTGTACCCCGACTTACGCGAATTCGACTTACGCGATTTTCGTCGGACCCACCTATCGCGTAACTTCGGTGTATTACTGTATATTATTCTGGCTGAACTCCAGAACATGGGTACCTCTGTTGCGGGTGTGCCTAAGAACAGTGCGATTCTCTGGTCGAGTTCTGTGATTGGCTGATTATTGGGAATGTGTAATATACCTCATTTTGCATTTCTAATTGTTTGATTGGATGCAAATTTGCTTCTGATTTTATTGGGAAATGCAAAATTATCGTGCTGTTGTTTAGTCGTTGCCATGCTGCTCTGCTGCCATCGGTTATTGCGTGTTATTGTTATTTTGTGTTATTCTGTTTGGAAAAGGATGGATGTAAGACTGTAACTGAATGGTGTATGAGTGTGAATTTGATACCCTCTGAAGGTACAGCAGGCCCCCGTTATAACTCGGTTCGCTTTACGCTGATTCGCTATAACGCTGTTCTTATATTATAACCCCTATCTGACTATAATGTTGTCACAGATCACTATAATGCTCTTTTACAGATTGCATTTTTGGCATATTTAACGAAATCGTTTCATTTGTTAGAGTCGATAGCTTGAAAATGAATAGCAAAACGGCATTAAAACGTTTCCCATGCCAACTTGAGAAATTTTCCCACGCTCAGTTAAATTTTCTCGCACCCTAATTTAATTGCAGTGCAGTGACTTGTTACTTAGTTCCGAGATCGACATTTTAAAAAATTATCAAGTATATTGCTTGTAATATTTGCATTATATGCATTTATCCGAAGTCTACTCATCACTCAGTACAGTATTAGACATTGTGCGTAACGGACAGTTTACTTGAACATTGTATTGTAATTAATGCAACCAATGCAGTTACATTTTTGAAGAGTTAATAATGGCCGATAAGAATGAAAAAGCAACAAGGTCTGGGCGCAGTACGAAGACTATAAATGTAAGAAAAAGACTGAATTTGAAAATTAAATTAAATGTTTTGAAGCAAATCGATTCCAGTCAAAGACAAGCGGAGTGTGCCATAATTTAAGACTTGCAAGTTTAACTGTAAGAACAATTATAAAAAAAATAAAGAATTAATTCTTTATTTTTTTTAATTCTTTATTCTTAATTTTTTTATAATTGTTCCACTGCAAGCAACTAGGGCTAGGCCGACTATTAGGATTGAAACGGAAAGACGCTCACTAATTTTATTGAAGATATCCAATGCAGAATTCAGTTAAGTTAAATATTACAAAAAGAGAGAGAGAGAGATTAGCCAATATAATGATCTGAAGAAAACCTATTCATCATTGTTCTTTTATTTTTATCTCTCTCATAAATCATAGTACCCACATAACTGATACTGCAACAATGCCATATTTTACATTGTTGAGAAGTGTCTTCTTAATTGTAGGTGGTTCTTATGTTTCATCTAGTTCTTCATTATCTGACCCCTCTTCCATCAGCCATTGTAATTAGAGTTTTCCTTTATAAAGTTCAAGCCAATCTTGGACATTTTTTTTTTTTTTTTTTGTCTGTCTCTCCAGCAGCCTGAACACAGTCTGAAAGTCCTATAGCTCAAATCCTTAAGTCAATCTTATTATCTGTGCTCTGCAAGTTTTTTTACAGCAGTTGTTCTTAGTTTCCTTTTTAATGCTCCTTCATGCATTGGCCCAGTTGAAAATAGCAGATTTGATATTGTATATATATTCTAATATTTTCCCATATTCTTTTTCCTACTGGGTCCACCTCTTCATCTACTTCATCCAACATTACCATCACCTCATGAAGAAACTTGCACTTGTTGAGCCTCTCTGAAGGTCAGAATGATTCCTTGGTCCGTTGGCTGTATTAAGGAAGTTGTGTTCGGTGTCGGGGCCACGCACTTTATTTTGCAATTTGTTAGACAGAGAATTTTTGTATCTCTTGATAATCAGGCAGAACTAATTAACTACAAAATAGTTAATACAGGATCTTAGGATATTATAATTTAACAAAACCATACTCACTCAACTCCTCAGTCTACCCAGAATTGAATTAATAAAGCAAAAAGGGGGAGAGTAAGGGACCCTGGCTCCTCACGCCCACCAAGGCATCTAAGAATACGGCTATGGCTGCAGTGGAGATAGAATACAGAGAGAATATTGTGAGTCAATTACCAAAAATGGGTAATATGAGTGGGGTTTTGGATACTCTGGCACCAGAATCACCTTTTCAGGCAGGGAATCGGCAATTATCTCCTTTTGTGGTCGAGAAGGAGGAGGGAGTTTTCTCGGGAAAGAGCCAGGACTCAGAATATATAAAGGGTCCAAAGAGCTCCAAGAGCAGAAGTAGCGGACACTCGCTTTTGCGATGTGTAGGGGGGAGATTGCAGTTGGCATTGCTCCAGTGAGTTGGAGTAATTTAGAGACAATGCCCTAGTATGCCACTGAGGGAAGAACGTCTCGTCACCTGAGATAGAGGAAAGTGTCTGAACCTGGTAAGCAAACCATTTCGATTGAGATTGCAAGAATAGAGTAAACCTAATGCTTCCTTCCTATAATGAACTTAAATCTGTGTAAAATCCAATAATGCATGAAATAACTGATTGTCTAAAAATACATGGAAGAGCTTTCTGGTAAAATAAATGTTAAAACAAAGAATGAATAAGAGAAAGAATAATCAAAAATGGACAGTTGTTAGTCATTTAATTATAATGAGAATATATGATAAAAGGTGACATAAGCCTAAAGTATGTTTGTCTATTTCTCTTATACTCAGATCTATTGATTACAAGTGTGTTATGAATATCATAACACACTTATGGTAATTTGGTAAAATTAACAAAGTCAATGAATGAATAGTTTCAGAATACTATGAAGATACTTGATTATGTGGTATTATAACCCTAATTGAATTAGTACTATATTACATTAATAACCAGAGAGAATGCAAGAAACATTTGTATATATGTTTTAATTGAGGAAACACTTGGTAAACACCAAGTGTTTCCTCAATTAAAATCACAATGCAATCCAAAGCTGCAGTAACCAGGTGTTAATAAAAACCCTTGGTTGCCAATGTCTTGGATCTTGTCCTAACCAGGCCAACCACAAACGACAACAAATTCTTGCTGTACAGATTTTCAATATCCAGATGTGCAGTGCCATTGTCAGATATCAGAAGTGCCTTAATCTCGTCATGTAGAAATTTTTACACTTCTTTCTGTTGCCTCCTGGCTTCAGGAACAAAAGAACACAAGAGATTACAAAGGGCTGGTTCCACAACCAGCCCTTTGTAATCTCTTGTGTGAACCAGGCATTTTGTGCGTTGTAATAGACAACATGCAGTATATCCATGAAGTTTTTTATTCATACCCGCCACTACAGACTTCAGCTGATGGGTCCTCTCACAGCATTGGAACAAAAGTGCAGATAATTTGTCCCTGCTCTTCTTCCACCCTGGCGTTATTGCTTTGTGTGAGCACCTTGTATATTTTCAGGCAGAACATGCCAAAGCTAGGGCTCTTTCATTAGCATTAAATATTTGAGAATGGCAAC
This sequence comes from Mastigoproctus giganteus, assembly GCF_048544385.1. NCBI lineage: Eukaryota > Metazoa > Arthropoda > Arachnida > Uropygi > Thelyphonidae > Mastigoproctus > Mastigoproctus giganteus. The sequence goes on from NC_143578.1 coordinate 186,850,572, forward strand.
AAACCAAGTTGTGTTATTAGTTCTTTAAGATTTTTTGCAAGTGGCCTAACACTTTCAACATTCATTTTCAGGGGTTGTTTACTTCTCCAGCCATTGAAGTGTATGGGTTTTTCAATTTTTGTTTCTTTTGTAGTTTCTCTTATTAACAGAGAAGCTAATGCAAGCATGCCAAATGTTGGTATTACCTTCCCTGTCAGAAATTATATAAAAATGTCTTCAGTATAAAAAATCGATTGCTCACTGTCATTTATAATAGAAAATAAAAGTGGATTTTAAAGTGAACAATTTCAGACCATTTCATGCCATTGTGCATGCTAGCGTTATACTTTTAACATGCCTAGTAAAGACTTAATACTCAAGTTGAGGTACGAGTTAAAAAAAAAAAAAAACTGCATTAGATTTTATATAAAGTGTGTTATAGTTTTTGGTGATTATAGGGAGTGCTTATTTCAAATACTTTATAGTTTTATGTGTAATTGTCAGTAATAAGTAATATTTTCTTTTTTGCTTACAGTCACATTTTCAGAGCAACAATTGGCAGAGTACAGATTATCCAAGCACTGATTATGCCCCCACAAGTTCAGTTATTGCTGACGATTCATGGGATTGATTTATTTCTGTTTTGATGGAAGGACTTTCAGCGATTTTCATTTGTATATACAGACTTGCCAGAGTCAATCTTATTGTTTAGAAAGTAAAGGTTACTATGAGATAACATGAATAAGTAAACTTGTAATATTAAAATGTGAATTTTGTTGACTTGTATAGAACTTCACAGAAAGAGGTTACTTAAGTTTAAAATCTTCAGCTGGGGTTAAAAAATTTTATTTTAACCGGGGAAAAAAAAAAAAAAAAGAGTAAAATATGCAAAATATACTTTTATTTTTGTAATTTGCTCTTAAAATTTTAAACTGTATTTTTCTCAAAATAAAGATCTGCACCTCTGTTATTTTAAAATGTTTCAGTTAAATTTCCTCACTTTGTATCCATTCAGTAGTCGTAGTTTTGCTGTTGTTTACTTGTAATACATATAGAAAGTTTATCTCTAATATTTCTTTTGAAATGAGTTTGGATTGCTTTTGATTGATATTCAATCAAAAAATGCTTCTTTATTGTTGGCTTTTTTTATGATAAAATTAAATAAGATACCTGTGATAGTGCATATACAGTTGTATGGCCAACTTGTTTTTGGAGATTGACTAGTTACTTTAATCTCTATAAACACTTGTCCACTTATTGATATATAAACACAGTGCTGTCAAGGTAAAATACTTCTGTAGTAACAACAGTTTCAAATTTAGTGTTTTAATTTGCAGGAATAAAGTTCGAGAAAATGTTTTACGTATAATTGTATATTTTTCTAATGGCTATTGAATATGAAGTTTTTAATTTACAAATTTGAGTGGATCCAGGATCCAAATTCCTCTGAATTTTTGATTTTTTTTTAAAAAAATTATTTTTTTTTTATTTTTCCTAATTGAGAAGTCATGTGAAATACAGAATAAAGAGATTGATACTTTTACTTGCCACATTTGGATTTATGGGATTAAATTTATGAAGCATTTTTATAATGAACATGAAAATTTCTCTCTAAATATGCCTATTTGGGTTTTATTTTCATCTGAATTTCTCTGATGTTTAACTTTCTGAATGTGCTTGTTTCAAGCTGCAGTTATAAAATATTCCAACACTTTCCCAATTTGTAATGTGATATATGTTAATCAAACATTGTGTGTTGCAATATATTTGAATGAAACCTCATGCTCAGCCATTCAATTTTGAACTTATGTTTTATTTTAGTCAATCACATAGAGATGAACTTCTTAGGTTGGTGGGGGAGTCTATTTATCTGTAATTATAGCTCAGCTGTACTCAAATAAGTAATAAGTAGAACAAATGATACTCATTTGCCATTCTTGTTACCAATTTACTTGCAGCCAAGCTCAAGTAGGTGATGAGGGGGCGATAACCATGCATGCACTTTTTTTCTTTTTTCTTTTTTACTGCAGCTTGAATCAAGGCTATCAGAAATAATCATTGGTAATTTCAATTTTACTACTTTTAACAAGTTCCTGCCCTTCCTTTTTTAGTGCTTCTGTACTATGTAAAATTAGGGAATCAAATTGACCTTAAATGTCATGAATCTCTAATGAATATTTCACTTTATTTTTTTTCTATAGTAGGCAACACCACTGAAATTGACTTGTGTTATTCTTAATTTTTATAACATAAATGTTAGGGGCTGTTTTATGTGAAATCTAAATGTGCATATAAGCACATTTTTCAAGAAAACCTGCCCCGAATTTCCTCAGTCTGCATAATCACTATAAATATATGTATTCAAGATGGCAGCCCCCTTCCCCCACTTATATCCTAAATCATGCTTGTCTGCCTGGTGAGTTATGTGTGGCCATCTGAATGATTTTATTGTGACTTGCAAGAGTTCCTTGACTCTGCTCCCTCCCAATATTTAGTTTCTGATAAATGTTTAATTCATTCTAAAGTTCTAACAAAGCAATCTTCTAAACTTTCATGGTAGTGTCAGTAAGCTCATGTGATATCTAGGAAGACTACAGCAAAATCTTGTTAAAGCAAATACTGATTCAATGAAAATTTCACCATAACAAAGATATCAATAGCTCAGCTGACTTCCTTTGTTATTAGTTTTAAATCTTGTTTGAGCAAAATAATTAACAACATATTTGGTACAATGAAATATTTTGAAATCCCAGCTGACTAAAATGTATTGGCTTAAAAAGAAAGAAAATTTATTGGAAAATTTAGTGATATTTCAAGCTCATTATAATAAATGTGAAGGTTTGAAGGGATTTTGAAAGTCAGCAAAAGAATTCATTATCGTGTCTTTTATTATATTTTCCACCTTTAGGCCCGGCATAGCTGAGTTAAGGGCACAAATGCAGTAGCACATGCCCTGCGTGGACAGGGGGTTCAATCCCATGACTGCTAAATATGGTTAATGTTTGTATTGATGATTTATTGTAAACTCTACTGACCTATTGGTCATGCCGAAGCATAAACAAGAATTTTTTTTTTTTTTTTTTTTTTTAAATGAATAATTGACGTGGGGCGGGGTTTAAATTCATAGTACCTGTATTTTGATTTGCACCAAAACTGATTTTCATATTAATACAGGGAAGAAGAATTTAAACATTAAAAACAAAATCGTTGTGTTCCAAGTATGAAAGGTCAGTACTACTATTAAAAATGTCTGTACTACTTCAAACAGTAACCCAACATGTTTCATGCAATTTCAATAACATCTCTTTAATTTTAGGTCCCAAAGTCAACAATTTGTGTGAATACGGAAAGATGTACAAAATCAGTCACCATGCAGTCATCTAGTATTTGGGAAAAGGATTAGCTCCAGAGACAATTCATGAGGACAGGGTTACAATGTCGGGGAGGATGCTTCTCGTTCCGTGGTTAAAAAGTGGATCGCAGAATTTAGATGAGGGAGGGAAAGCCTTGAAGATGATCCACACTGAAAGACCTGCAACATCCATCACTTCAGAATTGAGGTGTGTGTGATCTCATGATTAACCATTGACAAGTAACAGTTTGGTATGTTGCTAGCTTCTTGGGCATCTCATCTGAATGTGTGTACCACATCATCTTGCTATGAAAAAAATAGGGCCCCAACGTCTTTTGGGACAATCGGTCCCAAAGTTGTTAACAGCAGATCTAAAATGCAAGTTTTCAACTCAACTGAACATTTACATTATTTTCAAGCAGATACAGCAAATTTCCTTGCAAAGTTTGTGACCATGGATGAGATATGGGTCTATCACTTTGAGCTAGAGACAAGGGGTAGTTCAAACATTGAAAACACAGCTCTTTTCCCCCTCTAAACAAAGCCAAGTCGGTTCATTCTGCCTGCAAGATGATGCTGATGGAGTGTTGAATGGCCAGGCAGTCACAGGGTCATAATACTCAACCTTGTGAGGCATTTGTGTGAAGACTTTGATGACATGCAAAGGCATCTTGTTCCACCAGGACAGTATGCCTGCTGACAAATCATTCATTGCTGTCAGTGCACTGAATGAGGCAAGTTTTGAAATTTTGGACCATCTCCCACTTTTGCTATATCTAGCACCATCGGACGTTCGCCTGTTTCCTAAATTGAAAAAGTACCTGGCTAGCATCCATTTTCCCCGCTGACAGGATATCATTGCTGCAGTGGATGCATTCCAGGATAAAGCTTTATTTGCAGCTGGAATCGGTGCATTGTAGCATCAGTGGCAAAAAGTATTGACCAGAAATGGGACTGTGTTGAAAAGTAACACATTACCAGAATCCTCAATAAACCCTTCGTAATCAGCCATGAACTTTTCAAATATGGTACAGTATGGCCTTAGTTGCCAATGTACCATTAAACACCAAACCAACCAACCAATAAATAAATATGCTTTGAAAAAGACATCCTAAACAAAATATTACTTCTGTAGTACATGTATTTTATCAGTTTTATTTATTATTGATTTTAAAGTTTGTTTAAAGTAGTAATTGTTACTTTGTTTATTGAGAAGTGAAGCAGAATTTACTTGAATGAGTGATTCTTTTGAAATAATTTTCAGCAATATTCATTAGAATGAAATTTCATGCAACAAATGATTCTTACACCCTAAAGTTTGTTGTAATGGACTTTTACTGTACAACAGTATCAGGAAGTATACTGCTTGTTGTTGTGGTGCCTCTGTAGTCAAGTTAGCAGGAGCAGCAGTGCGTAGCACACGCTTCTTGATTAGACCAGGGTTCGAGCCTGTGACCACCAAATACGGAGGATGCGGAAAGGTCAGGGAATGACCACCGCATATCCCCAGAGCAATATGGCCTTAGTTTCTAATGTTCCTAAAAACCAAATAACAACAGCTTGTTATTGCTGTTACAATATAGTGATACTCCCTTTTTTTTATATATAAAGAATATCAGATTCACTGAATAAGGGGGATAATTTCAGCTGAAAAACAAAAAAGGTGTGATGTGTTACCAGAACAGAATTTTCTTCCAAGTTTGGGGTGAGGCTTTTTAAAACTCAACAATGAAAAAATTCGCACCTTATTTGTGTGATGGGATCTAAGATGTCTTCATAGTTTCAGAACAGCAAGAAATGTATGAATTAAGGGGGTTATTTTGTTCCCTCAGAAGACTGATAAAATTAAGGCCTAGCTTAATTTGCTATTATCTTTAAATTGCATGCTATCACCTAAATATTTAAATCCACTGCATGTTTAAAAATCTGTACAAATTTAGCACTGTCTGAAATTTTTAAATGTATAGTGTTAGTTGATTCTGCAATTAAAAAAGATAATAGCAACCTAGGCTGAACTATAATATTTTTCTCTAAGTCCAAGCCTGAGTTCCAAATACTTGGTGTCAAAAGGAATAGAATTATCCCTGTAATTGAACACCTATTGTAGTAAATCTGCTAGCTTCATTTGGTTTCAGCTTCTGGATTGGAATATCTCAGCCGAGTGGGTAAAGTACCTGCCCGGCAACCCAAAGGTCGCAGGTTCGATTCCCGCCTCGGGCTTGGATCAAAGTACTGCAAAAACCTTGGGAGGTGCAATATGGCCACAGAAGCCGATGCGCCAACAACTACCAAATAAAAAAATAAATAAATAAAATAAGGAATATCTCTATGCTATCCTATTGTGATGGTTATGCTTGAACTCAGAACTACTGGCACATGGAAAGACATAAGTCCGCTGTACACAGTTAATGGAACTGTTAATTTGCTATTAGAACAAATGCAATAGATTCTGGAGGAAAATGCAATGCACTTAAGGTCAGGATTAGGGAAATGGATCAACTTGAGAATGCAGGAAGGCATCAAATTTTGTTAGCAGTTTGAAAAATCCAGGCAAATGTTGCATGTGCCCTGTGCAGTGTATAAAAAAAGTTGTCTTGGTTTAATGTTTAAATGACTAAGAGCTCATGACCAGTTATGAATTATTGGAAGATGACGTGTACAGTGGTATCAGTTTTTAAATTTTATGCAGTGATATCAACTAATGATGTTACCAACGGTGAATTCTAAATGGAAAGCCTTCAGGGAATTAATCTTGGTTGGTACTAGGCTTTTCATAACAGCTAAGAAATACTCTTCAAGGTTTAGGCCTAAATGGATATCAGACGAATTAATGTGGCTCATGGTAAAGAAGGAAAATGACTAATGTGGTGAATGTGAGTGACTGAATGAAGCAATGAATGCTGTGGTGAAGGTGAATGACTGAATATGTCTGAATGAGAAAGGCTGACTTGTAGTGAATGGGAAACTAAATTGAGTGAGTGAACAAATGAATGTGTGCATTATTGGATGAATGTTGAAGTGTATGAGTGAAAATAAGAGTGACTGAAATTGACTAATCAGATGAACTGAATGAAAGAACACAAGTAATAATATATGGCATAGAAGGAATTTTTACCCCATTATATTAAGGCCACATGAATGTGTGAATGTATTAATTTGACCAATTAGTTATCCTCTCATATAGGCTAGATTAAATAACATTTGTTCCTGATATATTACATTTGCAGTATTGACTGCATATCCCACCTCCCTGGTGTGAAAGAGATGATGGATGAATGAAGAAACAAAAAAAAAAAAAAAAAAAACAAAGGGTAAAATATATAAAATGTATGTTGTCTATAAAATGTAGGAAAAAATTACAAAATCTAAAGTGTAAGAGAAAAGTATAAAATTGAAAATGTAAGTAAATACTATAAAAAGTAAAATTGTGTGAATATTGAGTGAATGAAAGTTAATTGCATATTCTATGTTTGTCTCTTCACCGGACAGACTGATGGCTATGCAGACCAGACCCTTAAGGCCTCATGTTATCCAAGCTGACACCATGCTGTTGCTTTTCCTGGCTGGGAAAGGTGTGGTGTGGGATGCTGACACTGGCCATTAGGATAACCCCAGGCCAGTGTGGGACAGCTGCAAAAATCATGCTCCACCATAGGGATCTCATCCCTTATGTTCTTTCATTCTTACCACCTGGGGTGGTTGAGGCACATCCCCCACCCTTGGTGACCTTCAACCCCCTTTTGCCTGGAAGCATTCCATAAAATGTAATGCACTAAATGGACACCATAACCTAAAAAGATAAGTCAATCTTGGACAGGACTAGTTCCCATGAAGGATGCCATACCTGAACACACATGCAGCTTGCTGCTGTGGACCACCTTGGCAATCAAGCCTGGTTTACTTTAAATCCTTTCTCAATGGGGGGTGGGGAAGATTACAGCCTTACTGTCTCATCCCTGGTGAGGCATGTGCCACTGACAAAACTGGGGTCTTTCCTATTTCTTTCAGCTCCCCCCCCATCCCACTCACTATACACCACAGCATATGCCCTACACAATCCAAATTCAATGCTATAATTTGGTATCACTTTTGACTACAAACCTCAGTGTCTTAACCCCTAAAATCGCGTACTTATTTAAAAAATAGGTTCTAGCCACTGAAATCTCAGGAAACTAGGCAGGGCCTGCCAGAGTAAAATGGCATGGACACACCTCCATGGAGATGTGTGGGCAATGTCGGGCCCAGCAACTAAATGGCCAGAAGAAAAATGGTATATAACAACACATACAAAATCCATACACTTTTAAATCTCTGGCCTTTACAGTGAACTGTTACACCTGCAATGAAGGCAACATAGAGATGGGGGGAAACCCCTGGTGCTCTTAAGAAACACTATACACTGCTGCCACTTCATTAGGTACACCTACGAAGTAGCGTGTTGAGCCTTCAAAACAGCCTGAATTCGTCTAGGCATGGATTGAACAAGATACTGAAAACATGCAGGCATGAGTGTCACGAAGTTCCTTGAGATTCTGAGGTGTAGGCCTACAGCGAACAGCTCATCCCAAAGAAGTTCAATAGGATTGAGATTTAGGGCTTGAGTGGGCCACTGCAGCAAAGAAAAGTCATTGTTATGTTCCTGGAACCATTCTATAGTGAGTTGGGCTTTGTGCAGCGGCGCATTATCCCGCTGGAAGTAACCACCTGACAGGATAAACTGTCGATGGATGCATTTGGTCAGAAATAATGTGTGAATCTAACGTAAGAAAACATTCCTCACACTACAGCATTGGCCCCACCACCTTGCACAGTAGTCATCAGACATGACGGGTCCATGAATTCATGTTTTTGCCAAATTCTGAGCCATCAACATGATGCACAGGGAACTTCGACTCTTCAGACCAAGCAACTGTTTTCCAATCCTTGATAGTCCAGTGCTGGTGTTATTGTGCCCACAGGAGGCATGCTCCCTTGTTTATCACAGATAAAGGTACGCGATGTGGGCGTTGGCTGTTGTAGCCCAATTGCAACAAAGTGCGACTAGTGGTCTTTTGCGATATTTTGTTCTGTGCACCAAGGTATTTTGATGTGCATCATCAACAAGCGAATTTCTTCCACAGGAGTGCTGTTGAGAGGATGCACATCAAAATACCTTGGTGCACAGAACAAAATATCGCAAAAGACCACTTGGGTGAAAAGTTCAGAACTGCCGTTTGTCTTTCACCTACTACCATGCTACGTTCGAAGTCCGTTAGATCACTCCTTTTCCCCATTCTACGGTTTGTATGCTTAACTGATACTAGAAAGGTTCTGTGCATCTATCCACAACTGGTCATGTGACTTGCAACGTTATAGGACAAACCATTTGTGTCACAGCAGAGGTGTACCCGGCAGCATAGTGTATGTCCCAAATAACGTGCCACATACTCAGCATATGACTTTCCACAACAGATGACCCAAGAGAATCCTATCCTCTCTGCTGACCATTATTAACAGTGAATGCTGCTTGAACACGAGTTAAAATGAGTGCTAGTTAAATGAGTCCAACCTGTTGTAGCTCTCCAACAGATGCCTTCATGTGTGGTACAGTTCCACGGACCTATCATACATGGCGCCCACTATCAAGGCAGAGTTGGTTGCTGAATATGGGGCATGTTTTTCTGGAAATACTAGGACCCTTTGTGCATTTGGACCAACTTTTCACTGGTTTAGGTGTACCAACAGTTCTTAGTAGACAATGTGTACCCTACCACGTTGCATTTTTTCCTAGAAAGAGAGACCAGATCTTCCAAAGACTAATATGGTGTGTGTCATCAGGCCTGCACTATGCACAAGTGGTTCTAAGAACAGTGGAGATATCACCCACCTTGTTTGTGCTCCAAAGTCGATTTCAGTTGAACACTTATAGGATAGTTTGGAGCAGAAAATGAGGAATATGTAAATGCAGGTCATCTATTCTGACACTGGAAAGCATTGCAGGCAGTATGGCTGTAGATACCTATAGATAGATGTCTTCAGACATCTAGTGAAGTCAGTGCCTAGGTGAATAGCGGCTGTTATCCATACAAATATGGATAACAGCCGCTATTCACCTAGCGGGTTATCCATACAAATATGGATAACAGTTGCACTGTACACGAGTGGTTCTAGGAACACAGTAAAGATATCACCCATCTTGAATGTCCTCCAAAACCACCTTCAATTGAACACATAGGATGGTTTGGAACAGAAAGTGAGGGTGTATTTTCCAAGCTGTGTCAGCAAGCCTGCACTGTGCAGGCTCAAAGAACACTGAAGATATCACCCATCTTAATTGGCCTACAAATTTTCCTGACCTCAATCCAATTGAACACATGTGAGATTTTTGAACAGGAAGTGAGACGCAACTGCCATTCATTCCGACATTGTGGAAAGCTTTGCAGGCAGTACGGCTTTAGATTCCTACAGATATATCCAGATAGCTAGTGGAGTCTGCCTAGGTAAATAGCGGCTGTTATCCATGCAAACACTGACCCAACATGGTATTAGCTGGCAGTTGTCATCACTCAGTGTAATTTGAACACATCTATTTCTAGAATTTTTTAATGAGTATATCAACTGGTTCTTTTTATGAGTATTTCAATTGATTGATCGATTTCAGTTGACGCTGCCTAGTGAGTACATTACAATTGCCTACTTAATAGTGGGTGTGTCTTCTTGCCACCAATACTGCTGCTGCATGTCGTGGCATGGGCTCAATGTTGTGAGGATTGCATCCCATAGATCTGTGATAGTCCGTGGTGGTGGAGTGAAACCAGATCTGCTAATGCAGAAATGAATCCCAGAGAACATCTTATGTCTGGCAAATCAGTAGCCAGGGTGGCACTTGGAAGTCAATTTCCTGTTCGTTAAACCACTCCAATACTACCAATGTAGCAGAGTATTATTCTGCTGGCACACACCTGTGCCATTTGGGAAGAATCACCACGAAGGGGTGGACCTGATCAGCCACAGGGCACGAAAAAACTTTCATGTTAGGTCCCACATGAGATTCATTTTATTTGCCCACATGTACTGTCTTTAAACTATGTATTCTCTGGTCAATTTGCCTGTTTTGGATGCAAAACCAGAGTAGTTTCTGCAGGAGAAAGCCTTCTATCCATTCCACACTTCAGATTTAACTCAGCCGCAGAGTAAAAAAAAAAAAAAAAATAGTTCTTCACATCATTAACTGGTTTACAGATGGAGCCTTTTCTATCTGGTATAGAGAGAATGGTGTTATAACCACTGAGTTACCAGTACAGATATGCACTTAGATAAAATTGTCATATAAGGGCTACTTGAGAATTTCCTCATCTACCCATTACGTCTGTAAATTGCGATAGTTCATTGGATTGTGGTCTTTGATACCACTGGTCATCCTCTGGTTAAAGTCCATAGTCGTTCCACTGTTTTCCGTGTATTGGCTATACGTAAGTCAGGGAAGCTTACATTCACTATGGTCATTGGTGAGGCCTGAGCATCTGCTATTGGCTCGGTGACTGCTGCCCTGTCGACTTTCCATCCACTCTTGAAACACCTTAGCTACAGCATTCTTCAAACAGTCTGCGAGATTCGAAGTTTCAATTATACTGCCACCCTTCAACCTCTATCCGACAATAATAACTTTTTCGAAGTCCGTCAAATCACGTCCCTTACCCCTGTTGATCAAATACTTTGCATGGGATGCATTCCACGAACTTACATTATCTTGGTTTACAGCTAGAGGGCGTCACTTTTCTTTGCGGAATTCGGTCTGAGATCTCTGGCTATCAGACTGTTGGAGGAATCGTTTATTTCTTTGTGGGATTCTATCTAAAGTCTATTTGGCTATCAGCCCGTTGATTTCACTTTTCAATGAACATCGCTTGTGCGAGGTTAATCTCCTGAGTGTGAGAAAATATTCATTATTTTCCTAATTCGCAATATTCCTTTTTTTTTTCTTTTATAATTCCCGACATTACCAATAATAATATAGTTCACAATATTGATACCACAACATCAACAACGCTAGCATGCAAATCTTGAATACTAACTGCACATTATCAATAAAAATACAGTCCTCAGTACCGATAAAAATACCACCATTAACGAAATTAGTATGCAAATCTTGAATTCCAGCCAAACATTACTACAGTACTAGTAAATAAAGTTCTCATTACTGATAACTTACCATTAAGTAAGTTATTACCTGACGCACGCTGGCACCCAAGTCTATCTGCACCAAATTCATTGCGTACACGTACTAATGCCCTTCCTTGGCACGTGGAACTGAGTAAGTCATTTTTTTTTTTTTTTTTTTTAATTCATTTGTTGAGTGGTGGACTCCAGGGTTTTCCCCATTAGCCGCAGTTTAACATGTGGAGATAGCAGAGTAACTATGTAACTAAACAAAATTATCTACAAAACAATCGACAATATCTGTAGTTCTATATACAATTTCTAACAAGTTAACACTCATAAAATACAAAAGCATCATCTTAAGTAAACAACTTAACTAGCCAGATGGCCAGTAGAATGGCTAAAATACAGTATATTTAAATACATCTTCCGGTCGAACACAATGTGGAGCAAGAAGTTAAAAATAGAGTATATTGCTCAAATCTCAATAACTTTATCACAACACTCTTAGTGTGATTAGACATCAGAACATCAAAGCTAATTAAACATAACCATCAAATACAGAATCAAAGCATATACAGAACAATTAATTAGTTTAAATATGCATATACCACACTCAAACCTTACACAAAAGACAAAGCCACAATAATAATAATAATAACAGTGACACTACCAGCAGAATAAGTTACTAAACCAAAGAATGAATGACCTTAGGATTTAAGTGAAAACAAAGGAACTATATCAACCTCCCACATACCCAGGAGTTTAAACCATAAACCCAGGAATTTAAAATTCATAGGAATTCATACCCAGGAATTCAAAATTGAATCTTCACAGTGGACTTGCAACTTCCAGGAGTTAAAGTTTGCAAACAAAAGACTCATGTCTTCCAGAATGAAAATTCATAAGAAAGCAGACATTAATGATTACACATATTTGACACTTAATACAGTCAGGGCATAGGCTAGACCAACCAAACAATATATACACTATTCATTGTCCAGTTCTCAGGGACCAATAACAATTACAAATACACCATAATGTTCCTGCGGCTTCCAACAAGGTGAAAGTTCACAAGAACGAGTTTCCCAAGCAGTAAGTTAAAACCAAAACGATCAACAACAATATATTTACACTATAAAAAATTATATATCATTTATAACAGATATGGTAGAATATTTGCAATATTCCAACAATTAACAATTATAGAACAACAGACTTTCTTGTGACTTCCAGGAAAGTTCATAAGCCACGCACCTGTAACTTCCAAACAAGGTGAAAGTTCACAAGCACATCATTTCCATAATAGCAATCTGTTCCACTCAGATAAAAAGTGCATAGCGTAAACAGGACAGAAGACGCTATCTACTAGATTCTAAGCAGTGAAACACGAGCAATCAAGTATATCCGGAAAATGCATGTTAGGAACAACTTGTGTTATCAGAGTTCAGTATAACCGTGAAGTTCTCATTCAATTAAGGAGACACTGATTGACGCAGACACTCTTCTTTTGAAAGCTCTGCCAGCAAAAGAGTTTATGATGATAAAAACATTTTCCATTTGCACCAAGGCCCTTTTCACAGCCGGGAAGAAGTTTGGAACTGACTCCAGTTCAGTCCTAAGATCATAATAAGATGGACAATCAAAGAGAACGTAGTCAGAAGGTTCAACAGCTCCACAAAGACCAAATTTAAACAGCTTATTTAAACTACCATGTTCTGTTAGTAGAAACATTCCATGCAGACTCGGTGACATCAAGAGTAGATCCTTTTTGAGAAACTTTTACCGCAGGAAAAAATTCTCTCATTACAGAGCCGAACAAAGAAGACGATCAGCCCTACTGCCGCAAGGAGACAAAATGAGTATGCAGTCTCTCCTTTTCACTACTTAAACTTCCCTCTAGGTTTAGCTGAACACCACCAAAGGATAGAGGGACAGTCCTCAAATGAAAAAGAAGGTATCTATCTGTATTGTATCTCGTACTGAATTGGGAGTTTGCCAAATAACACTTGTAAGGCAGCAGTGGACGTAGTCTTACAAGCCCGTGATATCAAAAGAAGAGCAGATCTTTGAGCCTGCTGCAGTTGATTAATAATCACGACTCTTTGTTAGCGCAAAACCTCCAAGCTCCAGCACCATAGGAAATAATTGCCAAGAAGATGCTGTTATAGCAGAGATACAATGTATCATTTAGTTTCCGCAATCTGCCTAAGCTTAACATCAGAAACTTACATTTATCTTTGACAAACTTCACATGTTGTAGGAAACTTCGATGATCATCCAGTAGTATGCCCAAATATTTAACCGTAGAACCATATTACATTTCCATTATATTTGATTGCAGGGGGACGATTAGGAGTCAAACTTCCTTTCAGAAGCATCTGGAACGTTTTGGCAGACGAAATTTGAAGTTTATGAGTTAAGTATCCAGTTGGATAATTCCACTAGTACCGAGTTTGCAGTTTCCTCCAGTTGTTTTCTAGAATTTCCCTAACCAAGATAGTTAAGTCGTCAGCATACGCTACCATCGAACATTAGAGAAAGTTTTACCCAGCCGTTTATCAAAAACGTTGTTCCAACACAGGGGTACATTTTGGGTAAGTCAGTAATGTCAGTAAGTTAGTAATTCTTGGGTAACTGAGTAAGTCAACAAAAATTATCAGTACCTTATGTACTACCCACACCCACCAGTAATGGTGCAAGATTGGTGGGTGCCAATAATCCCACTTCCAGGGCGTCCAACCTGGAAGCCAGAAAAAAATAAATAAAAAAAGAAAAAAAGAATAAAAATAAAAATCTTGCATGCTGCAAGAAATCCCACATTAGTTTATTACAACTAATGCCATGCCTGCAAAAATAAAAAATAAAAAAAAAACTTTATTCCTTGCAGACTGCAGCAATCCCGCACTGGTGAACTCTACTAGCACCAGCAAAAAAAAACAACCAAGAAACTTGCGACTTGCAAGAAAAACCGCACCAACTAACTCCCCTGGTGTCCATCAAAAAAAATAATAAAAAAATAAAAAGTTTTGCAAATAAAAAATATCATTACACCTGTGAATAAAGCATCAAACAATTATGCCTTTATTTGCAAATATGTTGCAAATAAAGGCATAATTCTTTGTTGCTGCATAGTTTAGTTGCTGGAGTTAAGTTCAGTTCTCAAGGTGTGTGCATAAAAAGTTTTGCAAATAAAAAATATCATTACACCTGTGGATAAAGCATCAAACAATTATACCTTTATTTGCAAAACTTTTTATGCACACACCTTGAGAACTGAACTTAACTCCAGCAGCACATACAAACCAATATCCTTTGTATTGCAATATTGTAGTGCCTGCAATATTATTACAAAGAAACCCATAGCTTTCAACAAAAAATTAAAACTGAACATTAACAATTACAACTTACCATATATATATATATATATTTCATTCCAAAATTCCACAAAAAATCCATAGGATTCAGATTTATTATGTCCTGCAAAAATAGTTATGTACACAAACCGGGCAAAACACTTGAACAGCTACTGCAACCGCTATTAAACATTATACATAATTGCAGAATCATAGGCAATAGGCAACAACCTACCACTATTAAATTTCTTACAGAATAATAATGTTACCAATATACAAAACTTTGACTTCCACAGCTTATTTACAAGCATTAACCAAACCAAACTAAAAACAGTACTCAAAGATATTTATGTTAAATATAGAGAGATTATAACCTGCAGTACCAATTACTGGAACAACCTACTGAACCTGTGTATATCCAATAACTTTGTATACGACTGTAAAACAGTATATCAGCAAACTAACGGACACCCATGGGAAGTCCTGCTTCATGCATTCGGGCTAACCTATGTCCATACTGGTCTGAAAACTCATTTCCACAGAACCTTAACTTCTACAGATATACAGGATGTCTCAAAAATATTGGTACAAACGTTTAGGAGAGGTAGGTAACATCTAAAGGAATGTGAATCGAATAGGAACCCATAACCGGAAACGTCACCGTAAGTCGGTAGACGACGCTGTTCATCAGTTCGCGAGTGGGAAAATTTCTGGTTTACTCATTCAAGCACTAGTCGCCGCACGAAGAGCATGCATCGATATACGAACTGTGAGCTGCAGATATGCACCTAGTGTATGGATTAGCAGAGGGCAATGGACGAGCCGCTCAATGAATTTATGGAGACGCTTCCCAGACAGACATGTACCGGACCACTGTTTGTTTGCGCGTGTGCATCAAAATTTGTGCGATTATGGGTCATTTATAGGTAACAGGAGTAGTGCGGGCAGACCACGATCGACGCGAACTCCCGTCATAGAAGAAATTGTGTTGAATGCCATCCAGAATAATCCTACTACCAGCACACCTGCCGTTGCCTTTGCCTTAGGAGTGTCTCGTTGCAGTGTGCAGCGTGTCTGGCACAACGATTACTTAAACCCCTTTCATCTCCAAAGGGTTTAGTTACTGCTCCTCAGAGATTATCCTGCATGTGTGGCTTTTGCGCAGTGGTTTCTCCAAGAAAGTGTTCAAGACTTGAATTTTCCAGCCTATGTTTTGTTCACGGATGAGGCTTATTTCACTCGGGAAGGCTTATTCAATCAGCACAATGCTCATGTGTGGGTTGTCGTGAGCCCACACGGTGTGCGCCCCCATGCGGCACAACATCACCTCGCAATTAATTTGTGGGCAGGTATGGTCGGTGACTGCTTAGTCGGCCCATACCTGTTACCATCCCGCATGAACTCCGCTAAATGTCAGATCTTTCTTGAACAAGTTCTACCAGGATTACTTGACGATGTTCCAGTAAATGTGAGACGCAACATTTGGTTTCAACATGACGGGGCGCCTGCCCATTATGAAAGGTGTGTTCGTGACCATTTGAACAGGCGTTTTGGGCGTTGATGGATTGGCCATGGTGGACACGTTGTCTGGCCCCCACGCTCACCTGATTTATCGAGCCTTGATTTCTTTCTGTGGGGGCCCTCAAATCTATTGTGTATGAATCGCCTGTGGAGATGGAAATGGATCTCGTGAAGAAACTCGTCTGCGCTGCTGCTACTGTCAAAAAACTCCAGGTGTGTTCGACCGTGTCCGCCAATCCATGCTGCGTCGGTGTCAAGCATGCATCGCGTCTCATGGTGGGACCTTCGAACATCTGTTGTACCATCATGAAATGCATCCATCTCGTACTCCATTGTTAATATTATGTCAAATAAATGTTTGCCACTAATTACTGTCTTGTGTCATTTCTGCTTCTTGTGCCTCTGCTTCTGCTTCTACTTTCCCGTGACGTTTCCGGTTATAGGTTCCTATGCGATTCACATTCCTTGATATGTTACCTACCTCCCCTAAACGTTTGTACCAATATTTATGTTACCTACCTCCTCTAAACGTTTGTACCAATATATATATACACCCTGTATATATATATATATATATAGAGGGTTATTCAAAATGAAGTCTGGGGTTTCAGAATTTTTTTTTTTTTTTTTTTTTGGGAAAGCGCAAGTGTCATAATCATTTGTAGCCATCTCGAAAGAACGCATAATATCTCAATTTTCGTTCCCACGCTCGCGATGTTCGATATGCTGTTCGGCTAACCACCAGATGGCCTTGGACGTATACCACCGTGCAGTCGTTCGTTTGCCTGTGACGCCAGTTCTGCTCTGTTGCGACATGGCTTCGGAATGTAATGAGAAAGCTTTTACTGTATTGGAGTTTCATGTAAGTAAATCTGTTACCGTTGTGCAACGCCACTTTGCTGACAGAGTGATTTTTTTCTGAGGAATCGACCTTCCATTTGTCGGGGAAAGTGAATAAGCAGAATGTGCGATTTCACTAAAGGCTCTCATATTGAACATTTATGAGGTATGTAAAAAAACTTCATTACTATACTTGCATTCTGGAAATATTTCTTTCTTCCTATATCTGCTCATGTGTGTACAGGAATTGTTTGAAATCCTGGACTTCATTTTGAATAACCCTGTATATAGCAGACTCCCGATTTACCGGGATCAGATTAACCGGGAAGTGGATTAATCGGGACACTTCAAGACTTCAAATCAAAAATAAAAATTTAAAAAAATCAACCAAAAATCATAAAATTTATTACTTGAGTAATAACTAGAATAGGTATAAAACAGATATTTTGCAAGTCGTAAATAAGCGACAAGAAGTGGCGTTATAAGTCGTCATTGGGAAATTAATGCACCTGTTATCTTGCAACCCCCGCTGTTCAAAAAAAAAAAAAAAATTGTTTAGTTTGTTTTAGTGCGTTGAGTCGATTGTGTTCCGTTGCACCGCAAGAAGACAAATGTTGTTTCGTTTTTTATGTCAGGGATGTCGAAACGATGGCAAAGTACAGCATGATCATCAAGGTCGAGAGCATTGCAACCAGACCGATCCCCATCAGGAGAGGAATCTTTCGGGTAGATGCCCTGAGCCCACTATGGTTTTGTCTGACATTCAACCTGCTTTTAACAATGCTCAACAACAGCAAGTATGGATATAACCTCAAAGAAGGAAGGAAAAATCTGTATACCCTCTCTCACCTGATGCACATAGATGACGTCAAGCTGGGCGCCTCCGTAGCCAGGTGGGAAGGAGCAGCAGTGCGTAGCAAATGCTTCTTGATTATACCGGGGTTCGAGCCCGTCACCACCAAATACGGAGGATGCGGAAAGGTCAGGGAATGAACACCGCATATCCCTGAGCAATATGGCCTTAGTTGCTAATGCTCCTGAAAACCAAATAACTAACTAACTAACTGACATCAAGCTCTAACCGAGAACCAACTCCAGCAACTATTCCGGATCACCGAAAAATTCAGCAATGATATGATCTAGACAAATGCAAGACCCGCAGATTGCATCAGGGGATAGTTGGGCGAAAGCCAGCTTCAGACTGGTAAAGAGATCAAAGCCATGACAGCTGGTCTACAAATACCTGGGGATGATGCAAGCTCAACAGTTAGGCCACAAGGAGATCAAGGTCTGCCTGACTGAAAATTACCATCAGAGACTGAGAAGCCGTCTCAAAGCAAAGCCGAATGGAGGAAGCACAGTTATAGCCAGGTGTTAGATTGAACTAACACCCAGCTGGAGGATATCATGAGAAAGATAAGGACAATTATGACCAAGAGCCGCTAACACCACTCGAAGTCAGCCATGGAGAGACTGACAATAGCTCAGAAAGAGGGGAGAAGATGCCTGATAGACCTCGTCGAGCAACAGAAGACAGCGACAACGTACCCCACTCAACCTAGGCGAGGAGTCCCTTTCCGATTAGACAGCACAAACGAAGCTAGAAAGATGGGCAAAGAAGATACTCCATAGTAGACACTACAGTAATCTCCATCAAGACTACATACATAAAATGGCTTTCAATGCATGGCTCACGAGCGGACTATCTTCCTCGAGAGTGAAAGATTCATGTTCGCCATCCAAGACTAGGTAATCAACACCAGAAACTACTATAGAAAATACATCGCAAAGGAGCCCAGAGTGTCAGATGACACATGTCAACGATGCCATCTGGCTTTAGAAGCGATCCAGTACATCACAGCAGGATGCAAGGTGACCCAGACGGAGTACACTCGTAGACACGACCAGAAGACCCTACATCAGAAGCTAGCAAGGAAATACCAGTTGATCGAAGAAAGTGTACCGTACTACAAGTACGTATCCCAGGCAGTACTAGAGACTCCAACCCACAAGCTGTACTGGGACCGCGCCATAATAACGGATAGGGCATACCCGCACAACAGACTGGACATAACCCTAATGGACAAGAAGGAAAAGGCTACCTATCTGATTGACATAGCAGTACTCAACACTGGCAACCTGCAAAAAACCCATGAGGAAACAATCAGGAAGTACACGAACCTAAGACAGAAGTTCAAAGAGATGTGGCATATGCAAAAAGTAACGACGATCCCGATCATTGTGTCAACCACAGGTATGGTGCCAAAGACCCTACATAACAGCCTAGCAGCAAGAGGTCTCCCAGCGAACACCTACAAGGAACTCCAGAAAGTCGCATTCCTGAACACCTGTAGGACAGTCAGAGAGTTCCTCGACCAACAGTGACACCGGACATAACAACCACCCTCTGCACTTCGTAGCAGTACCAGTCACGGGGGGAAATAATATAACAATAATAATAGTAAAATAAATAAATAGATAAAATAAGCTGTGTATTCCCCCCCCCCCTTCTTTCTGCTCTTCACACAGACATTTTGAATTTTCCATATCTGTTGGCCCTGAAGTACTAACGAAAGACTTCCTACAATCCGGTCTGTAATTCTTTCTCCTTAGTTTGAGCATCAACCAAAAATATAAATATTAAAAATAATTTCGCATTGTCCAGTTCCTCCTTGAATTTATTTAAGCTATCAACTTCCACAACGACAGATGGAAGTTTGTTCCAGCAATTACCCACCTTCTGGCTAAAGGCAAATTTCCGCACACGTATTCTAAAACTGTCTTTCCTCAATTTGAAAATATGCCCCCTCAGGTTCGTAATATGAGTAAGAGGAAGAATCCCATTAGAATTCAGCGTCCTCAACCCATTCAAGGCCCTATACACCTCAGTCAGATTGCAGGTGCCTAGTCTCCAGACGCTGCAATTTGCAGACTTAAGCCCTTCTTGTTAAGACCATCCTTTCGTTCTCCTCACCAATCTTGTTGATCTTCTCTGTACTCGTTCTAGCAACTCAACATCCTCCCTAAAATGAGGCCTCCAGACCTGTACGCAGTACTCAAGGCGTGGCCTAACGATTGCCTTATACAAAGGGATAATCATCTCCCTTTCCCTGCTAGCAAAATTCCTGTATATCATTGACACGACCCAATGGCCTGATCTGGCAGCCCGTCTGCACTACTCTGAAAACTTCATATCTGACTGCACAATTACTCCCAGGTCTTTTTCATTTTCTACCACCCTAAGTGTAGTACCACACAGTTGGTACGTTTCTCTGGGGTTACTTCTACCAATACTTGCATTTGTCAATGTTAAACTTCAGTTGCCCCTTCTCAGCCCATCTGCCCATTGCTGATAAGCATTAGTAATATCCTATTTCGTGACTATATTGAGATTTATTTACACTTATTTGGTGATATTTTATATTTTATTTCCTTCTGCTCTTTGATGAAAATATAAAAGAGGGCGCTTCCAGGTGTAAAGCCAGTTCAGAAATTTATTTTCAGATAAGACACATTAATATTTTTGTCATGTTCACGAGGCAGACGTCCAAGCTATTGTATAGCGATGTATCGTTCCCCCCATTGCGTGCACTGTCAACGACGATGTTCCTAAAGGGCATTAGACCGTTAAATAGAAGTTACTGGGGTTATTATTATTATTATATTTTTGCTTTTCACCGAGATGTGGAGATCTCATAACGTAACATTGTTGACATTTCTCTCGTCATCTGAACCAGGAAATAAAGGTCATATTATAGTTTAATTTTGTTTATCGCGCACGTGCACTCACACGCGTAGTCCGTGACAGTATATTGGTTTCACCACCTGTCAGTTGTTTGCAGAGATCCAAGTTCGAATCCCTTCGAGACTGGAGCAGTTCTCTGCTGGTGAAGAGATCGAATCAAAATACCGTAACGTGAATGTGGTGTAATCAATTACAGGAACTCCCTGACTTACGGAAATTCGACTTTACGTAGGTTTTTTACCGGCCGGCGCAAACTTAAAAAATTCGGAGAAACGTATTTTGCATCTGTAGGTATAAATGGAGGTATTGTGAAAATATCGTAATGTGAACCTGATACCACATTGTTTTTTTTTTTTTTTTTTTTTTTTTGTAATTCTTACCAAGTCCTTGGAAGTTGAAAATTTCGCCATATAACTAAGCTATCTCTCTAAAAGGTCATTTTTATAATGGAAATTGCACTACCCTTTCATCGTTATCATATGTTCCCGTTGTAAGAATCAATTTTGAACGCCTTTGTGATATTTTTCTAAAACATTTCTGGAGGTCACGACCAAAAAACAAAAACAATTTGCACTTTCCGGTTTATTGGGCTTTTCTGTTAGTGCAATCTATTATAAATGGGTTGTAAACTCGATCTTATTTCATTTGCGATAATACCGATAACTGGAATGCTGTGGGTTTTTACCTTACAGTATTATGGTGAAATGAGTTCCCCTTCACTGAAATCTTCAATCATATAAAAAATATATTTCAGAAACTTCTCTTCATTCCTATTTGCGTGTTACAACGAAGAAGGAAAGCGACCAACGGAAAGTGCAAGTGTTGGCTAGGAAACAAAACAAAATTGATTTAGAAATGAAGATAAAAATGATTAAGAAGTACGAAGCAGGACAAACATCTATTGCAAGGGAATTAGGTCTCGCTGCTTCAACAGTGAATACTATTTTAAAGGACAGTGCGCGTATAAAAGAACATGTCAAAGGATCAACGCACTTAAGATCAATTGTGATCACAAAACAGCGTTCAGGTGCTATATCGAAGATGGAAAAGCTATTAATAATATGGATGGAAAATCAGATTCAGAAGCGAGTGCCCCTGAGTCTAATGACCATTCAAACAAAAGCAACAAGTATTTATGAAGATATTAAGGATAAGTACGGCGAACCCCAACCCAAGTTCGTGGCAAGCAACGGGTGTTTTCATAGGTTCAAGCATCGCGCTGGTTTTCACAACGTTAAGCAGTGGCGAATCCGGACGCAAATTACATTTCAGAAATTTTAAGCTATTTCAAGTTATGGAATTTTTTAGCAATTTTAAAACTGAAGTAAAAGTCTAGGATCTGAGTGGCTCTCTCTCTCTCTCTTTCCATGAATTCTTGGAGAATTCACTGCACAGAATAAAAATTACCACACACGAAATAGCGTACAATACGTACAGTTTTGGAATTAAGGCACATTTGAGTGTAATTTAAGACATGGGGAAGTTTGTCTGTTGCTATTTTTGATCAAAAATAAGAGCTCCCTTATATCTGGGGTCTCGTCAGATCTCCCCATGTAATTTGCATCAGTTTTGATGCTGATCTTAATTATTGATTTTAAGATGCAAGGCTCCGTAAAACCAATGACAACTCACATCCACACAGAGAGTTGTACGAGGTATTTCAAAAATATCTCGGATAACTCAAAAATGAGAAAAGAAAACTGCTGAACCAGGCTTAATAATTTGCATTAATTAAATTAATTCGCAAAATGTTTTCATGATAATAATACATGTATACATGCTTGTATTATGGAACAAAAACACACACAAGTTGCAACTTTCTAGAAACATTCAAAAATTTGTGCTTACAGTCAGGTCTTCCGTAGTGTGAGCATATTTCTCAATTAAAAAAACACACAGAAATATGGATAAAATGAAAACTTGATTACGCCATAAACACAAAGTAATGGATCTTGTTGACTAGTTCAAAGCAGATGATAAACTGAACCAAATTTATTCAGCGTGTAAATGTGATTGGCTGCTGTACTAATACAGGAGAAGTCCAAACGAAAAATGTCAATTTCCGAGATTGAAAACGCAGAAAAAGCGCAGAAGAACAGCAATCATGAAGGCCACTAAGAAAAAAAAAAAAAAACAAAACAGTAATAAATAAATATATATATATATAATAAGTTTAAATACGAAAGTGATCGGGAAATTCTGATTTTCTCGCTATTATTAATTAAATATGAACCATTATTTTGATTAGTGTCAAAAGTGTCGAAAGTCGTGATTGCACAAATTATCTTTCAGTCCTTCAATCCTTTAAGTGCTGAATGTGATAATTAAACGCTTCAAATGTGCCTTAATTCTAAAACTTAAGAGTGACGGATGAAATGAAATATCCCGAATTTGATCGTCTAAACATTAAAACTGAGGATCATCTGACACTAATTTATACCACCTTGATGTAACTTCGATTATGAGTTTTCGATGTCAAATACTGGGGGGGGGGGATAATAATCAGGTAAGTTTATATTTCAGAAGGTCTGGTGTTTGAATTGATTTTCTGTAATCCAGTATATAGTTTTTCAAACTGAGTTTCAAAATTTTTAATAGAGATGTAGAGAGACGAATTCGCACACGTTTATTATTATTGTTTAGTTATTGTTAATTTAATTTGAAACCGAAAAGCATTTACGAGCCTTCGTAGAATTTACAAATTTTCAATTTATTTCGACTTTAAAATTTTTTTTAATTTCTGATAAAAGATCAGAAATTAAAAATTACAAAAAAGCTTCTCAAATTTTAAATTATAAATTTCAAAAATTAATTTAAGAAATTTTAATTTAAAAAAATAAATTTGGGAAATTTTAAATAAAAATAAATAAATTTGTGGAATTTTTTTAAAAACTTTCTACAGAAACGGAAACACTAAGCAACTGGCAATCGCTATACTGAAACTATTGGAGCATATAATCGAATAATAATGAATAAAGTAGAAATCCTTTTGCTTTGATATCTACTACTATTCTGTTTTGTACAACTGGGTTCTATACCTGTCTCAAGAGGAGGAAGCTTTTTTTTTTTTTTTTTTTTTTTTTTTGCTTTTTCCCCCAGAGCTGAAGTTATATGGTCTCTGTCAAGAGTTGCTTGGTTTTATTTCCTGGAAACTCTGGTTTTCATCCCTCAAACAAGCAAACTGACCAAAAAATATGCGTAAATACAGAAACAAGGTAGTGATACCTTGGCTGCATTTTTTCTTATCATGCATGCAGGCACGCACGCTCACACACACTCACGCAAGTCCAAATAAATATTGTACTGTTTATTAAATCTCTAAATTTTCTTTTAAGTATTCGCATCTTCGTATAAAGTGATACAAGTATTCTTTCCTCTCTTTATTTTCTCCTATAATAAAGAAAATTAAAAAAAACAAAACTAGAACAATCTTTTCCATAAATTAAGAATGAATTGGCACCTTGCAATCTCTCTACTTGGAAGCCACCATTGCCGCATTAATAAATGGGAGACTGACATTTTAGCGAGGCCATTCGTTTGAAAGTAGATCAGTATCAGTGAAGGCAAAGTTTTTTTCTGCTGTGAGCATGCAGAACAGTAGAATAGACTGGCTGCAGTTATTTAAGACCACTTTGCAACTACCAGACAACGTATCAGAAATTGCAACTGTGTTAGCGTATCATTGGGCACACACACACTCTCCATACTGGCAGTTCGCTGAAACTTGAGTAGTTGTACGGTGGCGCTGCCATTTTACAAATTAAATGATCAGCCTGCGTATTTGTCTAATCGAATGTTATACGATGTTATGAATATTTGAGTATGTGCTTACTTATCACTTTCCTTAAGAAATAATTTTTTGGTTATAAAGTGACAGATTTCCTGCAACTCAAACCGAAAAAAACTCGTTATAACGCGGCAGCATTACAAGGAGATATCCTATTTGAAAGTGAAGCATCAAGACGGTGTAAAAAGTGGTAGGTAAAAATAGTTAAAAACGAAACTTTACAGCTGTGTTTGTTACGTTAGATTTTGTATTGGGCTGCATTGCTCTTTTGATTCTAATCAGTTATGGTAGGTGTGTTTTAAGGGCCAAAGTGGCTAAGACTATGGGGCTTCAGTATATTGTTTCTGTAATTGAGTATATTTTTCGGCCTGTTTGCTGGATGAAAATTTGAGTTTCTTGTAGAAAAACATGACTGGCTAACTGAGCCACGTGAAAAAAAAAAAACAATAAAAATTCCTTGCAGTCATTGATGGGACCCGAATTCAGGCCCCATCCAGCTATTGTGGAGGAGGTTTTTTTGTTTGTTGTAAAGTTTTAGGCGGATCAACGACTAAGGACATATTCCTTAGTCGTTGTATATATTGTATAAATTTCGTGTTCTGTGGTCGATCTGCTGTTTTAAGGAAGAAAAACCCGAGTTTCCTGGACAAAAACTCTTTACTCTCGCCTGAGACCGACTACCTCATCCACGTTGTCGTAAGGCCCGTAGGAATTCCTCGCGACATCGACAGGATTTGAACTCAGGTCTTCTCCTCCCGGTGTGGAAAGGACGGCGATTCTACCAACTGTGCTACACATGAAGGCAGTGTGGGGGAGGATGCTGCATATATGCACTGTTTTACATGTGAGAGGTACACTTTGCTTATCGATACTGAAGGCTGCGTCTTAACTGAAAAGAACTGTGCATTTATAAAAATACATCGTTACTCAAATGTAAAGAAACAAATACAAAATATAAATAAATAAAAATTTTTTAATTTGATTTTTTACGTTTCGTAGTGAGCATTGCTGATTCTTAATATCGTACAAAAATTGGGAAAATTTTGATGTGGAATTATAGTTTTCAAATGAGTTCATGAGAAGCCAATAAATGGTGGACAAAAGAAGAGTGGACAGTGTATGGAAACGTGTCCTAATAAAGCATGTGATGTCCGCGGGTGGCAGTAAGGACTAGAGCATCTCAAAAATGTATTGGGTTCGTCTCGGGGTGGGGATGTGGCTGTCCATTTCATGAAATACCGGCAACACTAACCTCACAGATCTCTCCTAGTGAATCACTGCGGGCAGTGATTCACTAGGAGAGATCTGTGAGGACATGCATTATCGTACATTAAAATAAGTTTTGACCAACTGCTCCTGCAATCGGAAGCACATGGATCAAGGATCTCATCTGGAAACCTTGCAATAACGAGAGAATTCCTTTGAGGAAATACAAGAGGGTTGCATTTTCCCCTGTCTCTCGGAAACTCGGGATTTTCATCCAGCAAACAGGCAAACCGACCAACTCAATTTAAAAACACAATACACTGGCACCTCACAGATTGCCATGAAAACAAACAAACAAACAACTATTTCATAAATGCAAATATTCGGTTCTAATTTTCATTCGTATTTAAAATATATTCTATAGTTCTTCATTTGAGCACCAGTGTATCATTTGAAATATTTCGACTTCTCATTCCTCATAGACTTGCAAACAATTTTTTTTTTCTTTTCGGATACAAAATTCTGCAATGAGCGAGAAAATTATCGCACTCTGAATAACTGAGTGTTAACAAGTTTAATCCTCCACTGTGCGTGTGCTTTTGTGAGGTATTTGCAAACACGGATGCAGTGTAAGGGAATGCACGAAGGTTATTTAGCACCACGAATGTTTGACTATCGAGGAAGGGAAGAAGGGGATTATTTACAACTGTCGTTCATCCAAAACAAAGGATGTAGCGTTCAAGCTCGTCGATTTTCTATCCCCACTGTCGTCCTATACATATGGGTAGTCACAATAGGACATAGTTTGGCGGATGTTGGTGTCTAACCACGGGGAAGGCATCGAGCTTTGATGTATATTTTTGTAAATAGGTCATTCAGTGGGATATAAAAGCGCCTGGGTTGAATTACATATGGCAGAAATTCGCTAATCTCTCAGGAAGAAGCTGTGGTTTGAATGTTCCAACTCTTCTAGAGCAAAGGAATCCAGAGCTCCAGGTATAAAGAAGCCCTGAATTTTCGTAAGTACCGATTCGTATTAAATTGCTGTAGACACGTTTTTCCCCAACTATGGAAATTTTCTAACGTTTTCAAGAAATGTATTACAGAAGTTAATCAGGTGTTCCTCCCCAAAAAAAGACTCCCTAATTATCTTGGGTATACGTGGAACAGATGTCCTAATAACTATCCCACCAAACTCATGGAAAAATTGTCCCTATGACTTTTGGACAGTATAATACGCTAGTGAAAAGCGCTGAAAAACTCACTTTACTAGAATGTTATGCGTTTTACATATTTTTTCATGCTTTTACTAATTTTCGACCACTATATTTTTTTGTTTTGTTTTTTTTAAATAAGGGACCATTTCTTCGCCCATGGCAGGTGCTGCTGGACACATACGCAGCCAAGCTTCTACGGCCCTGACCATACACATTATACTGTCCTAAAAGATACGAACCTTTATTCAGTATCGACAGCAAATAACAGCAAGAGTGCGGCACAGCATGGATTCTATAAAGTGTTTTTGTGTGTTTTGGTCTAACTATAACCATTCTTCCAGCAAAATATCGCGCAGCTGCCACAAAGTTGAAGGAAGAGGACTTCGTTGCCGAATAGCTCTCCAGCATATCCCACATATTCTCAACAGGACTGAGATCAGATGAATGTGGGAGCCACGAATGATGGTAGAAATCTATGTCATGTTCTCCGAGCCATTCTTGCACAATGGCTCGGAGAATGGCTCGGAGCCATTCTTGCACAATGCTGAAACGATGCGCTGTTGCATTGCATTGTCATCCATAAAGTGGCCATCACCTTCGGAATAAAAGTGTAACATTGCAGGGTGCAGTAGATCTGATACAAAATTTAGGTACTCCCTGGACGACATTCCACATTCCCCATACCATAATATCACTCCCAATTCTTGGGTTGTCTTAACAAGGCAAGTCGGGTCCGTTGTTTCGTGAGGATCTCGCCACCCTCTCTACCTACCATCAGTGCAAAACAAAATGTATCGTGATTCTCCTGACCACATGACTTTCTTCCATTGTTCCACTGTCCAATCACGACGTTCTCGGCACCATTGCAAACGGATTTTTCTGTTTTTATTTGAAAAAAGTGGCTTCCGAATAGGCAGGCTACTGCCGATACTCAATTTCTTCAATTCCCTGCGCACGGTATTGGTTGAAATAGGGCAGTTTTAGGCTTGGTTGAATTCAGATGTTATTTGCTGATGTTATTATCAGTGTCCTGTAACATCTGTTATTCAGATGTTACAGGATACTGAAATAAAAAAAAAATCTTGTTTCTACTCCTGCACGACCATCAGGTCAGTAGAGTTTACAATAAATCAAATCGATACAAATGTTAATCGTATTTAGCAGTCACGGGCTTGAGTCCCCGTTCACTCAAAGAGCGTGTGCTACTACACTCGCTCTCCTAACCACTCTGCTACGTCTTGAAGTGTTGTTTTTCTTCCACATTTACTCCTTTGAGATGTGGAAGAATATTAAATATCTTTGGATGGCTGCTTTTGAGAAATTTGTTATGTCTTTCGTTTCTTAAATCGTGGTTCCTGCTAAACATTCACTCACGATAAGACCTTTTTCAAAACCTGATAGATCACGTGTTTTCCCTATTTTAGCTTCAGACTACTGCAGTCTAACAACCTTGCTGTCTTTATGCTCAACAAGACAACACGTCATCACCCCCACGTCATCGTTTTCTTTGCATTTATTTTCATTTATTTGCATTTTTTCTGTCTGTGACTGTCTTAGTACAAAGCTTCGTAATTATATTTATTTCGTAATTAATTTTATTTATTATTATTATTTTTTTTTTGGCCAGTATGTCTATTTGATAATGAAGAAGGCTGCTGGCTTTACACATGGAATGTACTTTCCCAGGGCTCCTCTAGGCTGATAGAAGGGCTCCATGATAATCATAATTTTTAATCATAATCACAATTTTTAAAGCAAGTGAAATAAGGTTTTGTATTTTATGAATATTTTATAAATTTGTAGGTGGCAACATGATCAATGGCACAAAACATAATAGGACAGGACTAATCAATCACCAATGATTTTAATGAAACATTATTATATTAATTTTAAGTAAATAAATGTTTACGCGGGTAGCACAGTAGTATTGTCACCATTCTCTCCACCCTGGGTGGAAAAGGGCTCGCTTCGAATCTCGTCAATGACGCGAGGAACTTTAATGGGTGTTTTTTTTTTTACACTCCGCGGCTGAGTTAGTCGGTCTCAGGAGTTGCTACACAGCAAGGATTTTCACCCCAGACACCGGGGTTTTTCATCCAGCAAAACATGCAAATCGATCAGAGAACACACGCAATTTACAGACATAATACATATAAACGGGTATATGTAAGAAATCACGGGTGGCCTTGAAATAATAATTTGAATTAAATCAATCGGGTTACGCGGAAGCGTTATATTACAAATGAGTATCAATGTACCTTCCGAATTTTAGAAAATAGTCCTTGGGCGGCAGGATTAGATATGGCAACGAAACTATTTAGTTAAAAAATATACCTACCTTTCTTTAGGGGCTGGCTACAGGATTCTAGCGTACAGACTTACGTTTTTTTTCCCCCTCAACAAACCGTGATTTATCGATCTTTCTATAAAATACATTTTTATTCTTTTACTTTCAGAGCGACATAATCTCACGATGTGCGCAACTGGAATTTCCAAAATATCCTCCATCATCCCAGTTTTGATCGGTCTACTTGCTGTAACATCAAGTATTGGTAATTTCCAATCATTGGTAAGTACTGTTTCTCGCAAATACACTAATGTTGAGTTCAATTTCTAAAGTTGCCCATCAAGGGATGTTTAATTCATGAATACTAGTTGTTCATAATTAATATAACTTCCTGCTTGGAGTACTTTCCCCCTCTCCCCACGGCCAAAGAGACTAACGAACCATTCGCATATTACGTAAAGCAAGGAGGCGAGGGGGTAAGATAAAATGTTACGATGGGTGGGAGGGATGGGAGATGTTCGCAGGAATGTTACATAACAGGTTTTTTCATGCAAAAAAATAATGAGTCCGATTCCAGTATTCCGTTACGTAATAATAGGGAGTGGGTCAAGGTTGTGTTACTAAGTGTCACCACCACGACAGTCGAGGGGAGAGGGTGTTCGAAAGCTAAAAATCGCATGTCGTGTCTATGAACTGCATATGTTTCATGGACGGTTTTCCTGTTTGGAGTAATCAACTACCAGGGCACCGAATGCTATCACGGGCTTCCCTAACACAAGTTTAATTCCCGAACATTTGCACTTCCACCCAACCCAAATTGCCAAAACAAAAGAATGCTGGGTTACGAGCATCACAACATTATTAACTTGGGTTTTTACATATAAAAAATAAATCCTTTTCATCCAGTAGATGTTTTTCAAGCCTTTTTTTTTTTTTAACATTATTTTCAAAGACGACCAAGTTTGTTTTCATTATATATATATATAATATCGGTGTAGATACACTAGTTTACCCATAAATTCTCTTATATTGTGGAAATAACTTCGCAACTGTGATGGCATATTGCATTACCAGGTTACCTGCCCACCCACTGATGATGAAGCCCACTAGCTTCGAAACGATCGTTTGGGTGGTGGTATCCACTGAAAATAAATAACAGTAGTCTTCTCTACTAGAGAAGATTTATTTATTTGAAATAGTGCAATACCAGCTATCTCGTTGTGAAGGCACCCACAATATGAGATACTATTAAAACGATGCCTTCTACACTACATACGTAGTTCAAATTTATGGGTAAACTATGGTGTATCTACACCGATATTATATAATTAATTACATAAACTCATAAGAAATTATGCCTTGTGCATTTTTGTCTTCTAATATATATTCATATATATATATATGAATATATATATATATATAAGATAGGAGTAATGCTTTTAGTGGGGAGAGAGAAAACAGCAGGTTGTGTAATCAACTAACGGGTTAGATAACATGGAAAGGCAGTCATAAAATAACACAATTCCAACCTGCAACACAAAAAAGTCAAAAATATTATATTATAAGTACTTAGTGCTGTACTTCAGATGATTTCAACGTCGTTAACGAGGGCCAGCCGTCAAAATCAATGAAAATGCAGCAAAAAGTAAGGCCTCTGTTTCTAACGTGTATACATATACACGTTAGAAACGTGGAAAAAAGATACCAGGTTTTTTGTTTATTGCGTTCCGAAGCCAGGTTAATCGTAATGACTTAAACACATGAGACAGTCCCAGAAATACGTTCAGGGCTCTACTATAGGAACGGGCTAGCGACCCCGGACTACCCGAGCACTACTAATTCCTCTCATCCTCATACTCCTTTTTACTGTTCTGAATCCCTATCTTTTATTTCTTGTGCGCGATTAGGTTTCGAAAGCAATATCAAGATGCTATTTTACTGCTATACATACTGACTTCACCTCATACAAAATTCAGCGTCTTTTTCACGCTATTTTCTACTTTATACCGTCTCCCCTATCCTGGGACGAGTGACCTCATTGTGTTTAATCCCTCCATCAACCCCGTACGTCTTACTGCAATCCAACGCCTGAGGTCGCTTCTACATTCCATATAGTCATTGAAACAAGCATGTAGCATTCTTTCGTCCCCGCAGTACACCGGAAGACCTTCCCCACTTCTCCGGCTTGCGAAATCAGTAAGTACGATTCCTGACCGTCTGCTCAATCTCGTGATTTTAACTTTCAATGATTTTTAGTAATTTTTTACTACCTATATTTCTTATTATCTATCATTTGCCCGCCTCTGTCGGTCAGCCATGATATATAAGTTTGCATAAACAAAACACCTGGTATCTTTTTACCACGAGCTAGGTATATTTCATGTTAGAAACAGAGGCCTTACTTTTTGCTGCATTTTGATTGATTTTGACGGCTGGCCCTCGTTAACGACGTTGAAATCATCCGAAGTACAGCACTAAGTACTTATAATATTTTTGACTTTTTTGTGTTACAGGTTCGAATTTTGGTATTTTATGACCGCCTTTCCATGTTATCTAAACCGTTGGTTGGATACATTAGAAATTCTAGTATTATATATATATATATAATTATATATATAATACTAGAATTACTAACATGCAACTAAGGGTTACAGTGCAGAAGAGTAATAGGGATATTAAAACTAATAGTAACATATCGAACACATTTAAACATTTAAATTTATATCCTGCTGATTACAGCCTGTATACCTTGATGGGCAGTAATCAGGAGATAAATTTAAATATTTATTGTGTTCATATGTTACTGTTAGTTTTACTATCCGGATTACCTTCTTCATTTTTACCCTTAGTTGCATATATATATATATATATATATATATATATATATATATATTTTTTTTTTTTTTTCCTTTCGATTATGTGCCTCATAAGTTAGAAGTGGCAATGCCTTTGCGCACCTCTGACAGGACCTGATAACAACAACAAAAAAATTAAAATATTGCATAGAATTTTGTTTGTTGCTCTGTAGTAAATACATTCAAAATAACTTTAAAAATGTTCTACGCAACCTGATAACGTAATATTTTTCCTTTCAGATTATCAGACTTTGTCTCAGATCTACGGATGTTAATTTTTTGGTAAGTTAAATTAATCAATTATTAAAACTTTTTGTGATGTGTGCGTGAAGTGGCAGTCCCAGGATTTTTCTTAATGGGAGGGGTGAATAAAGCAGGTTTCGAGAAATCGTTGAACTTTAATCAAACATGTAGTCGTAACAAAAAATCATAATTTATCATATCCCATATCTCAGGACTGCCATTATTGGCGTGTGTGTTTCATAAATTCATAGGTCATTCCACTTTCAATCGCTGGATGTCAGCACAGAAGTATAGTAAGAAGTATAACGCATAATAAGTTCATGACTTGGTCATCCAGCTGAGATGAAACAGAGGGAAAAAATCACGAATAAAGGCAAAAAATAACAGATTTAGAATTAGGAGGTATAATGTTTAGTAAATGATTTTTCAAGTTTTTCTAAGACTAATTATAATAATTTTTATAACGTAACGTGGATTTCTAAAGCTAATTATAACGTAATTTTTATAAGGTAAGGTAATGTAGTTTCTAACACTAATTTTAAAGTAACATTTGGCTACTTTTCGGGGCTGGCAGTTAGACTTTCATGTTGACTGTGATTGTATTAGTATTACCATGCTTGATGTTGATTAGAATTTTCGCCGACACTAACTCCATGAGGATTTTGCATATCATGTCTGCCTATGGTCGGCTTATCTGTTTTGTGTGATGAAAAATTTCACGCAAAATAGAATATGTGGAAAAAAAAAAAAAAAAGCCCAGAAAAAAATTCTTCCGTCCTGACAGCAATAATACCTCTCAAAAAAAATAGCATAACATTAAATTAATTAATAACATTAAAAACATTAAGTAATAACATAACGTTAAGTTAAAATAATTAAATAAATACATGAATAAATATAACAAATGCATAACACGAATAAATAAATAAAAAAAATAAATAAATAAATAAATAATAGATAAGATAACATTAAGTTAAAACAGTCAAATTTAAAAACATAAATGTAGAGAAAAATAACATTTCATTAAAAGAGACTCAAATTTAAGATTATTACTATACTTAATACCACGTGAAATTAATAATATAGTTTAAGCTATTCGCCTAAACTACTATACATTAAGGTGACGTTTCGGGTATCTTATCGATACCCATCATCAGACCATGCTGTTGACAGACTCCTCTTGCCGAATATTAATTTCACGTGGTATAAGAGTGGTGTTAAATATAGTAATAATCTTAATGGAAAACAACCACGTAACGTCCTTCCCTAACTATATTAGACTCAATGTGAAATTGTTTACGAAACATGCAGAATTGCTTTCGTTGTTACATTTTGACTGACAAAAGATAATGCTGTCAGCGTCACATGAATTTTTTTTTATTTTCTAACTGCCTTATCACCCACTTTTCCGAAAACAACACAGAAGTGAATTTTCCTTGTTACAGTGTGATGTCACTAACGAACGTAAAGATTCATTTGCTACTCACAGTTTCTGCAATTCCCCAGTGCGACTAAATGCTTTATGCTTGTTAAGTTAAAAATAGTTTCATTGCAAAGTACTTCCATGAAGTGAAAGTACTGCGTAATGTAGCTATTCATCTACAAATTAAGACTAACTCTGTGCTGCTGTTTATAGCTTCAGCAAATGAGATTAAAAAACGTTAAAAAGATCATTTGCTTTGCCTAATTAACCAAAATTCAATTTGCTTTTTTTTTTATTTATTTTTGCAAATAAATAGTAATAATAAGTGTAATTCAAATAAGCAGATACATTCCCATTTTTATTTGTTTCGTTTTTCAGAGCCAGTGTGTAGACTGCAGTTTTCTGTCCTTCATGCAGACGGTGAGTTTAATAAATATTCATTGTAACGTTGAAAATGTAAATATATATTTAATTATATCTCATAATTAATTAAATATTTTCTGTCTGTAACAATATTTCGAAACATATATAGAAATAAATATTTAAATAATATGCTGTATGTACAGTTATGTTTCTGTAAGTTTATATAATGAATAATAAAAAAAATAATAATCAGATAGGGGTAGGCCATCAGTCCTTCAACTATTACGCGTTTGTCACGCATGGGTGTAGCTTTCTATGCCTGCTACATCCTGGGAGATTATACTAAACCAGGGGTGGACTAGCAATGTGGAGAATGTGGCAAGTTTCATATGCATTAATTTTGGGCTGGATATTTAGAAAATATTACGAGTGCCACCAGGGCCGGATTAACTCCTTGTAGACCTTAGGCACTTCTGTTTTGTAGATGCATTTTTATGGGTGTGTCGAGTTCTACGGATACATTGGCGACAAAAATTTCCTTGAATATATATTTTTTTCCGGTAGTAAGATGTGTAACAGTCCTTAGCAACTGATTTGATCATTATGCTGAGTGTAATGTTCTTAGATTTTGACCTAACAAATCAAAAATGTTTAGTGGTGGAGGCAATTTAATCGCATTATATGTGCATGTTTTTACGCTAATCATTATTGGATGGGGGAAAAATTATTGAAACATTGAAGCATATAACTATAGTAAAGGTCCGTGAACACACACACAAGGATACTTCAGGGAACCATTAAAATAATTATTATTATTAGCTTTAGTAAAACCTCAACCTACTAAACCCTATTTTATCGTAAACCTCAATATAAAGAAATCTTTGCATGCAGTTTTTTTTCATAAAAAGAAAAAAAATAATAATAATTTTTTGATGCCCTTTATTGCAAGCCCTAGAGACAGTGCATATTGTGCTTATTGGACATATGCTGGGTGCCACAGCAAGAGATCACGGTGTCCGGGGAAAAAGAAATCAATTTCTGTTAACCATTATTCTTCAGTATAAATTTAATCACGAAAGGTAATTTTGTGCTCTCCTTCTGTACAACTTCGTCAAGGTGGGATGGCTCCTATCTTCATCCCCATCGATACGCCCATGGGGCCTTGCAGTAATGTAGTATAAGGTTGCTTAAAAATGTTCCATACACACATTTTGGTGGTGTTTTCCTTCTGCTGTGTACAGAAATGGGGTTATGGTGGTTTCCGCTCCTTTACACTTTGCATATTACATACACTTTTCTGCCACTTTATTAGGTACACCTACCTAGTAGCGTGTTGAGCCTCCTTTAGCCTTCAAAATAGTCTGAATTCGTCTAGGCACGAATTGAACAAGATGCTGAAAACGTTGTGCAGGAATAGAGTACCATGCCGACATGAGTGTGTCAGACAGTTCCTTGAGATTCGACGGAAGTTTAGGCCTGCAGCAAACAGCCCTTTCCAGCTCATCACAAAGATGTTCAATAGGATTGAGATCCGTGGACTGAGCGGGTCACTGCAGCAAAGAAAAGTCATTGTCATGTTCCTGGAACCATTCCATAGTGATTCAGGCTTTGTGCACCGGCGCATTATCGTGTTGGAAGTAACCATCTGACTGAGGATAAACTGTCAACCTGAACGGATGCACTTGGTCAGCAAAGATGTTTAGGTACGATGTGGCATTCAGACGTGAATCTATGGGTATCAATGGACCCAACGTATGCCAAGAAAATATTCCTCACACCATAACACTGCCCCCACCACCTTGCACAGTAGTAGTCAGACATGACGGGTCCATGGATTCATGTTGTTTTCGCCAAATTCTGAGCCTTCCATCAACATGCACCAGGAACTTCGACTCGTCAGACCAAGCAACAATTTTCCAATCGTGGGTAGTCCAGTGCTGGTGTTGCTGTGCCCACAGGAGGCGAGCTCTCTTGTTCTTCATTGATAACAAAGGTACGCGATGTGGCAGCCCATTCGCGACAAAGTGCGGTTAGTGGTCCGTTGCGATATTTTGTTCTGCGCACCAAGGTTGTATTCCGACGTGATGTGCGACATTGCGGCCCATCTGTTTGCTTGCACAATTCTAGCCGTCCTCCTCTGACCTCTCTCATCAACAAGCGATTTTCTTCCACAGGAGTGCCGTTGACAGGATGTTTTCTGTTCGTTGCACCATTCTCGATACACCCTTGAAACTATGGTGCATGAAAAGTTCAGGAAAACTGCCTTTTCAGAGATGCTTTGTCCAGCATGTCTTGCACCTACTACCATGCCACATTCGAAGTCCGTTAGATCACGCCTTTTCTCCACTCTTGCTACGGTTTGTACGCTTAACTGATACTAGAAAGGTTGTTCTGCTGCATTTATATCCACAACTGTGGTCATGTGACTTGCAACGTTG
Source organism: Mastigoproctus giganteus (assembly GCF_048544385.1). Lineage (NCBI taxonomy): Eukaryota > Metazoa > Arthropoda > Arachnida > Uropygi > Thelyphonidae > Mastigoproctus > Mastigoproctus giganteus. Next base: position 186,887,323 of record NC_143578.1, read on the forward strand.
TGGGACAAACCATTTGTGTGCACAGCAGGGATGTACCTAATAAAGTGGTAGCACAGTGTAAATACTGCGTGTGTTCTAGACAGTTCTGTCTAATTGCAAGATGAAAAAGTCATAATGAAATCCCTTCCCCCACCCCGAAAAAAAAAAAAACTTCCATGTGTTCACATGATGGGTTATTTATGTATGCAGAACAGGAAATAAATATATTAGGGAACTCTACACCTTTGCGTGAGAATAGCTAACTCAGTCACTAAAGAAAAGACAATCAGATGTTTCAGAAGAAGATCGAATGCAGACATTTCTAAACAAGTGACGAAGATAAATAAAAATATTCACAAATAAACATAATTAAAGTAGATATTTACATCTATATATTGGGCGCTATTATATTTTCTGTGATATACGAGGGGCATTCAAAAAATAAGTTACATCTGCCGCCATCTCTTGGTATAATTGCGCAACAAATGTGATACCTGCGCGAAATGGAGTTCATATCGTGCGCCCCCTGGTAGATGAGTTTCGTTGACGTAGCGGTAACAGTTGTGTAGGAGCAAGCATTCATAATGGCATGTCAGCTAGAATTTTACTCCAAGTTCGAGGTACGTGGAACAATATGATTTTTGTGGGCGAAACGTCTGAATTGTTCCGAGATTCATCGTAAAATAATGGCGGTGTATGGGGAAAATGTTATGTCGCACGTGAAGTGGTGCCAGCAGTTTGAAAGTGGTCGCACAGAATTGACAGATGCTGATCGAAAAGGAAAGCCACGCCAAACAATGCACGCACAACACGACACTAGATCCAAAGTTTTGAATGGGAGGTATGGCAACATCCGCCATACAGTAGCGATCTTTCGCCTTGTGACTATCACATCTTCGGCAAGCTGAAAGAACATCTAGGGGGACAACGATTTGAAAACGATGAGCAGGTGCAAACAACAGTTCGATAGTGTGACGGAATGACCAAGGATTGGATTTCTATGATCAGGGAATCGAACGTTTAGTCACACGTTCCGAGAAGTGTTCACACCAACTCGGTGACTATGTGGAAAAGATGCAAGGTATGTGCTTTCTATTGCATAATGCTAAATACCTCCATAAATGTCTCTTGGGCTACAATGGTCAAGTGTAACTTATTTTTTGAATTACTCTCGTAATAAAAATAAATTTTACAATCATTAAAATGATTGTCTAATATAGCATAACAATCACTTTGTACATCACCTTATCAGTTAGAGCTTGTCAGAAATTTTTGTTTGATTTGCTTCAAATAATGGTCGCTAACATTTTAATTTTGTATTTCCAGGCTCAGACGTGCCTTGATTCGGTAAGTACTACATTTTTGAACTTTAACTGTCTGTCTCCACTGTATTTTAAAACCACGTGTGTATAAACTTGTTTGCTACCATCGCCTGAAATATTTATTTATTGGTATAAAAGGTCAAACTGGTCAATTTGTTCTTTCATGCCAATGGAAGTCAATTAATCCTTTCATATGAATAACTATAACTGCTATATTTAAATATTTCAAGTGGTAAGGTTTCTTTATCAAAATTTTCGTAGAAGTATCTGTTATTTCTGCGTCATATCCTTCTCAAGTTTAATAACTCCCATCAGTTCCGTCACAATTTGAATTGTGATGAGACTGATGAAATATATGATTTGAATTCATTACATTATCTTGCAATGTCTTTTATTCGGGGGGAAAAACCTCCTTTGTCTTTATTTACTTTTCCATCCTGTCGACGTAATTACGATTCATTTCATTATCCCAATAAAGTGCGGACAAAAACCAAATTTAAGTAAACTCTTCACCTAAATCCACCCTCGCTGATGGCACAGTAGATTGTGTCCAGCGACGGCTCTGTCCAGATGTCGTGCAGGACTCCCTTGGTTTGACGAGATACTCAGGGCAATTGAGGACATTACCCACCTGGTAACCATATAACATTTTTAAATTTTCTGTTTATACTCCCGAACGACAACCAGGTCAGTAGAGTTTACAATAAATCGTCAATACAAACATATATCGCATTTTAGTAGTCACGGGCTTGAACCCCAGTCCACTCAAGGAACACGTGCTATGCACTCTCGCTCCTGACCACTCGGCTACGTCAGGCCCATCAGGATCGATCCCGGATAGGGACTGAAGGGGCTATAACTCTCTCCCATGATCAGAATAACGTTGATTATTTCACTGCTACCTGATGATCAAAGTTTAATGATTCCCCGAAGCTCTGCTTTAGTCCCCTTTAGAAAATCCTTTAGAAAATCCCTTGAGGGAGCCAGTGCGAATGATAAAGAATAGTTGCTAACCTCCCATGACTAGTCCCTTATCAGCGATGAACTGCAGGAGTTAAATTACCATGTTTCCTTCTTTGAGAAAACACAAGAGTCTAAGTCAGGATTTTGGCTATCAAAGTGATTGAAGAGGAACCTTCACATTTTAATACAGGGAATCCCATAATAACCACTTGTGCACTTGGTACCAGCCCCCCTCCCCACAACAGAGAAAAATCATATTATTAATAAATAAAATAGTATCCCCGGCGAACGCGGGTTACCAGGAACACATCAGCCGCGTTAAGCGTAGGTTATCTGCATTGCGACTTTTTTTACCATTGGCTGCTCTAATTTCCTTCTTTTCATTGAGCAGGACGGTAGGCGTTTCATAAACATATCGGATAGGAACTTGGAGAACAACTGCACAAAGGTTGGTGATATTATTTCTTCACCATCTTCCACAACAGCTGTTTTTGCTTCATCTACACCAACTCCTTATTTGACAGATCTAAATATGCCTGCAGCAGTTCTTTCACATCTTCAAACCAGCTTTGAAGCTTTATTTTCCTAAAGACTTCCTTGTACCACGAGTGAGTTTTTCTGATTCATCTCAAAAAATGCACAATTGCGTCCCGTGTTGGTACTATTTCCTTTCAGACAAACAGGCTATGAAATGTCTTAATTTTATTTATTTATTTATTTTGTTCATTTGTTTTTATTTCTTCCGCTTACCCTCGACCTACCCTCGACCTTCGGGCGATTCCCGCAATTAACACAGCGTCTCGACGTTGAGATAATGCAACGGAGATATTATGCTTTACTTAGGCACGTATTACAGGTTTCTTCGCGAGGCCAACGACCCCTCTCTGCTGTCGCTTTCGAAGAATTATTTATTATAGTTATGGAAAGGTCAGGAAGTAATTCTGCTACAGGTCCCGTGTATTAATAAATCGGTACGATGTCGTTGTTGCAATGTGTGAGCTTCAAAAAGTACAGATGGTAGTACTGGGTTCGTTGTAAAAACCGTATGAATTCATTATTGTTATTTATGTAATTTTGTTAAAAATAAAAATTAACATTGTATTGTAATATAGAAAGAATCCTCGATTTAGGCGTTACATATACTCGTCGAATCCATTATTTTATATCCAAATCGATATATATTAAAACCAAAAATATTAAAGTATAGTTGCAGTGTACAGAAATTATACTGTGTTTTTATTTATTTCTTGTCGGAACGTACAAGGAAGCAAATATAGAAACATTCAAATACTGTATTAGGTAACGTACATAATCAAAGCAAAAAAAAAAAAAAAATAAAAGTCCAGTAAATAAATAGCATAAACATATATAGCAACATATAAAATAAAATGTTTGGATATGGTTCTTTACACTATTTCTGCCCAGAAGCAGGCCACTTAAATAACGTCCTCTGTTGTCTCCAAGAGGTCGGGTATATTGCAAGTTGTAGGAGCAAGGAGGCGGCTGATGAGATGTTTTGTTGTTTGTTAAACTCCACATTTTTCAGAGTTGAAATTTGGGGTTCGATACCGCATTTCTTCAGACCTATCCACGCCAGTTCTAAGACGGTTGAGTGACCTCCAAACCTTCCATCTGTTACTGATGCCCGAGGGGTAATTTTTCTTGTTGGGCCATCCAATCTTGAGTTTGGATGGTGTAGTAAGCAGTTCATTTGTCGTTGCGAGAAATTATCTTCTTGATTTCAGTCTTTGAACAGAAGGTTGTTGTTCGAACATCGGTCGTAATGGATTCTCCATCGCTTTTTGTAGTTCGGTGCTTGCCTGTATCTTCATTCTCACACCCGGAGGGGTAATACCAGCAAGGGTGTATAGCTTCTCGACTGGGGTAGCCTTTTAGCAGCCGGTTATCAGACGGAAACTGTCATTCAGTAGTACGTTTACCTTCTTTGAATGTGTGGAGCGGCACCAGTCTGGGCTGACATATTCGGCAGCTGAGTAGCATAATGCCAATGCAGTTCTTAAGGTGCACCCACCACCTGTTTAAGTTAAGTACTGGGTTGGTTGTAAAAATCACACGAAAGAAACCTCCTCGTAGTGCTCCTTGACAGCTTAGCTGACTAATTCTTTCACAACCGATCGTACATCCAGATAATCAGAGAAACTATATTGAACCTAATGCTTAAAATAACAATAAATCGTTGATGATAAAACGACCCTAAATTTTGCGCTCTACTTATTAAAGGTGGCTGTAAAGGTTGCTTACAGTTTTGTTGTGATGATGTTGATGATTTACTCTTACACCCAGGATTGGCGAAGTAACAGGAGAAAATAATTGAGGTGCACTTAAAATATTGAGGAAGAATAGTTGCAGGAAAGTTGTGCGTAAATTTGTTTTCAGCCAGCTGGTAATTGATTGTTGGAAAAAACTTCCACCTGGTGTTGTGGAAATGGGCACTTTGAATAAACTTATAAGAACTAAATAAACTAATAGAGGGGATGGACAGGTGATACGGGAAGTGGTTTTTATTTTTTTTTGACTGATGCTGTATGAGCTTGATTTCTTGCATCACTTGCCACTACTAATACTAACTAAAATATTCAAGATATTTCTACTACTTATTATTAATTATGATAACTTATTTTGATTACTATAAAAATATCAGTATTTAGGCATTCTTTCACGAAGCACTTCGTCTGGTATGAAACATCAGCGAAGTGCTAGCCTACTAAAGCACAGATCCATTCCTGTACACGAAGGATCAATACAGTTTGTCCATTGTTATGAATAAGCAATAATCCAAAGAACCTCAGCCTTCCTTGGAACTCTGAGTGAAGATCTTAAAGCGAAATCTTAGAGAAAGTTAACAATTATGCCATTTAGCCTTCTTTTTACAAGTTAATATCTCCTAGAAAAATTGTCTTCATAGATTTTCTGGTTGCAAGAGTGCTTTCTAAATCCCCGAAAAATTCACTACTGCGTTCCATGTTGGTGCCATTCTCTGCTGCTGCAATTTCGTTCATTTCATTGCGAAGGAAATAAGAATTTGGCGAGCAGCACAGGTGTTGGTGATATTATTTCTTCATCAACTTCCTCAACAGCTTTTTTTGATTCATCTACACCACCTCCTCATTTCACAGATCTAAATGTACCTGCAATATTTTTTCTACATAACCACCTTCAAACCAGCTATTTTTAAACTTGTTTCTTCCTCAATATCATAACATTCACCATTATCCGTTTATTTTGTAATCTGAGTACCAGATTAGTTTCAGGGACTCAAAAAAATTCAAATTATATTTTAGGGTTACCCGGTAATTTCTTACATACACCTATGTGTATTATGTCCGTAAATTGCGTGTGTTCTCAGGTCGATTTGCCTGTTTTGCTGGACGAAAAAAACCCCAGTTTCTGGGAGGAAAAACACTTGCTATCTACGCCTGAGACCGACTAACTGAGCCACGGAGTGAAAAAAGCCCACTAAAGTTCCTCGCGTCATCGACGGGATTCGAACCCGGGCCTTTTCCACCCGGTGTGGGGAGGACGGTGACGATACCACTGTGCTATCCGCGCAGACAGTCTCAGGGACTCGGAGAAAAGAATTAACAGAAAGTGTAGCGAATTATACAGGTTGGTCGGGTGAATTACACTGACCTAGTGTACATTACGGAAGTAGCAGACTGTGTTGCCGGAAAACCGGAAGATTTCACTGTGGCCTGGTCTCCAAATCACAAATTGAGGCGTGTCTTATATAAAGACTGAGGTCAGTTTAGTTGAGATATCCCGGGCCACTTATATTTGCCAGTTCGCTAATACATTAAGGCTATTTGAAGAATGCTTATTGAATGGAGTAGGATCAGCCATAGAATCTAATTAGGATGTAAGAAAGGCTGCTGCTAACAGAATTTTTAACGTGCTCCAACAGGATAAACAAGATAACCATAAGAAATTAAATATCGTCCTGTCTAGAGTTCTATGAGCAATGAACAATTGTTCGCAAATTATTATAGCTCAGTATTATTAATTTTTTGAGGATCACTTACCAGGATATTCTGATTAAGATTTGTTCATTAAAATAACATTACCTTCAAAACTGATTAAAAAGGCAAACCATACAGCTGCATAATGTGTATTGGTATGTGTATATTAATGTGTGTACACATACCAAAAAGGCCTCAGTTGCAGATTAACAGTTGGTCCTCAAAGAATACACTAATATTTCTAATGATCATGCCTGAAGACTATCTGTAACGCTTTAAGTTGCATCTGTTTGGAACCTGCCATCCAATTATAGACTAGCATGTAATTTTAGGTTATGCATCCATGAAAAGCACCACACTGTCATTTTACAAATAGTTCTGCCAGCAGATTTTTTAAATTATTATTTTTGTTTGCTTAACAAACTGCTTATATCGAGGACTCACTTGAATTCAAAAACATTCTCCTCAAAATTTTTAAGCATTTGTAATTTTGTCATTTTCCTTGTAGACGGCGCTTCCAAAGAACATCACAGTGGAACAAGGCTTTTGCCTCGTGACAGAGTGCTTAAAGGTAAGCTGAGCTGTTTAATTTTCGCTTTATTTACCATGCAGTTTATCATTAAAAAAATGCTAATTTGTTATTGTGCACTACGAAGTATGATTCGGTTGCCACAGAAACAGGCTTTTAAAATAATTGGAAATTTTAAATATTGAGTGTAACATGGTGATTACATTGAAGCCTAATATACATACAATCAACATGTATTTGTAATTAATAGCTAAATAAATTAATAATTATTTACATTCTGTTTACATCCTTTTTATATTTATTTATTGGACATTTCCCAACGATCGTAGGCTACTCTGGTAAATCAACCAAATCAGCCCTCGCCGACATCAAGAACTGTCCAGTTTCCTTTTAAATAATCCTTAAATTTTTCAAAAAATCTTGAAGCATATCATACAGTTCATCAATTGAAAAATCTGAAGCTCAGCAGCATTAAATGAAAGGATATTTTTCTTGTGATCGCCTCATTAAAATATATAAAAATTATTAGCGCTCTAGGGTTTATTAGAGATATTCAACCCAAGCTTTTTTCTACGTGTATAAAAGTTATATGTATAATATAGTATTTAATTCCATTATCACCATCTGTAGTATTTAAATAAAGTTATATTAGAGATTTTAATATATTTTAAACATCGAAAGATTACATTTGACTGATATTCTATACTTTATTTATTAGTATCTGAAAAATTCTACTGTATTTGATTTCAGCAAATTCCAAGACGTTCTACCGTTAATAATTTGGGAAAGAAAAAAAGAGATGTGAAATCTGTCGACCAGAAGGATGAGCAAGAAACAGATACCACCCCTACGACTACAACCACCGATGACCAAAAAGCAAATCGACAGTCCGATGATGACTACGTTGTGAACGTTCTTGAGCTATTCGTGTCAGACTACAATGAAGATGAAGAATAGGTTTCATATTTGAGATCAATGCGGATTTTAATTAAACAGAACAGCTACTTAGGATTATCTACAGAGAGAATTAGTGTAGTTCTTTAAGAGATGGAAAATTATTGCAGTAAATAGTTGGTTTATTAGATATTGTGGATAATAATAACTGAACAAAACGGGTGCAATATTTACCCTATTATTTATTCTTAGAGCTATGTACTGTAATAAGCTTGTTAAGGATATAGCATAAACAGCTGCGTTCCGACAAGTTTATGTGCAGAAATTAATAAATAAATATTAAAACAATTCGTTGTTTCAATTTATAATTTTTCATCCATAGGCGTAACATAAGAAAACGCGGAAGAAAATTACACTTTACACACGCAGAATAACAACCAATCCATTTTGTGTCTACAAAAATATAGGTTAACAAAATAATAATTTTTTTGGTCTTAAACAAGTTAATTAATTTTTATGCCACCAAGGGAGAGGATATCAGCGGGTTCCACCGATTTGTATCTGTTGGACACAAACACATTACCTGCATTGTAATCAAAACAGAAGGTGACCTCAACAGTGACTTCGCAAAGTGCACAAGAGTCTTTTAAAGCATTGCTGAAAGCAGCTGACAGCTGCGTAGCCACACAAAACAAGGGTCTACACTTTTGACAGCTGTATTGCCATTAACCATGGACTGTCAGAAGCGGTACAAAAGGCATTCACTACATCTTATTCATAGCTGATGCATGAAGGCTGAGGCATATTTAAAGTACCGGTAATTAAACTGCTAATTCTTTAGAAAGTACAGTAAATTAAATATCCGACATTTGACCTAAAAGAGGCAACAAGATTAGAGGTTTAATTCAGTGAAAATTTGTTACACTTTCATTAGATGTCGCAAAATCTGCTTTGTGAGTTCAACTTTTGTAGTGATTTGCTTCTTGCGCGTTAATGCTAGTCTTTGCCACTTTATAAGAAAAGTACAGTATATAAAATTGTACTTTTATAACTGTTGCTTAATTGCAGCTCTCTGAGATTTTATCTTCATCAGCTTGTTGCTAAAGGGGAAGAACTGTCGTTGGATGTGGGTAAATATTCAATTTTTTAAAATCATTAAGTCAAGTATTTATTTTCTGTTATTATTTGATTATGTAAGATTCTGTTTGAAATCCCTTTTAAATTAACAAAATTGCCCAGTCCTAGTATCTTAAGAAAGTACACATTAATTACGAGCGCATTTGTTGTTAGTTGGCTTGAAATTGGTTACGTTGTCATGATGTAACTGAGGTTCTGTAAGTCAGCCTGTAGATTATGGTCAAATGTGGTGCTGTATGTGTACCTTATTGGCCTTAACGCTCCTCGGTGAATTCCTAACAGCATTATTTAGATGATTATATTATGTTTTATCGATGCAATATTATTGTAGCAGTTTTTTCCATCAGATTTATCTGAACCTGTCAGCAGATGTGTGACTTATTCTTTTACTTAGACGCATGAACCAGATGATTAATCTACCTGATGAGTAGATGTTAGGTTTCAAAAGGGAAAAAACTAGCGGGCATTTCACAGTGGGTTGGCATATCTTCTTTGCCGCGTTCCTTATTAGAGTAAAAAATAAATAAATAAATAAATAATTTGGATGAGTGTCAGCCAAGATTTGCCTTCTGTAGTTTTGTATTCCCAAGATTTGTGATTTACTTGCAGTTATTAAAATGCTGTGTGAGTACTTCTACCTAATCAGTGGCTCGTGGCGTGGATGGATACTGGGAAGCAGCCTTCCTGGTAATGCCGCTTCCTGGTAGGAAAGTGGCCAGAAACAACTTTACAACACAAACACACACTCCACAAACATAGCACTACAGTCCCCTCTAGACATTTTACAGAGTCACGAATCATCACAGGTTTCACGGCAGGGTTGAACAACATTCAGACATATGACACAACACATGTCCACATAATTAGGGGTCTCGTGATCAAAGCTGTAACTTTCTACTTAATCTGAAACTCAGCCGAAGGTGTGGTGCTCGTCGTGTTTAGAGATATGTAGCGGAAGAAAGTTAAGGGAGCAAGGAAACACATAGAACTGTTATGCAGTGAGCAAATAATCCGAATTAATAAGGCATTGGAACATTAGAACCTTTTTAAAGAATCTCTGAGAGATCCTTTTATGGTATTAAATAAGCCAGGATGCATTGGCCTCTTTTTTTAAAATTTTTTTACGATACTATTTTGACATTATTAAAGACTAGCATAATTTGTTGTAATGATTGCAGAGATTCCAGGATCTTTAGAAGAAAACCTTTATTGGATGTCCGTTACATACTCGTATATCATCGATATACAACACAGATACAATATATACCGCTACAGCCAGGACGATGAATGTAAAGGCTTTTCATGCTTTATGTTATCTCTAAATGTTTAGGTGAATTGAATTAATCCTTCATTATCCCTTTGTATTAAGGATTACGTGAAGAACATGACTGGAAAATTATGTACCACAAGGCGGGGCACACTAGCCCTTAAATATCACGATATATTTGAATTTTATTTCTATTTTTTGTGGTAATTCTTTGACGTTATTAAAATAGCATCATTTTTTATAATGATTAAAGAAGTACCGGTTTTGTGGGAACCACTGGCACCGCGTACAGTGACATACAAACAAAAAGAAAAAAAATATATTGCAGAGGTTCCAGGATCTCTATGTAAACTGAATTAATTCTTCATTATTTCTTTGTGTTGAGAATTACGTGAAGAACATGGCTGAAAAATTATGTACCATAAGGACACACACACACAATTGACATTAAATACCACGACATCCCTGTTTTTTTCTTGTTATGTTTCTTTATGACACTACTGTGAATTATTAAAGAATAGCATAATTTGTTGTAATCATTGAAGAGGTTCCAGGATCTTTATGTACACTGAATTAATTCTTCATTATCCCTTTGTGCTGAAGATGACTGGAACGAACATCACTGGAAGATTTTATGTACTACAAGGTCAGGCACACGCACACTTGACATTAAATACTACGACATCCCTTTTTTTTTTTTTTCTGTGACACTAATTCGATATTATTAAAAATAGCATAATTTGTTGTAATGAGTGGAGAGGCTTCAGAATCTCTATGTAAGTTGAATTAATTCTTTACTATCCCTTTGTGGTGAGAATATAAACATAAACTGGAAAATTATGTATAAAAATATTAGGCACGCACTCGACGATAAATAACAAATCCCTATTTTTTTCTTTTTATTATTATTATTATTATTATTATTATTATTATTATTTTATTTATATAATAAAACTGTAAGCACTCTCTGTCTGCGTCTTATACAGCATTACGAATTAAGAATAATTACAAATCGGAATTCCAATTTGTACAAATAATTCAGAATTATATTCAATTATCCTGAAATTTTCAGATGCAATGCTTAACCAGTGTTCTATATATTTCATATGAAATTTAAAAGAAAAAAAAAAAATCGGTACTTCATAAAGGCTTAAAAGAAAAAAAAAATACAACTGCCAACAAAGAACTACTTTGCTCAAATTATTGATGGAATTATATCTTAAATTTATGGTGATGTAATACAGTACAGCAGTCTGTGTGACGAATGACGTTGCATATAATACAAACACTCATAAAAGTGACGTTTCAAGGTTTCACTGCATGTCCATTGATGAATTATTCTTTATCCATGAGTTTTTGACATTGATGGGTAAAAACTTCCCCATGACATACATACGTTCTATGAAAGCTTGTCATAAGGTTGTCTTCTGTGGTCTGGAAAGAAATAAACTTTCTCTTATGATCCGAAACCAGTAGCGACGCGCTGTCAGGTGCATTCGTTTTCTCTTCTTCTCATTCCAAATAAACCGTCCTAGCGTGCATTATTCACGACCGCCTGTGTTGATCTGTTCTACTGGGTGGAGTCTGTTATCTCTGACCTCTTCAATCATCTATAATAAAAGGACAATTGGTCACATTACATTTTGTACAGTTTTTTTTTAACTGAATGCTACAAGCTGTAAACAGCAATGAAGAAATCCCAAATATGGATGCAAAAAACTAGTATAATATTAATGCACCGGTATAATATTAATATTCAATAAAATATATTAGCTGTCAGCAACGCTTTCTTATTTATAAGTAGGTTTTTAATTACTTTAATAATAAAGAATGCTAACTTTAATTCGTATCACCATCAGATGACAATATCATCTCTTTCGAGCTTAAAGTTTCTATTTGATGTCAAATAGAAACTTTAAGCTCGAAAGAGATGATATTGTCACTGACACGCGAAAATTTAAATTTCTCTTCATATATGCCATGTGCAATAATAAATTAATATAGTAGGGTTATTGACGGTCATTAACTTTGAGGGTTGAGGATCATTAAAATCCATGGGGTCATTAAATTAATAATGGTGATAAATCATTGAAATGATCTCTTACCATTATTGTTCTTCACTTTCCAATATTTCTTCTTATTATAGTTCCCCATTCTCTTGGTTTGTGCTCAATACTTCCATTAAAACTCAAATACCATCATCTCTCCTTTCATTTGGTACATAAATTACTATCTGCAAAAAATCATTGCGCCATTTTCATTTGTAAATATGCAACTATTAAAGATATGGGGTGGCTTCCTTCTTTCAAATTCACTGATATTAACCTTTCATTAATAAATATCCATCATCTGTTTTATTTTGTCCAATTCTTACGTGCTAAAAATTCTGTTACTCTAGCATTTTCAGCTTTTCATTGTACAATAATAAGAACTCGCATTTCAACGTTTCCATCATCATTGCCCCTTATTTTTCGACCTTATCATAGCCATATACATTTAAAGGACCGAATTCGTGGGATACATGGTTCCTGGGCAACGCGACCCTGTCATCCCTCTCGCTAGTGGACGAACCCGCCGCTTGGCAAGTATATAGGTACACTGCATTCACGTAAACGGTAATTCGATGTCAGTATGGATAAACGTCGTGAGTTAACCGACTGTGAAAGAGGGATGATACTGGGTGCCCGACGCATGGGTCACTCTATCGCGGAGGTGATACAGAAATTGCACTGTCCCCTTTCGACAGTATCAAGAGTGTATCGGGAATACGCCATTTCCGGAATAACATCTAATCGTGAACAGCGCTGTAGGAGGAGAAAAGTGGTGGATGAACGTGGCCGTCGACGTCTGTCTCGCATTGTTTCAGCCAACCGGAGAGCGACATTGGCATAAATCACCGCCGACTTCACCGAGGGAGGTGCCAGAAACGTCTCCACCAAGACCACCAGGCGATCATTAGCCGCAATAGGTCATGGGAGCCGCCGACCCACCATAGTCCCATTGATAACACCACGACACAGGACTCTGAGCCTCAATTTGGCGAAAGAACATTGTCACTGGACCTTGGATGATTGGAGATGGGTTTCTGGTCCTATGAGTTCCGTTTCCAGTTATTTCGAGCGGAGCGGACTGGAGGGTACATATCTGGCGGAAACCATGTACCCGTCATGACAACAAGGAACTGTTTAGGCAGGTGGACGGTCTGTAATGGTCTGGGGAGCGTTCAAATGACAAAAGTTGGAACCTCTGGTACGTCCAGACACATCTCTGAGTGGTCCAGGTTACGTGTTCATCCTTGAAAACGATCTGCATCCCTTCACGGTGATCGTGCACCCAGGGCAATGGACCCTTCCAGCAGGACAATGCGCCTCCCTACATAGCCGTGGTAACTAGAACATGGTTCGAAGAGCATTCTGCAGATTTTACTACCATGGAATGGCCACCCTGTTCACCGGACATGAACCTTGTGGAGCATCTTTAGGATGCTGTGAAAAGGTCCGTTCGAGCTTTGGATCCTCCACCCAGGAATGCGACGGAATTATGGACAGCGGTGCAGCATGGATGGTAATATCTGTGGAACGCTTTCGTGAACTAGTGGACTCAATGCCTCGCCGTGTGTCTGCCCTTATCCGGGCGAAAGGAGGGGCATATCCATTACTAGGTAGGTATCTCATGATTTTTGTCAACTCAGTGTATTGGATTTAAAACTACTTTCCTTTGGTATACCTAATATCCAATCTTTGTTTTAGTGCATTCAGATAACTGTCTAGACAGCACATCAGAATGTTTCTTTTGGCAACTTATTTTCAGTATGCAGGGGGTTGATCTATGATACCTAAACAATAGAAAGAAACTGCTTCTGAATAGCGTTCATTTCCACTGTGCCTTGTTTCAGGGTAAAGATGTTCTCTCCCTTATGCCTTATGTCTCCCTCAGAGAGAGAAAATATTCTATTCCAGTCAGATTGGAACAAGATTTTCCATGATTAGCGCTTCCGCACTGATTATTAGAAGCACCTCTGATTTGAGAAATCTCTCTCTCTTGAGAAATCCAATATGTTAAATTCTGACCTTGGAGTCCTGGTGAAAAACAAACTGAATTTCAGGAAGGTTTTTAGGCTTCTTCAAAAAGGCTATAAATTATAGGAAACTAACCATGATCTGCCTTCATGTTAATATCAATCAATTTATCTTGTGACAACTTAAACATTATTGTAGTAGGGTTTTAGGCGCATCAACGACTTAGACCACATTGTACCGTGTGTAAATTGAGTGTGTTCTCTGGTCGATTTGCCTGTTTGGTAGCTGAAAAATCCCAGTTTCTCGGATTTAAAAACCATGCAATCCTCACCTCAGACCGACTAACTCAACCACATTGTGAAAAAAGCCCATAAAAATTCATTGACCGGTTTAAGTATTGCTTCTAAATTTTACTTTAAGAAAACCCTCGCAGAAATACAGTGGTTGCGATCACTATTGTTCATCGAGTGGAAAAGGACTGGGTTCGAATGTCTTCCAAAAGGGAGGAATTTTTATGGGTTATTCACGTGGTTGAATTAATTGATATCGGAAAAGTATTACACAGATTTTTTTTCTCTAGAAACGCGTGTTTTTCATTCAGCAATGTAGAACAACAACAACTAATAATAGAATACACACAATGAACATATGGTACGACGCGCCACATGACGATAGTTACCTCTAGTGAACAAACCTTTAAGAAGGACCAGCAGCTACTTGAATTCCTTTTATACTGTGCCCAAATTAATAGATGATTTGAAAGAACTGTCATCTGATGACAGGATATTAAGCTAGATTTCTGAACTGTGCATAACAGAATATTGTTTGTCATTCTGGTAAATATAATACTACACGGTTTAACCTTTTCTTAAATAAATATTTCACTACTGAAATATGGCTAATAAATAACTAATATAATCTGTGATGCATACAACACGTTTCACAACCCGTGGTAGATTTTCTTGTTGCTGTTCTAGGGGCATGCACCTAAAAGTTGTTGTTTTAGGTGCATCAGCGGCATAGACCGTATTGCTCCATATATGCTACATCTGTAAATTTTATGTGTTGTGTGCTCGATTTGTCTGTTTGCTGGACGAAAAACTGAGTTCCCGGGAGGAAAAACCATGCTTCTCAAGCCCGACTAACTCAGCCACGTTGTGAACAAAGCCCATGAAACTTCTTGCCGTCATTGACGGTATTCGAACCCTTAAAAATTGACCTGCTTAAATGTTTAATTTTTTATTTCTTTAATTTTGTTTGATTGTTTAAATTAACCTGTTTTTTTTCCTTATTTATTATAAGCGACAAACGTAACTTTTCCTTATTAACACCACTGTGATGGTCTATATTGTTCTGTTATTACAATTTAGAGATACATAGGTGACATGATCCTTAGAATGCTAATGCCATAAGGAAACATGGCACCAGCATACTAAACGCTTTAGAACAGAAACATTCCTCTACTGACATCCATATCCAGTGTTGATTACTGGTGCTGGTATTTCATTCAACAGGTTCTTTCCGGATTTTTTTTTTTTTTTTTTATAGCGAACGACTGGAATACGAAAGGACGGATCCAGTGGAGGACGTGTTCTTTCACGTTAGTTCTACATTATTTGCAAAAAGAACATTATATATATATATATATATAAAACTTCTGTACCAGGTACATAATGTGTCCCTGCTGCTAGCATATTTAAGGTGTTTTACATTTAAGAGTCATCTGCAGGCGTTAAAAACGTTTTAATTTTCATATATTAATAAAATTCATGGATAATAATATAACAATGTTTTAATTTTATTTACAATAATTACACAACGGTTACTGAAAGTATTGGTCTGTGATCACTAAAGTAGGATATGTAATTTTTACATTGAAGAGTTCACGACTAAATACACCATCTATAGTTGTTCCATTACGTGTAGTATTTATCGAAAGATCTGATGACGTGTCCAAGTTGAAGAATGTTTTCATAAATGTGCACAACTCTTTTCCAGCCTCATAGTTTAATTGTAAAGAAAAAAATTACATTCAACCTGAAAATATCAGGTGACTTGAAACCAGATGCGTTTTTGAATTAACGCATTTCCCAGTTTACGAAAGTTTCTTTTGTATCTTAAAACCTTAATATTTCTGTTTCTAAATTCTTTAGCTTTCCAACGATATGCTATACGTTCACATTATCCCGTTTTTACGTGAGAAAATTTCTTTGATCACATGTTCATATTTTCCACCATCCTGGAAAAACTACTGCAATTTTTAGAGCTCCGTGCAAAATTTCATTAAATTTGGTCCAGTAGAAGATAAATTATTGTTGTCATCAAACAAGTACGATTGCAACAATACAAGTTACAATAATTCGCTTCTGGCGGAAGCTGAAGATGACGTCACTTCCGTAACGTTTTTTACATGACAGTTTTTCGTTACAAAATTTTTGGAATAACGCCAGTAAAAACGTTTTTAACGTCAAACAAATGAAAGCTGGCTCTACTAGATCACATAGATTTCAGGAAGGCTTTTGATACTAGTGTACAAACTGGAGAATTGTGGCATTAAAGGTAAGTTACTGCTATGGATAAAGGGATGGTTAAGCGAAAGAAGATAGAGAGTGGTTGTCAATTGGCACTGCTCGTCGTGAATTAATGTTATTAGTGGAGTTCCCCAGGGTTCAGTGCTGGGCCCATTGTTGTTTTCTATATTTATTAACGAATGTGTATTAGGCTTAATGTCTAAGTTTGCAGATGATACAAAAGTTGGCAGGGTGGTTAATGACAGTCAGAGTAAACTAACGCAACAAGATCTACGAAAATTGGGTTGATGGGCTGAGAAATGGCAGTTGAAGTTTAACATTGACGAATGCAAGGTACTGCATATAGGTAGCAGTAACCCCAGAGTGAAGGTGGAGTTCGGTTTCTGGTCCATAAAGATTTTAAAAACAACATTTTGGAATTCAAAAGTACATCACCAAGGGTGTCAAGACTAATACTCAAGATTTCTAAGAGGTACAAGCTAAAGGTTATAATGATTTATGCACCAACATCGAGCCATGATGATGAAGAGGTTAAAGAAATGTACACCGAAATTGAGAGTATTCTAGATGAGCAGAAAACCCAACTACACTATTATTATGGGGAATTCAATGCTAAGATTGGAAAAAGACAAAACAGCGCAGAAAGGGGAACTATAGGAAATTTTGGAATTGGTGAAAGAAATAAAAGAGGTGAAAGACTTGTGGAATTTGCAGAATCTCAAGGACTGTCAGTAATGAACACTTTTTTCAAGAAAAGGGTGAACAGAAAGTGGACATGGAAGAGTCCAAGTGGATTAACAACTAATGAAATCGACTTCATCCTCACTAACAGAAGGTATATTGTGAATGATGTTACCATCCTGAATAAGGTAAATGTTGGAAGTGATCACAGAATGTTAAGATGTACACTTGATACAGATGTAGGAAAGGAAAGAAAAAAACTGACTCGAGTAAATAATACAAAGGTCTTTGAGATAACAGAAGAGGAGAAAAAGCAATATGTACTGGAACGTAAGAACAAGTTTGAGCTTCTGCAGACTGCTCAGGACCAAGATATCGACGAGGAATATTACAATTTTCTGAAAGTGATAAAGCCCAAGAAACCTATAGGGAAAAAGAAATCCAAAGAAGAAAAAATTAGTCAAGAAACACTTGTCATGATGAACCGAAGACGACAAATGAAGAGCAAGAAAAACACTGACAGGGAGAAAATTGAGTATACTGAGTTATGCAAAGCCATTAGAAAGAGACTCAGAGGACAAGATTTAACACAAGAAAAGTAGAACAAGCATTAAGGGAAAACAAAGGATTTAAATCAGCAGCCATGAGCAGTAATACAGAAAGACAAATGATACCGAAACTGAAGAATAGCGATGGTGTACTTATAAACAGCAGAGAAGGCATAATTCAAATAGCAGAAGACTACTATAGAGAATTATACAAGGAGCGAGGGAATGATACCAGCAGTGGGGAAGTTGGATTGCAAAGTAGCAATACATACGACATACCCGATATTCTTCCTGATGAAGTAGAACATGCATTGAAGAAAATGAAGAATCAGAAAGCCCCTGGGGAAGATGAAGATTTTTTTAACAACTGTAGAGTTGTTAAAATTGGGAGGAAGAGACATAACACAAAAACTGGCAAGGCTCTTCACAAAGTGCATTAGAAAAGGTGTGACGCCTAAGCAGTGGAATAATGCAATCATAGTTTGCTACATAAGAAAGGAGATAAATCAGAAATTGGAAATTATAGACCAATTAGCTTGTTATCCCACATCTATAAGTTGTTCACAAGGGTCATTACTAACAGATTAGAAAGAATACATGATGAGAATCAACCGAGAGAGCAAGCTGGCTTTAGGACAGGATTCTCAACTATGGATCACTTTTACGTAATATCACAGCTAATGGAGAAAGCAAATGAATATAAAACAGCATTATGCCTGGCATTTGACTCCATACAGCATAAGGCGATGTTTTAAGCACTGTAAAGACAAAGCATAGATACCCCATATATTATGATTTTGAAGAAAATATATGAGAGTGCTACCTCCTTTATTAGACTAGACAAAAACAGTAGGAAATTTAAAATCGAGAAAGGTGTTCGACAAGGAGACACAATATCTCCGAAGCTGTTTACCAAGGGCAACTATTGCCCTTGAGGAAGCTTTCAGAAGATTAGACTGGTCGCAGAAAGGAGTCAATGTGAACGGAGAGTACCTAAACCATTTACGATTTTGCAGATGACATTGTGGTCATAAGCCAAGATCCCAAAGAATTAGAGGAAAATCTTAATCAGTTATGCACAGTTAATAAGGATTTTGGACTAAAGATGAACGTGGCTAAAACAAAAGTAATGATGAACAAGTATGCCACAGAAAGGGAAATTATGATTGAAGGAGCAGTAATTGAAAAAGTGGAGTCAAATACTTATCTGGGACAAGTTATTAGCTGTAATAATCATAAATGGCTGGAAGTCAAGAGAAGAATAAATTTTGGATGGATAGCATTCAGAAAATATAGTCACATACTGAAGAGCAATATCCCAGTTTGTCTGAAACGTAAAATAATGAACCAGTGTATACTCCCCACCATGACTTATGGAAGTGAAACTTGGGAACTCACCAAAGAATGGAAGAGAAGCTGAGAACTACACAGCGAAGAATGGAACGAATTATATTGTGAATCAGATTGTTAGATAAGAAAAGAAACACATGGATTAGGCAGCAAACTCAAGTAAAGGACATTCTTATCAAAACTAAAGAACTAAAATTGTCTTTGGCAGGACACATAGCTCGAAGACATGATGATAGATGGACTAAGAAAATAACAGAATGGTACCCAAGAGGAGCTAGAAGAAAACCTGGAAGACAAAGGCGGAGATGGATAGATGAAATTCATGAGTTTGTGGGTGGTAAATGGATGGGCAGTGCTCAAAACAGAAGGAACTGGAAAGTTGCTGGAGAGGCCTTCATCCTGCAGTGGGTTGTAAATGGCTGGTGACGATGAACTTATGAACTGTGTGGTATTGCACACAGGGTAGCGGAGAATGAAAAAGACCTGGGGGTAATTGTGCAGTCAGATATGAAATTCTCTGAGCAATGCAGACGCGCTGCCAGGACAGCTCATGGGGTTTTGCCAATGATATACAGGAACTTTGCTAGTAGGGATAAGGAAGTGATTATCCCTTTGTATAAGGCCGGCCATGGTTAGGCTGCATCTTGAGTATTGTATACAGGTCTAGAGGCCTCACTTTAGGAAGGATATAGATTTACTGGAACGGGTGAAGGAACAGAAGGGTGCTCTTACCCCGAAAGGCTCCAGTTTTGCAAATTGCAGCGTCTCGAGACTAAACACCTGCGGGGAGATCTGATTGAGGTGTTTAAAGTCTTGATTGGACTGAGTACGCTGAATGTTAATGGTATTCTTCCACTTGCTGAGACTACCCAATGAGGGGGGTATATATTCAAATTGAGGAAGGATGGTTGTAGGATAGATGTGAGGAAGTTTGCTTTCAGCCAATGGATGTTTGATTGTTGGAACAGGCCTCCATCTGTTGTTGTGGAAGTGGATGGGTTCAATAAATTCAAGGGAAAACTAGACAAATTTTTTGAGGATACGGATGGGTGAACTGTTTTTTTTTTTTTTTTGTTGATGGTATATAAGCTTGCTTTCTTGCATCATTTGCCATTACTACTATTACTATTACTCTCGATTATACGTAATTCTCTTAATTTCTTTTTGATTTAAACTTCGATAATCTAGCGTTTATAGCTGTCCCATTAAGTCGAACCTGTGTCCTTCTTGCGGTGGCACAGCGATTATGATCGCCATTATCCGTACAACGGATGGAAAAAGCCCAGTTTTAATCCCGTCAATGACGCGAGGAACTTTTATGGGTTAGTCGGTGAGTTAGTCGGTCTTAAGCGATGATAGCAAGGTTTTATCCTTCAGGCTATAGGCAAATCGACCAGCGAATACACGCAATTTATGAACACAATACACACCAGTGGATAATGTTGTTCTTAGCTAACCCTAATATATATTTTTTGTGAGTCGAAAATGTTTCGTAACTATAAAAACGAACAATCTGTGTTGCTTTTCTCTTATTCATTAGTTCAGTAACTTATTACACTCCATTGCGTCAACACATTATGTATGTAAATTGCCTGTATTCTATGCGTTGTATTGCACATGTATCTGTGTAATATGTGTCAACATAGAGCATATACAACGCAGGTATGTATGAATGGATGATCGCCGTACTTACTATGTACTCTCGTGTTTATTGTTCTTGTATTTAATGAAAGGGATAAAATCTTTCAAATGAAACTAACTAAAAAGACATATGTTTCAATTAACTAATTAATTGAACTAATTTAATTAATTTCGATTAACTAATTCAGTTAACTAGGCCAGAAGGATGACACTTCCTTCAGATTTTAGCATAAAAAATCTTTACATTTATGTAATAATTCTTCAGATGCTTTAAATGTGTCTAAATACATTTTATATTAAAAACTTCTAATTTAATTCTCCGAGATATGCATTTAAATAAATTTTACCATACTGAAAAGACTTCTAATCATGGGCTAGCGGTGATAATGTGCAATGAGCAGTTCTCAGGGTCGAGCATGCTCTTCACCGCACATAAAATAAAGTAAGTCGTGCACCGTATTCATTTGTGTTACAGAAGAGACAACTGCTTAACTTGCTATTAGGGCTACTGGAAGTAGCCTTCAACGTGTTACTAAATAATGACTAAGAATTCTCCCCCTTTCCAATAGTACTCTTCAGCATAACATTCGAATATTGAATAATACACTAAACGAACAATACATGTATTAAGTGATTAATTTTTAAAGGTGCAAGAACCATGTTGTGTTATGTCTAACAAACAAAAGCGTTAATTTGTCGATCAAAAAGTACTTTTCACTAAGTACTTTTTAGTTAGAAGAAAGTACTCAAACATAATTCACGTAGTGTTCAAGTGGTTCTGTGAGCTATCCGATTTCTAATTGGTTTACAAATATTTGTACACAATTACTCTAGTGCTCATCAGATTACATCTGTTTGTCTTCATCCTGAAGAGAGAGAGAAAAAAAAAAGTTAAAAAAAAAAAAACCTTCCGGGAAGCAGCCGACCTTGTCAGACGCGGTTGAGCTGGAGTACGGAATCCACGGAATTTCAGTAGGTAGGGAAAGTTTTGCGAGAGGAGTTCAACAGCGAGGTGCTTCTCCTGTGCGGAAAGTTGTCAGGTAAATATTTTTGTTATAAACTAATTTATATAGTAAGCAGTGTTTTTTATTAAAAAAATAAGACTTTTAAAATACTAGATATGTACATAAGAATTAAAAGAAAAGAGCAGATCCGGTGAAGTAGTCAGGGACAATGCCCTTATTCCTGCTGATCAACCTAACACTCTTCCGTGACCACCGCGTTTGTCCGATAAAGGTAAGTCAGGGCAGGGAGATGAGAAGGAACGAAAAGAGAAAACGGGATGGAAAGTGCTTCAACTAAGAATGAAATAATTTAGAATAAAAAGCGTATTTTGCTGATAAATGTAAAAAAAATTAAATAAGTTATTCTTAAATATATGATTATATACAAGATTTGAGGTATTGCCTTGTGATGAATTAACCTGGTGATAAACATTTTTGAAAAGTGACTGTATTCAAATATATTTGAGAATGTTAGAAATGTTGAGTTAGTACTGTGATTATACATTTAGAGCACTTCAACAACACAATATATATAACCGAGTCATTTTACTTTATATGAGAGTATGCTGGATTCTGTGATATTTGTGATTCAAGTGAATCACAGAATGCCGTGGGGGTTAGTTACCAAAATCAAAAATAATGGTCCAGTTTAACGTTGGTAAGAAAGAATGGAAGTAAATTCCCATTCCGATGGCATGCTTATTTATTTATATCTCTTATTTCATTTCGTCCGGTTTTAGTCCTTAGCAGGAACTGCTAAGGACTAAAAATTTTTTAATTCTTAGCAGGAACTGCTAAGGACTAAAAAATCTACTGTGAATTTGATTACCCGAGTAATGAAAACACACATGAAACTTTTATCCACAACACTACGCGTTCAACTGTCATTTTGGTGCTTATTCTGATTTTTACTGTCACTTAGTAATTTGCACAAACGCATCAGTTACTTAATTTTGTATTTGGTTCGTCAATATCATAAACTCTGTTCCTGGTTCAGATTTTTCAAATGATATATGAATTATCTTGCTATAAGCAAAATTCAAGGCAATATCGTGAACAAACACATATTCATGAACGGTTTTGACAATTTATAATAAAAGAAAGGTCATCCCAAAAAAGAGACCAGAAGCTGACGCAAGCTTAGCTGGAATAGGAAGAAAATTCTCGCATAACATATTATGTATATGAAGGAAGATAATTTAATAAAACTGAAATTACATTAATGCAAACACGAATTTACTTAAAATTAAAATTTAATATCGATAAAAGAAGAACGATCTTCTGTGTGATAAATGTATTCAGGTTCAATAACTACCGAGAAAAACATTCTCGATATTATCGTTATAGTATATTTTTTGTTTATTTATTAATTGTTACAATTAATTTCCGTGGCGTGGCGCATCTATTTCATCTTACGTCACTGAGTAACAGGAAGAAGAACGCGAAGCAGTCAGTGTTTATCGAACTGCTATTGAACAGCCAC
This sequence comes from Mastigoproctus giganteus, assembly GCF_048544385.1. Classification (NCBI taxonomy): domain Eukaryota; kingdom Metazoa; phylum Arthropoda; class Arachnida; order Uropygi; family Thelyphonidae; genus Mastigoproctus; species Mastigoproctus giganteus. The sequence continues at coordinate 186,910,648 of NC_143578.1, forward strand.
GGAAAAGGAAATACAGTAGTCTCATTTGTGTAGAGGAAAAAGAGCAACTTCCGACTTTGAACTAAGCAGTAAAAATATATCAAAACAAATAATTTTAAATTCAGTTATACTGTATTGTCATGCATTATGTGTATACTTACAGCGATAAAATCTTCCACGAAAATAATGCTGCGTTAGCAGAAAGCAGAAGATTAAGTAAGTTGAATGCTAATAATATTTATTCATATAATTTGTTAATATTTTATTAAATATGCATAATTAATAATTAAGTGAACATTGCTCAGTTTTTGTGAATTACTAAATAATAATATTACTATTAGCAATAAGTGTTCATTTTTATTTCTGCATTTTTACAAAAGGTTCAACAGGATGGCAAATTTAATATTTCGCATAAGATACAAAATATATACAGTATATATTTATGCGCTTCTAATGACATCGTTACAAATATTGAAAATATAAATTAAATAGAAATATGCTTAAAGTTTAATACAGTTATAATGCCATGCATGATGTGTATAGTTTAGAGCAACGAAATCTTCAAAATCTTCCTAAATAGGATTTTAGCTTTAGAAATGTTCAGTCTGTAGCAATTTTAAAATTAGTTAATTACATAACTCTTTACAGTTCTCATGTCTAGGTACCATAATTAAACCATTTTTACATAAAAAATTTAATACGTATATATTAATTCTGCTTGAACTATTAGCCACTTTTCAGTATTCAGTTTTACTTTTGATATTTGTATTGATTACTAGTCTATTTTGAAATAAATTTGTGAATACCCGATTCTTTAATATATAATTAAAATTCTTCACAGAATCTTAATGTTTATTACCATATAATAAAATCCCAAACTCTAGTAAAATATTTTTCGTTTGTTTTGAATGATCCACATGAATTTATCGGCAATTATTTTTAAGCTTTTGCAAAAAGGGGCAGACTGATAACCCACGGCCTTTGTATGCGACTGTTAACTGAATATTAAATAAATACTAGTTAAAGTTAACTGTGTATTAAATAAATACGACTTAAAATTAACTGCATGTTAACTGCGTAAGCTTAGGGAAGTTACAAACTGTCGTCTGTAACTTCCTCATGCTGAACTTACAGTTTGTAACTTTATTTATTTATTTAAGTAAAGGAAAAGGAAACGTTATATCCATCCCTAGACAGCAAACATTTACTAGGAGGGTAAGCATAACTATAGCAGATTAACAATATATACATTGAGTAATATAAAAGATACAGATCAAATTAATTATAGCAGGCTAAGATAGATAAATGTTCTAAATAAATTCAGCATCCCTCGAAACATGGTGTGGGAGTGCCGGAAAGTTATAGAAGGCTGTCCGGAACGATGGGGGGCAGTTTATCCTCAAACACAGAAGCCTACGGAGATTGGAGACTTGAAACATTTAAAATTGCAACGCAAATCGCCTCGGGGTTAATATTTAGGTCGTTCAGGAGTCCAATCGTGTTTGCTGGAAACATATGACTGAGCGAGCTTATTTGGTTGGGGGCAGGTCGGATCTTAGATGTTTGGCGATTAGTTGTTCTTCTGTTATCTTTGGGCGGAATGATGAGCCTGTCGATGATGGGAGCCTCTAGTCTACCTGAAATAAGCTTGGAGAGGGAATTATATTACGAGTAGTGATTATTTGTTTCCAAGGGGTCGTTCCATGCAGCGAATGCAGTATAGCGCCCTAGAGATAGTAAGGGGGATGTCCTGAAGTCCTATTGAGGGATCGCAGCAGCCAATACTCAAGCCCCAAGAACTGCTGCAGGTAGGTGGGAGGGGAGGAGGACCAGATTTCCGATGCGTAGAGAGCCACAGGTACAGCACAAGTTTGGACAAATCTAGTTATTAGCTTGTTGTAACGGTAACCAACCAGTTCCTGTCGAGCAGACCAAAGAGCCGCAAATAATTTGTTTTTTGCTTCCTTGAAGTTCTACAGAAAAGAAAAGTTTGAATCCCAGACCAAACCGAGGTCCCTGAGGGAGTTGACAAGTTTGATTTGATTTGATGTCCATTTATAGAGACATGCATTGGCTTTATTCTTTTCTTCTTTGTGAACGTCATCCGGGCAGATTTTTCGGCATTTAGCTGGAGTCCACTGCAGAAAGATGTTTATCCCATATATTTGTTTTATTGCAGCTCTTTGGACTGAGTGCGCTTCTTCTGGCTGATCCGAATGAAAGAGCTTCTGATCATCGGCGTACGAGATTATGTTTCGGAAATTTTCCAGCAGAGGTTTCAAAGCAGTTGCAGACACCTGACAAAACGCCACCCTGTGGAACCTGTCTGCACACAGTAGAGGAACGGAAGAGACCATCGTGCTCTACAAGGAGCCGTCTTTCCTGCAAAATTTTATTGAGTACAGTGAGGAGGTTATCGGAGATCCTTAAGGAGTTCTTCAGGATGTGAAGTAAAGATACGATGGAAATCCTATCATATGCAGATTTAACTTCAAGAAAAATTATGTCGAGCTGTGTTCCAGAATTCAAAGCTTCCTGTTTGTGAAAGGGAATTTGAAGGAGATTGGTGGTGGTAGGTAGATCTTCCAGGGACCACGGCGTGAAGGTGGCGAGGTCTGTGATGGAAACAGTACTCAATAAGTTCAGTTTAGAGTTGCCTTTTCAAAAACTTTAAAGAGCGAAGAGCCCGCTGAGATCGGACGAAAATCCTCAGTTTTTGGCCTCGAATTCTTCGGAATAGATTTGACGCAGTAGTGCGTCCAAATCTGGGGCACCGACATAGTTCGTAAAATTTTACATTAAAGATGTGTAAAAGAGCATCCACAATGAAGATCCAGGATATTTTAATGATAAAGGGAAATCCACCAAGCCCGATAGTAGCTTTGTTTGGTAACTCGTTTATTACTTTCATCGGATTCTCCTTCGTGATGTTAAGTGTAAACAGGGGAGTCAAATCACGTAATGGGATGGAGATGGGAGGATTCGATTATTTTTTTACGTGACTCTCACCAAAAGTATATTCGGCCTTTTCACTCAATGAAAAGGCTTTCATCCATCTTATTTGTAATACTTTGCGAATGGCCGCTTTGAGCATACTAACCTATTAGCTATGTATCTATTGTTTGTTGGCGTGTCGTTTTTGCTTCAGTAAAATGCACGTTTCTTTTAAAAGCTAATGAAATCACTTCTGGATCCAGTACTCTTCCATTTCCTGAAGGTACGTTGCTTGTACAGAAAAGCGAGCTTCAGATCTCTTGAGAACCATGGTTTTGTCCATTTAGAGATTCTAATGGTTTTTGAAGCTCCTTGAATTGCCATTGCCATCAAGAGGGAAGCAAGACCGTTAGTAGCTTCTTCGATCGGCAGGGTGGAAAGTGCTGCTCGGTTGGTTGAGGCGAGAAAACTCATTATGACACTTTGCTTGATGAAATTAACTGAGAAAATGGTTTTGGTTAGGACTTCTTCATCCCTAGGATGCATCGACGGGAACGTAAAAACAAACGTGAGTGGTATGTGGTCCGAATTAAAAGTGAAGGTCGATATTGTGGGCATCAAATCTGCATTACGATGAAATACTAGATCTCATGCTTGGTTTCTCCTTGTAGGCTATGATTCAAGGAAATCCAGCCCTAAATTTTCAATGAAGGTAATGAAGTCTCATCTAGTTTCCGAGTGTCTTGGGGTGGCCATATTGAAGTCCCCTATAAGAAAGGTAAGTTTATCAGAAGTGAGGTGGGTCGCGAGCCATGACTGCAATTCATCCCTGGAGACTTGTGTATGATCAGGTGGGAGATAAATTTGACAAATTTGGATCAGGTGATTTCCGCATGTAGCACTGGCACACAAAACTTCAAAGCGATCAGAACTGCTGGTCTTCAGGCAGGACAGTGGAAAATTACGATGGTAAATAATCATAACGCCTGCCCCTCTTCTTCCTATATGATTATTAGTAGCTGCGTGATAAGATGAGTTTCGGAACAACGTGTCGAGCTGTTTATTGGATGACATCCAGGTCTCTGTAAGGCAAGTAATCCCAAATTCCTCAAGGGACAAGAGTGATTGTAGGAAGTGGAGTTTATTGCAGATGCTCCGTCCCCAGAAATCGTCGCTAGTCTGACGACTAGCGACGATTTCTGGGGACGGAGATTCGAGAATTTTCCCGAAATTACCTAACCCGTGAGCCAAGAGGCCACAAATGAAGGTTAAGAATAGCATCTAAATCAGAGGGTGAACGTGCTACATCGAAAGATGCATAAGAAGGGTGTTTTGTACGCATTTTACGGACGCTGGTGTTCACCCCAGTCTCGCTTAAAATCAAATTTAAAACGTCTTGTGAAGCTGTATCAGAGTCAAAGCGCGTTTAAATCAGGAAGAAATAATGAAGCGGAGCCAGTTGCTGTAAAATATGGAATTTACCGATCTCTGAGAAGCGTCTATCGGAAACTACTGAGACTGAGGGAGGGTAACGCCCCAAACATGAATAGTAAAAGTAAATTGCAACCATTATCAACCCACTGCAGGATGGAAGCCTCCTCAACAATTCATGCTGAGGGAAAATGGACCATAATCTGCCACGCTGGTCTAGTGCGGGTTGGCAGATCGACCGTATTTAGCCTAGTGGTCAGGCGCGCGGGTGCATAAGTACACTTGCCTTGAGTGACCGGGGTTCAAGCCCGTGACTGTTGAATACGGTGCTGTTTCTTGTAATCTGTCTATCTTGTGAACTCCTCTGACCGTTTGGTCGTCCCGGAGTATAAACAGAAAAATTTATTTTATTTTTTATTTTATTTAGCAGTCAGGGGCTTGAACCCCGGTCTACTCAAAGGGCGTGTGCCACTGCACCCTCGCTCCTGACCACTCAGCTACGGAGGCTTTGAATAGTATACATGAATAGTATACATCCGGTTATGTTAAAGAAGGCGGTATGTGAGTGTATCAAAATGTATATTAATGAGTTTATCACCATATTATCGCAGTCTATAATGGAGGACCTAAAGAAATGATGGAAAATTCTATGCTCGAGGGTTTGATTTACGTGGTCGTCAAGATTGTTTCTTTGTTGTAGGGTTTTAGGCGCATCAGCAATAAGGTCATATTGTGCCGTATATAATATGTCTGTAAATTGCGTGTGTGGTCGGTTTGCTGGACGAAAAACTCGAGTTTCCAGGAGAAAAACCATGCTACTCACACCTGAGACCGACCAACTCAGGCACATTGTGAAATGGCCTATAAAAATTCCTCGCATCATTGATGGGATTTAAATCCAGGTCTTTTCCAACCGGTGTGGGAAGGACGGTGATTATATCAACTGAGCTATCCACGAAGGCGTCAAGTTCGTGTTGCTTGTGATCAGTGGCAGTCCCAGGTAGAGGCAGAAGGAGCTATATCCTCCCCTCTCTTGATCAAAATAATGTGAATTTTTACTGTTGCATGATGAAGGAAACGATGATTCTCCGGAACACTGCTGTAGCCGCCTCTTTTAGGTGATTTAGCATCCCCCCCTCCTTTAGAAAATATTAAATTATTAAGAAGGCTGGATTTACCTTCGGGCATCGTCTTGTAAATTATTAGAATAAATTACTCCCAAGGCGACTGAGGAGGCAAGTTTAGTACAATTCAAAGCAGAATTAGACGGTCATTTTTTAGTAATTTTTTTGAAGACTCAAAGTCTGTTTCTTTATATTATTTGGCCATAATAATACATCTACTAACAATAAATAACGAAATTGACTAAATGAAAATCATAGTTTTTGTTCTTATAGGAAAATTACGAAATGTTAGAGACTTCTTTATAATGTAAGGAAAATAAAATGTAAATTGCGTATATCATAAATTGGACTATTATGTGAATTTTTTACACGATCATGCCAGATAGCTAATTAACATAAGCGCCGTTTGACTTTATATCTTATCCTCAGTTTCACCATTTTCATCTAGGCATGAAAACAATAAACATCCGTCGAGATAAGAGTTTATTAAAGGGAATGAAATCATGCTTATATCGTCATTAAATTAAACGTGGGAAACACTTGAACCACAAAATAAATACAGCAAATTAATTAATGTTGTTAACAGGGTTATGGATAAGGCAAGGTGCGTTCTTCAATGAACAGCATTATATCGAAACAAAAATAAAGTGGTATATGGGTATTTTAACACCACCACATATGAACTCCGAAAAGGGGACATGAAATACGACTACTTTTGGGAGTTGTTCAGTGCTGATGTCCCTTGAAAACATAGTGCTTGTGGACTCTTTGTTTCTTATTTTTGTGTTATTATTTTAGTACCACTCGTTCTTTGGTGAAGTGGGTGTCCCTTTGGGTGAGCAACCGTGCGTTCACTTCTCCGTGAGTGTTACTGTGGTCTTTCGGTTTTTCTTTTCTAATCTATATTTTATTTTATTTATTTTTGTTTTGATATGAAGGTGTTTAGGTTCATAGGAGCAGAATAAGCACCTTGCCTTACTTACAATCCAACATTAATAATTTGCTGTATTTATCTTGTGGCTCAATTGTTACATTTTATTTCACAATCCTTTGAGATGACTTTCATGTTTCCATTCCGAGGAAAAATATCTTCTGGTATTTTCATCGTTTCTTTATTTTGATTTATCTTTCTACAAACGGCGCAAGCAATTTACAAATAATTTCACTATTACACAAATGGGAAAATGCCTTTTACCACTTTCCAAGACCAGAATATCAAAAATTTCGCTTGTAAATGGCCATTTCTTGAAAAACAGGGGTTTGAACTCACCGAGAAGTAACCATTATATCTTATCTCGCTTGCCTGCTTATTTTTTAGAGAGTGCCATTGAAGAACAGAGGGCGTGGTTGCTTAAGGGAAAGTAGCTTTGCTAACCGGAATTTGAGAAAAATAAAACACTAAATTCTTTTTTTTTTTTAAATATTTGATAAGAATTAAAATATACACTGTGCTGCCACTTTATTAGGTACACCTACGTAGTAGCGTGTTGAGCCTCCTTTAACCTTCAACACAGCCTGAATTCGTCTAGGCATGGATTGAACAAGATGCTGAAAACGTTGTGCAGGAATGGAGTACCATGCCAGCATGAGTGTGTCACGCAGTTCCTTGGGATTCGACGAAGGTGTAGGCCTGCAGAGAACAGCCCTTTCCAGCTTATCCCAGAGACGTTCAATAAGCCCAGGGGCTCATATCTGGTGAGTATGGATTTGGCAAACCGAGGGTTCTGAGCTGTTTATCATCATTCTTCTCTTTCTTGGTGATTCCTTTCTACTTCTGACTTCTCTCTCTCAGAGTAACTTGGGATTTTTTTTTTTTTTTTTTTTTTTTTGGTTGGTTGGTGCAGCATAAGCCTCAGGCTTCCTTGCACCATATCACTTATAATAATAATAATAATAATAAGATTGAGATTCGGAGACTGCGCGGGCCACTGCAGCAAAGAAAAGTCATTGTCGTGTTCCTGGAACCATTCCATAGTGATTCGGACTTTTTGCACCGGCGCATTATCCTGCTGGAAGTAACCATCTGACTGAGGTAAACTGTCAACGTGAACGGATGCACTTGGTCAGCAACGATCTTTAGGTATGACGTGGCATTCAGACGTGAATCTATGGGTATTAATGGACCCAACGTGTGTCAAGAAAACATTCCCCACACCATAACACTGCCCCCACCACCTTGCACAGTAGTCGTCAGACATGATGGGTCCATGGATTCATGTTGTTTTCGCCAAATTCTGAGCCTTCCATCAACATGATGCACCAGGAACTTCGACTCGTCAGACCAAGCAACTGCTTTCCAATCGTGGACAGTCCAGTGCTGGTGTGCCCACAGGAGGCGTGTTCTCTTGTTCTTTATTGATAACAAAGGTACGCAATGTGGTCGTCGGCTGTTGTAGCCCATTCGCGACCAAGTGCGACTAGTGGTCCGTTGCGATATTTTGTTCTGCACACCAAGGTTGTATTCTGACGTGATGTGCGACATTGTGGCCCGGCTGTTTGCACAATTCTAACCATCCTCTAACCTCTCTCTCATCAACAAGCGATTTTCTTCCTTAGGAGTGCCGTTGAGAGGATGTTTTCTGTTCGTTGCACCATTCTCGATACACCCTTGAACTGTGGTGCGTGAAACGTTCAGGAGAACTGCCGTTTCAGAAAGATACTTTGTCAAGCACGTCTTGCACCTACTACCATGCCACGTACGAAGTCCGTTATATCACTCCTTTTCCCCATTCTTGCTACGGTTTGTACACTTAAGTGATACTAGAAAGGTTGTTCTGCTGCATTTATATCTACAACTGTAGTCATGTGACTTGCAACGTTGTGGGACAAACCATTTGCGCGCACAGCAGGGGTGTATCTTATAAAGTGGCAGCACAGTGTATTCATCAGTAATTTACATACTGTAATAACAATCATGTTCAGTTAGTTTTTTTTTTTATCGTTTGGTTAGCTGAATGGCTTACTTCTCGTTCAATTAACCCCAACTATCACATATTAGAGCAAAGATACGAAAAAATTAAATGAAATCAGTGGTGTTCTATGCTGTGGACCAATCCTCGAAGGGATTCTGTACCGCTTGCGTGGCATCCCGAAAATATACCAAAGCTTCTTTGTCCAAGCCTCTCTTCCGCATGCACGTGAATAGCAACAGGAAGTGTGATATGGATGTTTGTAAATACGCATTCAGCAGGTGCTGTCAGCTAGGTTGTTTAGAATTTTGGCTAGGAATACTAACGCCATGAGACGTCAGCATACCGTGTATGTAAGTAGTGTGTGTGTTCTATGGTCTGTAGGGCTGTTTGTGGGATGAAAACCCCACCCTTTTTGAAGAAGAAGACCACTCAGTCCTCGCCCGAAACCAACAACTCGGTCATAGTGTGGAGAAAGCCTGTAAAAATTCCTTCGTGTCCTGACGAGAAGTGTTACCCAACTTTGATAGGCAACGGGGATCAATTCTAGGCCTTTTCCGCACAGTGTGACAGTGCAGCAACGCTATCCATTGGTAGCAATCTCCCCCTTGCTATTCGCGAGTGTGCTGTCAGTTAAGAATGGGTTCGTTGTATGCTAATGTGTCCGTTCACCCCACTAGGATTGCCAGGTGACCTCAGAAAAACCGCACAACTATCAGTTTCACATATTTGTAGCTTCCGGTTTGTCATTGGCGTCAATTACTTCAAAGTAGATAGACTTGTTGGATGGTTGAATTCATAAAAATCTGTCCATAGATGTTGAAATTTCATTGAAACTGTTGATCATTTATTACGAGTATAATTGGGTGAGAGTAATAAAGATTAAGGGATTATAGTTCTGCCTAAACAACAGAGGAAACAACTATATTGAAAAGTGAATATAACTAAAATTAAACTAACGAGTGTAAAAATTGATAATAAAACTTATTCAGTAGCAATATATATATATATATATATTTTTTTTTTTTTTTTTTTTTTTTGCTGGATAGTAAGTTCAAATACCGGACACCTGGAAACCCTATACTCCGCTCTATTTGCTTGTCCTTTTCCACACGGGGATGGTAACTTTTCTTAATACTGCTTAATTGTGTTTATGTTTATTGTCAATACCGTAAATACTTCGTGTTTTTATTTCTTGTTAAACCCTATAATAATGCCGTTATGGGTGTCGCTTATCATCTTTGTAAGTTATTCTTTTTTTTTTTTTTAAGATTGCAAAGGTCAATCTTAGTACAAAATTCAATAAAGTTGGTCCTCATTATAGTTCGTAACATGTGAGATTAACCGCTCAAGCGAATCTAATAGATTCGCTTGAGTTGTGGTTACACACCTTCTGTGGATTTGGGAACGTATTTCGATGAGCATCTTGAGTTGTGGTTATTTTCAAAGAACAACAATAATACTAACTCTAATGACAGGAGTAATTTAAGCGAGGTAGACAGTTAAGTAAATTTTTAATTACTGTACCAGAAATTCATTATTCTAATTTCTGTTGCAGTAGGGTTTTAGAAGCATTAGCGACTAAAACCAAATTCTCCGTGTATACTGTCTGTAAATTGCGTGTGTTTTTCTGTTTTCTGGGCGAAAAACCCGAGTTTACAGGAGAAAAAAACATGCTACCCTCGCCTGACTAATTCAGAACCGTTGTGAAAAAATTTCTCATTCATAGAAATGCCTCACGTCATCGAAGGGACGCGAACGCAGGTCTTTTCTACCTGGGATGGGAAAGACGGCGAGTCTACCAACTGTGCTACCCACGAGGGCTTTCTCAGTTCTGCTTAGAATTGATTACATAGCGTGAACCAAACTAATATGATAAAATCACGTATCGTGCAGAGAGATAATTTTTCCTCCGCGTCTTTAAATAAATAAAAACAGTGCCACTTTTCAATATTTATCTATTACCAAATATTTTCCTGAAATAGCTAAAAAACTAATAAAGAACTGGATAATGTAAATAAATATATGGAACGTTCGTTGCAAAACCTGCAAATATCTTACTATAATAATCTTAAGTCTGTAGTTTTGCATTGAGTCTTAACCCATCAGGCTATTGGGGTTGGTTGGTTATTTGGTTTTTAGGAGCATTAGCAACTAAGGCCATATTGCTCCGGGATATGCGGTGATCATTCTCTGACCTTTCCACATCCTCCGTATTTGGTGGTGACGGGCTCGAATCCCGGTCTAATCAACAAGCGTATGCTATGTACTGCTGCTTCTTCCCACCTGGCTACGGAGGCGCCGGCTATTGGGGATCGTAAGTATAAACCTCACGTTCCCCAATACCCTTTGCATTTTATACTTTTAATACCTTTTATTGAGAATTAACTTGGCGTGAACATAAGGTTTCGAAGCATTGACCTTATTATTGTGGAGGGAAGATAATACTAAAGAGAAAAAAAAAAAAAGTAATATTGCGCTTACTGACGCCTCATCCGGGGGATCCTCCACTGAATACGCATCTTGGGGGCTTGTGGGTAGCAGCAACAGCAACAGATAATGATAATTGCTGTAAGAGGTGACTATTTCCCGTCCCCACCTTGAGTCTGCGCGGTAGCACAGTGGCATCGTCACAGTCCTTCTCACACCGAGTAGAAAAGGCCCGGGTTCGAATCCTGTCGATGATGCTAGGAACTTTAAGGGGCTTTTTTCACTTTCACTCCGTGGCTGAATTATCGGTCTCAGGCGTTGATAGCAAGGTTTTTTCCGCAGAAATTGGGGTTTTTCGTCCTGAGAAATGTACTCAGGGATATTACAAAGGGATAATACAAAGACAAATCGACCAGCGAACACACGCAATTTATAGACAAAATAAATATCTGGGTAGATGTTTTGCATTGAGGACCCTACTATCATAATTTGGTTTCTTTTTGTCATATTGCCTAAAATTGTAACTTATAAAGTTTATTCAGAGAGTACTCAATCACATTGAAAATAGTGTTTACTTTTGTATTTATTTTTTGAGCGATTGCCATCAGCTGAGATATGATTACCTTGGATTATCTCCGTTTGAAAAGCTAACGTAGGGATGACAGTAGTAGTAGAGGCATGTGATGCAAGAAAGCAAACTTATATAGCATTAGCCAAAAAATAAAATAAAATAAAATAAAATAAAAATAATAATAATAAAAAAAAAAACCATTTCACACATTCATTCCTTCTAAATTTTTGCCCAGTTCCTCCTTGAATTTATTTAAGCTGTCAACTTCCACAAGGTGAGATGGAAGTTTGTTCAAGCAATCAACTACCTGCTAGTTAAAGGCAAATTTCCACACATCTATTCTGTAACTGTCTTTTCTCAATTTGAATTTATACTACCCACCCCCAGGTTCGTAATCTGAGCAAGAGACAGAATCCCATCAGATTTGAGCCTCCTGCTCAACCCATTTAAGGCCTTATACACCTCAATCAAATCAGGTGCAGGTGCCCAATCTCCAGATACTGCAATTTGTAGAACTCAAGCCTTTCTTGGTAAGACCACCACCCTTTCGTTCCCCTCACCAATCTTGTTGCCCTTCTTTGTACTCGCTCAACTAACTCTACATCCTTCCTAAAATTAGGCCTCCAGACCTGTACGCAGTACTCAAGGCGTGGCTGACCATTGTCTTCTACAAAGGGATAATCACCTCCTTTTTCCTACTAGCAAAATTCCTGTATATCATTGACAAAACCCCATGACCTGCTCTGGCAGCCTGTCTGCACTGCTCGGAAAATTTCATATCTGACTGTACAATTACTCCTAGGTCTTTTTCATTTTCTACCACCTTAAGTTTAGTACCACACAGTTGGTACGTTTCTCTGGGGTTACTTCTACCCATATGCAGTACTTTGTATTTTTCAAAATTAAACTTCAGTTGCCACTTCTCAGCCCATCTGCCCAAATTTTCAACATCCTGTTGCAGTAGCACACTGCCATTAATAACCACGCCAACCTTTTTATCATCTGCATTCTTCGAAATTAAGCCTGATATACCTTCATCAGTATCATTGCTAAATATACAAAAGAACATTGGGCCCAACACCGAACCCTGGGGACTCCTCTAATAACATTAGTCTACAAAAAGCAGCGTCCATTGATTACCATTGGGGATACATCTCCAATCCGCGGTGACTTCCACTGAGTCCAAGGATGCTCTCATAATTATGGCTAAGTGTTTTTGCTTACTTCCTTTGCCGCCTCCTTTAATACAAAGGGCACTAGGAAAGTTTTGCAATACAGCTTTGTTTATTTAATTTTTTCAAAGTAATTTCCTCTACATTCAATACACCTCTCCATCCTCCGAAACCAATCTTTAAACCAGTTCTGCCAAGTTTCACTAGGGAGTAAAGCACACTCGTTGTCCCAAGCCCGTAGAAGGTCCTCATCACTGGAAAACCGCCTCCCTTTTAGCTTCATTTTCACATGCTGGAACAGTGCAAAGTCGCAGGGAGCAAGGTCTGGACTGTAGGGAGGGTGCTCGAGAAGTTTCAGTCCTGTCGTGGTCAAATATTCGGTGCAGGCTTTGGCGCGGTGAGCTGGAGCATTATTGTGATGGAGGTACCAGGTGTCCATTCTTGACTTTGGCCGCAGGTTCTTCATAGATCCAATGACTTTAGGCAGGCATTGTTCAGTATACCACTTAGCTGTGACTGTCTTCTGCGTGTCCAAAACGACACGTTCCACAATTCCACTCGATTTGAAAAATACAGCTATCATTTTCTTCTTTACAGATCGGGATTTTCTGACAATTACGGGTGTGTCGTCATCATCAAAGACCCAAACTTTGTTTTGAGCCTTGGTCGGCAGATCGTAATAGTACAGCCAAGTCTCGTCACCTGTCACGATGTTGTTCACATACCGAGATTGTCCCTTATCAAACTTTTTTAACATCTCCCGGCACCAAGTCACACGTCGTGTCATCTGCTCTTCAGTCAGTTGATGCGGCACCCAGAGAGAACAAAGTTTCTTCACGTGCAAATGATCTTGCAGAATCGAACGAATTGCTGGTGCATTTAGGCCCAAAGTATCCTCTATCTGTTGGTAGGTCACTCGCCTGTTTTCGTCAAGCATTTTCCTCACAGCAGTAACGTTTTCCTCCGTAACTGACGTTCGTGGCCTTCCCGGCCTCTCAGAATCCTCCAGAGTGAAATTTCCCCTTTGGAATTCTCCATACCACCTGAATATCGATGTACGATGTGGACAATCATCATCTAGTGCAAGAGTCATTTCTTCTAAGCACTGGTCTATGGTTAAACCACGCACGAAATTATACCGCAAAACTGTCCTTATCTCATTTCGTGACCACGATGCCATCGCAAGCACTTTACACTCTCACTACTAATGAATAACTGAGCCCATCGACTTGGCGCGGCGGCTACTATGCACGTATGAACATGTCTCAACATGCAGCAACAAGCAGCTTCCTGTGATTCATTGTTGCGTCATATTGCAAAACTTTCCTAGTACCCTTTGTAAACTGGATAGATCCCATCCACCCCAGGTGCTTTTCTTATGTCTAACTTCAACAAATTCTTCTCCACTTTCCTCTCACTTATTACAAAATCATTAAGCACCCTGTTACAGTTTGATAAAATTCTGGCATTTTTCTCCCTTAATAACTCCTCATGTGTGAATGTAGATGCAAAATACTCATTTAGATTATCAGCTATCTGAACAGGATCATCAACAGTTGAACCGTCGATAGGAAGTGGACCAATCTGATTCATTCCCTTCCTTCTAGAGTTTATATAACTGAAGAAGTCCTTCCTGTTTTTCTTAGCATCTTTTGCCAACGGTTTCTCGTAATCTGCCTTGGCTTGCCTAACTTCATTTGTGATTTGATTACAGACTAACTTATATCTATCGTATCTATCGTAGGCTTCTGTGAATCCTGATAATTTATATGCATCCCATGCATTTTTCTTCTCTGCCACGAGTTTCTTTAGTTCATCTGACATCCATTTAGCCTACCCCTTGAACAGTATTTCTTAATCTGTGTGAAAAGCCTAGTACCTTCCACGATTACTTCCTTGAATTACCATTAGCATTAGTAGAGGCATATGATGCAAGAAAGCAAGCTTATGCAGCATCAACCAAAAAAAAAAAAAAAAAAACTTCCACTTCACCCCCCCGTTCGTTCGAAATACTTGTCCAGCTGAGCCTTAAATTTTTTTATGCTATAAACTTCCACAACAAGGGATGGAAGTCTGTTCCACCAACCAACTACCCGCTGGCTAAAGGCAAATTTCCGCACTTCTATCCTACATCTGTCTTTCCTCAATTTGAATTTATGCCCTCTCAGCCCATCTGCTCAACCTTTCCAGATCCTGTTGCAGCAACATAGCGTCAGTAGTGTCCTTAAGAACCCTACCAACCTTTGTATCGTCTACAAACTTGGACATTAAGCTTGATATACCATCATCAATATTATTTATAAATACAGAAAACAATAATGGACCCAACACTGAACCCTGAGGGACTCCACTAATAACATTAGTCCACGATGAGCAGTGTCCATTGATTACCACTCTGTCTTCTCCCCCTCAACCACCCCTTTATCCATAGCAGCAATTTGCCTCCAATGCCAAACTGCACCAATTTGTGCAGCAGTCTTTCATGTGCAACAGTATCAAAAGCCTTTCTAAGATCCAAGTATATAATATCAAAGTTATTCCTTGCGTCCAGTTATTTTGTGACTGCATCATATTATACAATCAAATTAGTCAGGCAAGACTTTCCCTTAACAAAACCATGTTGTGTCCGAGCTATAACTGAAGTCTTGTCTAGATGATCCTGCAGTGCTTCTTTAACCAGTACCTCCATTAATTTTCCTGGAACAGAAGTTAAACTCACAGGTCTATAATTACTTGTGTCAGCCTTTGATCCTCCTTTGTGAATTGGGGTCACATTTTCACATCTCCAGTCTATGAGTACCTCCCCTGAGTCTAAGGAAGCTCTCATAATTATGACAAAGGGTTTGCTTACTTCCTTTGCTGCCTCCTTTAATATAATTGGATAGATCCCAGCCACCTCAGGTGCCTTTCTTGTGTTTATCTTCAACAATTTCTCCTCCACTTTACTCTCAGTTATTACAAGATTATCTAGCTTACTGTCAGAGTTGAATACACCTCTGGAATTCCCCTCGCTGAATAACTCCTCATGTGTGAATGTCGATGCAAAATATTCATTTAGTTTGTTAGCTACCTGAGCAGGATCATCAACAGTTGAACCATCGATATCAAGTGGACCAATCTGATTCATCCCCTTCCTTCTATAGTTTACATAAGTAAAGAACTCTTTGCTGTTTTTCTTTGCATCCTTTGCCAAAGATTTCTCGTAATCTGCCTTCGCCTGTCTAACCTCACTTCCTTTGTAACTTGGTTACAGATCAACTTATATCTATCATAGGCTTCTGTGTCACACGTTAATTTATATGTATCCCATGCATTTTTCTTCTCTGCCATATGTCTTATTAGTTCATCTGACATCCATTTAGGCCTAAACCCTGAACAATATTTTTTAGTTGGTATGTAAAGCCTAGTAGCTTCCAAGATAAGTTCTTTGAATGCTTCCCATTTTGAATTTGCTGTTGGTAATATCATTAGTTGGTCCCCCTGTATACAGAATTTAAAAACTGTCTGAGACCCCTGTAGTCACCTTTACGAAAGCAAAAACCCTTCCATTTATCCCTGATGGTAGTAATATCTTTAAGTAAATCCCACATCAGTACACTGCGATCACTGCCACCCAGTGGTTCCTTTATCTGCAGATTCTTAATGCATGAAGAATCACTGCTGATCATCAGATCAAGAGTATTACTCCCTCTGGTTGCCTCTCAACCATGCTGCTGTAGAAAACAATCATCCAATAAATACACAAAGGTCTTGCTAGTGTCCGAGTGACCAACCCACAAGTTCCAGTCAATATGAGGGAAGTTAAAATCCCCCATTATAAGGCACTCTGATTTACTGGCCCACTCTATTTCTCCGTATAATTGTTCATTGTACTCATCAGGGTCATTAGGAACCACTGGGTGGCAGTGATCGCAGTGTGCTTATGTCACACCAAACTGACTCAACATTGTACTGTCTATCTGTATCAACTGGATGCACTTCCTTCGATTTTATGTGTTTCTTAACTAACAGCATAACTCCTCCTTCCTTTCTATCCTTTTTGTACTCATTGCACTCCCCAAATTCCAATTCTGCACTGCTTATATCTGTATAATACCATGTCTCATATCCCAACAATATCCCCCTTTAATGTCTTCAAATTCATAAATTTTTTTTACTATACTCCAAGCATTGGTGTACTTGCAAGTATACATGCACCTATTCTTAGTTACCCTAATACATCCCATATATTTATTTGTTCCGTGATGACTTCCACCAGTCCTTGAAAACCCAGCACCTCTGATAACAGAGCTTTCGCTCTGGTATCGCTATGCTGGATCTTGACTTTGATGAAATTCCATAGTTTTAGAATTTATTTCAGTTAAAGTTATTTCTGTTCATTTGAATTATTTCCAAACAGGAATCTTAAACTCGCCACGTTAAGAAGATGAAATGTCAAGATTTATCGTAAGAAAAATATAGTACCTTAATTCAATGAATGTTACTCATTGTGAGAGCAGCTATATCAGAATTACTGAAGATTATTACCGTCAAACAGAAATCAACGGAGTGTTGAGAAAGTTCAACAAACCCTGTACATAAGTAGCGTCTACAAAGGCCGAAGGAGCAACGTTGTAGTAATAAAAAAAGAAAGGAAAAAAAGAAGAACCCTCTACGAATTCGGAAAACCCGAACTGCAAGGGTGACTTAGTTTAATTTCTGAACATAGAATTGTCCACATACAAGAGAACCCATCGTCGCATTTATTAAGTATCATTTGGAAAGGAGAAAGTTACAGTAAAATAAAAAATAAAAAATAAAAATAAAATGAAATAAGAGTAATAATTAAAAATAGAAAAATGGAACTCACCTATAATATAGAAAATAAGCTGAATTAGATGAATTACAATATTGCTCGGAGAAAGAAGATACTTAAAAAATTCTCATTCATATGTACCTAATTGCAAAATAGCCATTTTATCTAGGAAAGAGAAAGTTATGGTGCTGTTTCTTGTATTCTCTCTGCCTTGTGAACTCCGCTGACCGTGTGGTCGTCCCGGAGTATAAACAGTAAATTTATTTTTATTTAAAGAGAAAGTTGTATGGTTTTCGATTTCTTAATTTAGTATGCTAGTATTCCTTAGAATGCTTTGCCAGCAAGAGATATGTTTTTAACTGACTGCAGATAAATTACGGAACGACCTACTTACCACATAAATCAGGTGACAGCAAAGAAAATAATAAAAACAGCCATAAATCCAAATTTAATGTTTATTTATTGAATCAATTTTTTTTTCACCTTATTGCCAATAAGGTGAAAAAAATAAGGTGATATTGCCAATCAAACACATTACGCAAGGATAACTCTAGAATAAGAGAAATCAGATTACCCTAGCTATTTAATAATATTAATAATAAACTAGGGCTCTTCGCCCCCCCCTGGTCGCTTTGCTCGCCAACCCCAGCGCCAGCTTTTCTATGTAAAATGTAGAAGTATGGCGGGGTGAGTCAAATATTTTCTACGTAAATACACCTGTCGAAACGCACTGAGCGATATCTAAACATGAAATGACCTATGTAATTATTTACTTGGGCATTTGTAATGACGTAATTTCCCCACTCACTTGTACCACGTGATCTGCATCCCTCTTCTCCCATTGGCTCCCCATCCCCACCACGGGGAATTCTCAAGGTCGAATAAATATCACTGTAATTATTTACCTATGTTTACATAGGTCACTTAGGAAAAGGCCTTTTGCTTCGGGTTCCATAATGCATGAGGAATATTGTTGCATCCGAAACAGCAGGACTAAAATATTTAACTAAAATATTTACAAACTATACAAATATTTAAAACACATTTATTTTAAACATACTAAATACTAAATACTAAACTATTTACAAATATATACAAACTATATCGGGATGATGGGTCCCTTCTTATTAATATACTAAAAACGTTACAATGGAACATCAAATGAGGCCGGGCATGGTCGTGTATTAGACAGTGAAGCACGTGCACGAGGTTGGTGAACGTTATATATCTTGATGCGATGAACGTTGGCATGCGTCGCTCGTATGCGCTCTACATTGTCAACAGCAAGTCTAATTCTGCCCAGTAACCCATTTGTTTGCCTTCCATTTAACGAAAGTACAGATATGATTGTAAATAGTTTAGTATTTTGTAAATATTTTAGTATTTTGTAAATATTTTAGTATTTTGTAAATATTTTAGTATTTTTGTAAATATTTATAAAGTTTTGTATTGTATAATGTTATTTTTTGTATAATAATAACATTATACTAACACATTATAATGCACTGATCGAAATCTAATCAGGAAATGACCTATGTAATTATTTACCTGCGCATTTGTAGTGATGTTTTCCTCGCCCTCTTCTCCCATTGGCTCGAATAAATATCACTAGGAGGAAAACCTTTTTAATGAATAGAGAGACAATCTTTTCCATCATTTTTGGAGGCACAAAGAATGTAGGTTCGGGATTTTCAGATATAAAATGAGGCTTTGGGCAGAAAGGAAAAAGAAAACCAACTGTGCAGGAGGGGCCACTAAAAATTAAATATTTTTAGGGAAAAGTCCCACTTGTGAGATTAAATAATTCAGCATGTTTCGAGTCTGAAACCTGCTGAACTGTAAGAATGATGGCATCTTGTAAATAAATCTACTTTTTAACCAGCCAGAATTCCATTATTAGTAGGTACTTGGTGTACTGAAAAAAATTCACATAATGCGTAGATCCGAGAGGTGTAGGGAGTAGGTTTTTCTCCAGTGAGTAATTCCGTGTTTATTAATTTGTGCAACATGTAAATCAGCATGTGAACGCTCTCTCTCTCTCTCTCTCTCTCTCTCTCTCTCTCTCTCTCTCTCTCTGTCTCTCTCTCTCTCTCTCTCTCTCTCTCGTGCAGACATAATAAACACAGCCCTTTTGGGTAGCACAGCTGGTATAATCACTGTCCTCCTCAGCACAGGGTGGAAAAGACCCGAGTTTAAATCCTGTCAATGACTTGAGCAATTTTTATGGGTCTTTTTCACAAGATGGCTGGATCTCAGGCAAGGATAGCATGGTTTTTTCTCCCAGAACTCAGTTTTTCGTTCAGCAAAAGGCAAATCGACCTCAGAACGCACGCATTGTACAGCTCAATATGGACTTGGCGTTGAAGAGCCTGAAATCCTACAACAACAACAACAAAAAAAAAAAAAAAAAAAAAAAACCACAAGCGGCACAATATGGTCTAAATCGTCGGTGTGCTTAAAACCAACAATAACAACAATTCTTCTCTGTACTTGACAAGGTTCCCCCACCTTTTTAATCTGGAATGCCATCCATTATTTCGAACTACCCTTTCTTGAGGGTAGTTAAGGACTAATCTCGATCTAACTTTTGACCGATGCCTTTATCTTTATCGTATTTTAAGCAATACTATCAATTCAGTCTCTCCCTTGGTTTAGGCTAAATCCCTCTATTTCAACTGCAGGTCGATACTTTTAGCATTAGCTTTATAAAGTTTCTATATTTTGAACATTTTGCAGTATAGTCCAGCGAGAGAGATATTCTTATTCTTATTGAAGTTTGTGCTGTGCACATTTCATCCCAAATTGTTTTGTGGAATTTGCTACTTAATGTGTTAGAATAGTTTATACCTCTAAAATTACTATGTTATTGGTATTCCTTTCTTCTTGTTTATGTTCATGTGTAATCAAATAGTTCGGAGACAAGTAATATTTGGGAAGTGAAGATGCTTGCTAGCTGTTTGGATGATTCTCCTTCGAATACACCCATTACAATGCTTCTGCAACTTCTGGAAGCATTCCTCATAGGGTTATTTTTGAACTCTCAGTAATTTCCTTAATCTTTGCAAATCTGTGGCCTTTTCAGGGGGGCATAAATTCTGGGGAGGAAACCGGGAGCTAAATCGGGTGAGTGTAGCATAGTGTTTGGGTAAGGTGCCACCGGTAGTTTCTCACGTCTGCGCCATGGCACTCTTGTTTGTTTGTTTGTTATTTGGTTTTTAGGAGCATTAGCAACTAAGGCCATATTGCTCCGGGATATGCGGTGGTCATTCCCTGACCTTTCCGCATCCTCCGTATTTGTTGGTGACGGGCTCAAACCCCGGTCTAATCAAGACGCGTGTGCTACGCACTGCTGCTCCTTCCCACCTGGCTACGGAGGCGCCGGCACTCTTGTGACAGAACATCTGTAAAAGCCAGAAAAAGTGTATTGTGTTATACGTGAAAGTGTTGTGTTAGGTTCTGTTGTTATGTTCTGGCTCCTTGGCCGCAGGGCCCCTAGTGGGAGTCCATTTAGCCTGCCGCCACCACTGAGACGAGAGCCAGGCTGTCCACAGTACTCTGGCTGCTCCCTCACGGGTAGCCTGAGCTTCCTGATGAAGAACAAAAGAAAAACAAAAACAGGGTGAGAGTGAACAGGGAAGATAGTACTAGGGGTGGGAACAAGGAGGAAGAGGATGAGGAAAGAAGGCATCCTCTGGCAGAGCAAAGACGTAGGAGGGGAGAAGTGGGAATCATTCCTACCATTGGGAGACCACCAAGGAAAGGAAGACAGTTTGCAAAACAAGGGAGTTTGTGCAGCAGCACAGCGGTATCATTACTGGTATTGTTGTTTAAATGTAAGTTAAATGATTCCAGTAAGTTCTCTAATAAGGCCTATGTGCTCTTACCCTTCTGATATATATATATATATATATATTATTTTTTTTTATGAAAACCCCAAACATGAAAGGTATCAAAACCTATAGTACTTAGGACTGTGCATGGGTTGAAGAAGAAGTATGGGGGGAGGGGGGGAGGAGATGCCGGAAACTTTGCTCTAGAGACTAAACATGGGATTCACCACTTCAAGTCTCCAATAAGCAAAGTGGTGGTATTGTACCGGTTGATGAGAGTCATCTACCACCTAAAATATGAGAATAGAGAGTTGTTTAGCAGTCTGTATTGATGTAAGTATTTGCTAATATGAGAAAAAATATAATTTTCTGTTATCTTATTTATAACTGACTGTATTGTTATTGGTCTATAATTCTAATAGTCATCTGGTGATCCCTTTTTATATATTGGAATTTCCTTTAATGAAAGTAAATTAGTTGGATAGCTTCCTGATTCTAACATCCATGCTATAAGTTCCACCAAGAAAACAGAGAACTGTTCTTTACTTCTCTTCACTTCGGTTACTGTAATACAGTCCAGTCCACAATATTTCTTGTTCTACAACTGTTCTCTAATCTGAAGATTCTCAATATATTGTGGAGTTAAGACCACACAAGAGTTCGCTCTGAGGAAGACTATCTCGTTGCTTAAACTTTTTTTGGCAGTAATGAATATAATACTTATTAAGATTTAATATAGCCTTGGCAAACCTATTTGCAGCCTCATATTGTTTGTTTGTACCAGAAATCTGTTCTAATAGTGTTTTAATTTGATTTCCCCTTGATAATTTCTTCCTTGTACTTAACAGGTCATTTATAATGTTCCATTTATCCTTTTGAGTTATTTGCTTGTCCATAAAAAGTTGACTGTAATAAGTGTTTTTATTTTTTAATTAAACCTGTCAGTTTATTTCTAAGTGTTTTATAATTGTGATATGATAATGTTCTATCTTTGATGGACAATTCCTATATTGCCTGAAGTATTTACCCCTTTGTTCAATTAATCCTTCTATTTCGTTAGTTTTTCCAAGGTTTCTTAAACTTGTTTCTCACACTCCTAGAATTTGTGTTGCAAGCCGAGTAATTTACTTTTATCTCTGTATTAAACCTCGAATTGTTTATCATTTCTATTATCTTATTTGAAAAGACGTTTACACTTATTGTGTAAAATTCTTGCCCTTGTATTAACATATTATCTATGTTTTGTTTCAGTTTACCAGATGATAAATAATTTTTCTTTCTAACATTTGTTAACCTTATATCTTCACATGGATATTGTTTTGAGTACATATCTACTATTAGTATATATGTTCTGTGATCTGAAAATTGATTTAATAGTATATAAGAATTAGCATACTTCAACTTTATATTTGTTATAAAGTGATCTAAACAAGGGCTTACTATTCTATCACCCTCCATCCTTTGTTGCCTAGTTATTCTAAATAAGGTGTGTTCAAATCCATAATTGTTCAAGATCTCAGAGTATTTGAGTATCACATTATCAGATTCATTGGTAAGTAAATTAATATTAAAATTTCCCCACAAATATAGTCTTATCAGCCTGTATGTCATCCCACTGCAAAATTGTGTTGTCTAATTCTATTAGGAAACTGTTTATAGAATCTGATGGTGGCCTATAAAAAGCACAAATCATGAATGTGTTTTCAGGATCTTCTCCTAATAATAATAATAATAATAATAATACAATACAATACAATTTTATTTATCAAGAGAATTCGTTTACAATAAATGTAAATAATAATAATAATAATAATAATAATAATAATAATAATAAAATAGAACAAAAGAGAGCGCCATGTTGGCATCTCACATGTCAGCGGCATCCGACCAACCCAAAGGCATTCAGTTGCGAAGAAAAGTGCAAAGAGTTAGTATCGTCAGTTGGATTGTCCTGGAATTGGTCATGTGTGCCTTAGGTGTCTGCGCGGGTAGCACAGTGGTCTCGTCACCGTCCTCCCCACACCGGGTGGAAAAGGCCTGGGTTCGAATCCCGTCGATGACGCGAGGAACTTTAATGGGCTTTTTTCACTCCGTGGCTGAGTTAGTCGGTCTCAGGCGTAGATAGCAAGGTTTTTCTCCCCAGTAACTGGGGTTTTTTCGTCCAGCAAAACAGGCATATCGACCATAGAACATACGCAATTTACAGACACAAATACGGGTTAATGTATTTAATTACGGGCAACCCTAAAATAATAATAATAATAAAAAATGTGTGCCTTAGGTGGGTAGAACGCCTTCTCTGGAATACATCTTGAGCGAACTCCGTAAAACGATGTAGGAGTTTTCTTCCATGAGAAAAAGGTGCTCAGAATTTCGGGGCCTTTTCTGTATAGTGAATAGTCTAGTCCGGTAGTCATCATACTGGGGGCAGAGATACATGACATATTCCCAGTTTTCTTCATGGCAACAAACACAGGATGGTTGTCTTCAGTTCTGAGTGTAGTTAATTTATGCCTAAATGGGCTATGCCCTGTAAGGAAGAAGGGTGATCTGGAGGCCTGGAGCAAACCAGAGAGGAGACTTTATTATTATTATGTTAGGGTCGCTCACCCGTAATTCATTACATAAACCCATATTTGTGTCTGTAAAGATTTGCCTGTTTTTCTGGACGAAAAACGCCCAGTTTCCGGGGGAAACCTTGCTATCTACGCCTGAGATGGACTAACGCAGCCATGGAGTGAAAAAAACTCATTAAAGTTCCTCACGTCATCTACGGGATTCAAACCCAGGCCTTTTCCACCCGGTGTCTGGAGGGCGGTGATGATACTGCTACCCGCGCAGACAGGGAGGAGGCTTTCGGTATGTCAGTGATACAGTTGGAATAAATTTTTTTGGTTACAGCGCCTTTTGTTGTCGAATCCCAGTGATCTTGACATGTTTCTTGCAGTTTGTCTGCTATCCTCTTTTCTTGTTTTGGGGTCGTTTGCCATGTTAAGCTGAATGGCAGTGACTGTGCAAGGGATACTTTTTCTGAGTTTATGGTGTAATCCGTCCTTGATGACTTCAAGGTGGAGGGGCATACAGCCAGCCAGAACTTGGAGAGTGGGGGTGGTTACGGTGCAGCAAGCTCTTGTGATGGTTAAGAGAATGGAACGTTGGTTAGTATTTTGCGATTTCTGTCAAGGATGACTCTGTGACACCAGACGGCTGCATCGTAGCAAACTATGGGAAGGAAGATAACTCTGTAGATGAGAAAGAGAGTGCCCACTGTTTAAGCCCCCAGTCCACCCGGCTGATGAGTGTAATCATGGCTGTGTGTTTCTTTATCTTAGAGGCTAGGTACTGCAAGTTGGGGTGAAAATGTTAGCTTTGTGTCTATGAAAATTCCGAGGTATTTATTCTCAGAGTGGAGATTGGTCTCTTTGCGATCTTGATTGTTTTAGGTCTTGAAATTTGCAAGGTCCCCTTCAACAGGATTGACACTTGGTCTTTTCTCCGGAAATGGGGAGTCGATGTAGGGCAGCCCAGTCCTGTAGTTTTCTGATTGCATGGTTGGACTAGGGCACAGCTGGAATCCAGATCCCACTATGCCCTAGCTGCATATCGGGATGAGGTCATCAGTAAATGCTATAGAGGAGGCTTGCTCAAGGTCCATCCCCAGGAACTCGTCCACAACAATGAACTAAAAGAATGGTCCCCAGGACAGAGCTTTGAGGGCATCCCTGTGTAACTTTCCTGGTGAAGCACCGAAACTTTACAGCAATAGTAAACTTTCTCTAGGTGAGGTATAATTGTATGCTTTTGTATAAGATGGTTGGGATGTTGACCTGACGGAGCCACCTAAGGATGTTGGGCCACCATATCCTATTGAATGCTCCCTCAAAGTCAACAATTATTGTCACAGAGTACTTTGAATCTGTGGTTGTAACTGTAGAGATCAGGTGATGAATTGCGAAATCCGAATTGAGTCGTTGAAGCTAGGTTCGCGGCTATGTAATGGCTATTGAGTCACCATGCTCAAGGCACCTATCGAAGGGCGAGCAGCCGCAGAGGATAGTACTCTGCAAATTTTTTAATGATATCTACCTCCAGTAAGTCATGACCTGGAGTCTTTCCTTCCTTCCTTAGTCACGTGGAGGTCAGCTTGAATTCATCCATCGTGAATGGTTCTTCAACGTTGTCTGAGGAGTAGTCATTGTTTATGGTGACAATTTGGTTTTGGCCGTAGGTCAGAGGGTCACTGTGATCGGAAAAGAGCATGTTTAAAAGATTCTCGACTGAATCTTCCCAAGTCATGGTAGTAGCTCCATCAGGTTTAGTGGTCGCATTTAAAGTTTCCCCTCTGGGGAGTTTATTCATGACAATGCGGTATATGAGGCCCTAGAGGTTATTATTTCCTGTTGTAGAGACTAATTGTTGCCAGGAGGCTTGCTTTTACTTATTGTCTCAATGTATGTATTTCTACAGACGCTATAAACTTCCCTGACTATGTCCACTTCTGTCTGGGGTAGTGTGGCTCGAACTCTTTGGAATTCCATTTTTGGAACGGTGGACAGCCTTTTCTGAGATTACCCAGTTCCGCGTTTTGTCAAGGAACTGACTCCTAAAGGGCTTCCTTTTAGGGATGGAATCAGTGCATGCTTCTTAAATGGTTTTGGTTAGTGTTGCAATGGATCCTGAGTAATAAGAGGAGTATCTTCAGATAGTTTTATGTTGAGGGCTTCTTGAAAGAGAGTCCAGTTAGCTTTTAATCCTTGGGACTGATTTTTTTGTTGGGCTTTAGGAACATCAGCGACTACGGCCATATTGCTCCGTGTATATTGTCTGTAAATTGCGTCTATTCTTAGGTCGATTTTCTGTTTTGTTGGACGAAAAACCTGAGTTTATGGGAGAAAAAACCATGCTACCCGCCCCTCAGACCAGGCTAACTGTCACGTTTTTTGTGCCTTTATCACGTTGTGATAAAGCCACAAAAAAGTTCTTTTCGTCCTCGACGGGCCTTGAATTTAGAGCCTTTCCACCCGGTGTGGGGAAAATGGTGATCCTCCTACCAACTGTGCTACCCACGAAGGCGGACTACTTTATAATGGACAGAGGTTTCATATCATACATTTTTTTTTATCAAAGTAAAATGAATGCTACTGTGGTAGTACTGAATGCCATCTTGAAATAGCAAATATTTTACTATTCAAATGTGTATCTTTTCTAATTTATGCGTTAAGCTGTGTGAATTGATAATCGAGACTGGACTAGCATATTCAAATGTAGGTACAATCAGTGATGTAAACAGTGTTTTAGTGAGATTGGAGTCTCTTACTTCTTTATTATTATTAGCCGTATGATGCAAGGAAGTCTGAGGCTTATGCTGCACCAGCCAAAAAAAAATTTCCCAAGTTAATCTGAGAGAGAGAGAGAGGAATCACCAAGAAAGAGAAGAATGATGATAACCAGCTCAGGACCCTGGGTGTGCCAAGCCCATACTCACCAGATGTGAGCCCCTGTTGAGGGGAGAGGCGAAACTTTTAATGAATCCCAGTTTCACACGTGCTTTGTTTATTATCTGATTGAAACACATTAATTGGCGTGAAATAAGATTGCCGGACAGGTGCGTAGAAAGTTGCATTTAGTCAAAGAGTAATAAATTATGGAATAAACCTAGAGTTGTGGGTAGTGTGAGTAAATTTCAAGAAGGTTTTGACAAATTATAGACAGAAATGGCAAAAGAAATGGATAAATTTTATTTATTTTCGGTGGTGCTGTATAAGTTTATGCTTCCCTGTACATCACGTTACTGATACTAATATGAATAGTAACAAGAGGCGGTTTATTTTTTGTGGCTACTGATGGTTTGTTCAATCGTAGAACGTTCATAACAGTGACTACGTACATTATTCAGGTACTACATCCACCTGTAACAGATCTTTAAATTTACCGAAAGCCGGACAAGATCCCATAATCTAGGAATCTTGCTAGCCATTCCTTGCGGGCTCTACCCCCCCCCCCCTCTGAAGGTGTTGGCTCATTAAGGAGAACTCTGTAAGAACTTAATGCATCCTAATTAGATAATGAGGATCAGGGATCCATCTTAATATTTTAAAGCCGTGAGATTTCCTTGTGGGAACAATGGAGATCTGTATGCCCATTAACATAATTCTAGCCCACGCCACTAAACTACTGCCTCTAAACATGTCTCTTACTGGGTTGTTAAACAGTTCTAATACATTCGATGTTAAGTCAAGATACAATCTTCATTCGAATTGTCGACACACACCTCTGGAGGGAATGGGAAACCAGATTCTATCCAGATAAAAGTGCTTTTGAAATCCTTGGGAAGATTGTATCTTGATTTATTAGTGAAGATCATCGTGGCTTATTGCTTCTGCGTTTATTTGACATGCTGTCGGCACCAATTCAAATTGCCCTCCTGTCGAGCGAGCAACCCAATCAAATATAAATATCAATCCAGTAAATGCTATTCTCATGTAACGTTTATTGGAAGAAGCCATTACCTTTACTAATTGCAATTACTTCAGTCATTAATACATATCTACGATAATATTTATTATATGCGACTTGTACTCTTGCATATAGCGTCCTGTTCACTTTCTTAGTTAGGTTTTGTTTAACTTTTACAGTACTTGAATAACGATGGAAAGTGTTCATTTGCGAAATAACCCTAATTACCGGTATATATATTCAAGCTGATTTTTCTTAACTTATTATTATGATATCAAATTTTTATGTTTTTATTAGTTCATGTTATTACGAACTTCTCAAAAAAGCATTAATTTGAATTTTGTATGTGTTCATAAACGAAATTTACTGTATGAGTAAATTTTGTGAGTAAATCGTATGAGTGGAAGTTTCATTTTATTTATTTATTTATTTTTCATGATTCTGAAAACCGATACACTTTAGCAAAATGGTACGGGTTATTCGTTTCATTATTACACACAGCGATTTAATTTCCTTCCCTCCCTACTGTAACTGTTTTTCATTCAATGACTGCTAGCGCCACTCAACGAGTTTGCTATAATTCTTTCGTAGTTAACGTACGAATGCTTTCTAGTTCGCGATAACAGTAAAGTAAACCATTATGTGAGTAGTGTTTCAGTTGGGATAACAAAATGTGTAGAAGTTCCCTTTGTGTGTGTATCTCCTCTTGAAATTGTCGCTGTTACAACTTTCTGGATTTGAGTTTTGTAGAGAATAACTGCTATAGCAATTACAGCTGAGTAAGTATCTATTTGATTGTATTAATAACAAATACGTTAATTTGTTTATTGCTCATGATATTAAAAATAAACTAATTGCTTTACATGGATTTATAAGCATTGTATTCTATTTCAATGATTGTAGATTAATACTTTCATGAATATCAACTTAAAACATTCAACCACATTTATTAAATTTGACGTATCTTTTTTTCCCAGTAATTTTACAGCTATTAAGGAAAATTTGTGCGATGTTGAAAGAAAATATGATTTTGCATTTACATTATTTAATTAATTTTGAAGTGTATTCTCGAATGTTATGCTGTACTACGCAGAAGTTGCAATTCAGTTTTCCCTAGCATGTGAAGTCTTCCCTCTCCCATTCGGTGTTCTGTTCGTTTGGTTCCTTATTATTTACTGACTCTGATTACCGTCAAGACGCGAGGGTTTATATTATAACAAGCACACACAGCATTCCCCGATTTACGTAAGGGTGGGTTGCGTTTCGCGGAAACTACGTAAGTCGGAATTTCCCTAAATGCTTATGCAGCACTCGCAAATTTGATTGAAGCAAAAAAAAAAAAAAAAAATGTTCGACGAACATGCAAATAAAATTATTTATTCAATTTTTTTATCTCGTGCGCAGGAAAAATTACAGAAGTGTATAAAAGTACAAAAAGAGAGGAGAAAGGCATAATTGGCAGCAAGTTTTACCTTTCGAGCATTGTTGCCAGAATTAACTCTCCAGATAAGCACGCCGCTGCAGAAGTTGAGGGCTGTGGAGATTTAGAAGGGTTGTTTTTTCCCAACACATCACAATTTCTCCGCAGCTGCAGAATCGGCACTGGCGCACTGCATGTTTTGGAAACCAGTGTGATGTTTGAACCTATTAAACCACCCGTTGCTTGCCACTAACTTGGATTTGGGTTCGCCGTACTTATCCTTAATATTTTCATAAATTCTTCTTGCTTTTGCTTGAATGGCCATTAGACTCAGGGTCACTTGCTTCTGAATCTGACTTTCCATCCATATTATTAATAGGTTTTCTATCTTCGATATAGCACCTGAACGCTGTTTTGTGATCACTGTTGATCTTAACTGCGTTGATCTTTTAACATGTTCTTTTATATGCGCACGGCATATAAAAGGCCCTTAAAATACTATTCACTATTGAAGCAGCTAGACCTAATTCCGTGCAATAATGACAAACTTGGTCCTGCTTCGTACTTAATTAATCAATCATCTTCATTTCTAAATCAATTTTGTTTCGTTTCCTAGCACTGTCAGTACTTGCATTCCGTTGGTGCCTTTCCTTTTACCATTGTAATAAGTAGATAAGAATAAAGAGAAGATTATGAAAATTGTTTTTTTATATGATTGAAGATTTCAGTGAAAGGGAACTCATTTCGCCATACTACCGTAACGTAAAAACCCACCGAATCCCAGTTATCGGTATTATCGCAAATGCAATAACAGAGTTTACTACCTGTTTATAATAGATTGCACTAACAGAAAACTTCAAACCGGAAAGTGGAAATTGTTTTATGGTAGTGACCTCCAGAAATGTTTTAGAACTCTGGGAGGTGCATTATGGCCACAGAAGCCGATGCGCTAACAAAAAAAAAAAAAAAAAAAAAAAGTTTTAGAAAAATATAAGAAAGGCATTAAAAATTGATTCTTATAACGGGAACATATGATAAAGATGAAAGTCTAGTGCAATTTCCATTATAAAAATTACCTTTTTAGAGAGAAAAATAGCTTCAGTTATATAGCGAAAATTTCAACTTCCGAGGTCTTGGAACGAATTACCAAAAAAGTGTTATTGGGTTCACATCACGATATTTTAACGATACCTCCATTTATTCCTACGGGATGCAAAATACATTTCCACGATATTTTTTATATATATATATATTTTTTAAAGTTTGCACCGGCCGGCAACTTACGTAAAGTCGAAAAATCTGTAAGCCGGGGAGTGGCTGTATTTTGAAATACTGTACACTCTGTTTATAAACACTACTGCTGGTGCTCTTGGCACTTTTTCTAAAACGACTTAATTCTTAATATTTACGAATTTAACTAAGTTTTTGAGTAATTTCATAATTAAGTTCCATGCGTGTAATATAGTTAGAGGTATTCGGTTACTTGAAATCGCAGGTTTTTTCATGCCCCCCCCCTCCTTTCATCTCAAATTCAGAGAAATTTTGAAGTACTCCATATTTTTATTCAGTATTGTAATCCTGTACCATTTTTGTTAGCTATAAGTAATTCTTGAAGTTATCATACAATAACTTCACGTATGCTTAGATCTGGATTCAGTGAATGTTCTTTACAGGTGGTTATACTATGGTTGTGCTACTTGGAATTTTGTTATTTTAGAAATACGGGCTGGAACAATTCATTCATTCCTCAACAATAATATACTGTTATGTTAACATAAAGTGAAATTCATGAATAGAATCAACTGTTTATACTAATTTGAGTACGCAAATTGATTTATTTAAGAAATTCGCGCACGTCGTCTTTTAATTTATAGCCAGTTTTGCATTATTCTGATATACCAACTTGAAATAGCAGATTTTCAAGTTAGTATTTTCTGATTTAGTTTTAAAAGTGATGAGCAGACTCAAAATTAAAGCAAAAAATTCCATTTTAAATAAAAAAAAAAAAATACTGTGTCCGTTTCTGAAGTTTACTGAACTTGAACGTATACGTGATTCAAAAATTAAACGAACCAAGATATTTGCATTTTAAAGAAAAAGGGCACTGGCAGCCTTCCAGAGGTAATGTTCAAGTTCATTCTGGCTTTGGACCGTAGTGCATCTGCAACCATGTAATCTCCGGTTTACTTTTGTTTGCTGCCCTCCTACTCTTATCGAAAGCCGATAATGATATAAGTATTTTTTTTCTATCAAAAATTCACTTAACCTCAAGTTAAGTAATTAAAAAAAAAAATTATTTTAAACTCCTGTCTTGGTCCGAGCAACCGCTCAGCTCGTTTAGAGCAGGGGTCGCGACCTTTTTTCATATGAGTTACTCTATAAAATACTTTTTTTTTTTTTTTCTCTCTCTCTATATATATGAATGAATATTTTTTACAAGTGTCTATATTAAATAAATAATAAAAAACCTATGGTTACAGAATTGTTTATTATTAAACACCTTAGTTGGGTACAGTGGCGGATTTAGCACTTGAGAGGCCCCAGGCGCAGTTAAATTTTGAGGCCCCCCCCCTCTAAATATTTTCGGTTCCACTACAGTGTGCATTATACGCGCACGTTTTTACTATAGCACGCGCTCTAGATTTGGTGTTGCGGTTTTAATCATTTTGGTTGCGCAATTCTTTCATACATATTTTAACTAATGTCTAAATGAAAAAAAATGACAACTACCATCCCTCCCAAATCTAACATTAATACATAAAATCTAGCATTAATGATAATGTATTCTACTTCAGATTCACTTAGTTCGCATAGATATTTCATATAATATGTGGGGATATTCGCATAACAGTTTTTAAGATGAGAAGTTTACTAACTTCTCATCTTAAATTAGTTTTATTCAGTAACGGTAATAAAGATGAGTGTAAAAAAAAAAAGGATCTCACACGAAGCCCGGACGGTATCCCTACTGTCTTATGGAAAAAATGTGGAACTACACTTATAAAGCCATTACTTCACTTAATAAAATTGGTATTTGAGAGTGGAATCTATCCAGTTCAACTGAAAAGGGCCATTGTTACCCCTCTTTACAAAAAAGGAGACCCATCCTCACCCAACAATTACAGACCAGTTTGTCAATTGAATACACTCTCAAAGATAATTGAATCCATTGTAATGAAGCAGCTATTTAACTTGATGAAACTTAATTTGTCAGATTACTCTCACGGATTTATCAAGAGTCGTTCTACCTGCACAGATATGATCTCGTTTGTTTCGAACATATCCCAGGCGCTTGACGAAGGAAAACAAGTCGACTCCATCTTCCTTGACTTAAGCAAAGCCTTCGACAAGGTAGTCCATCAGAGACTAATCAACAAACTGCATCACTATGGTCTCAGAGGACAAGCACTAAACTGGATTGAAAACTGGAAGGTAGAGAAATGTCCATGACATTTAAAGGTAAAACCTCATATCCTTTCAGTCCTGAAATTGGTGTCCCACAGGGTTCATCCTTAGGCCCGCTATTTCTTATCTACATCAACGACCTGCCAAGCACCCTTGGTGCCTACCAAATCAAAATCAACGTATTTGCAGACGACATAAAAAATCTATAAAGCAATTCTCAGTACCA
This sequence comes from Mastigoproctus giganteus, assembly GCF_048544385.1. Classification (NCBI taxonomy): domain Eukaryota; kingdom Metazoa; phylum Arthropoda; class Arachnida; order Uropygi; family Thelyphonidae; genus Mastigoproctus; species Mastigoproctus giganteus. The sequence goes on from NC_143578.1 coordinate 186,943,330, forward strand.
ATGACTGCATCATCCTAAACGAAGCTCTTCAACGAGTTATTCAGTGGCTGAAGGAGAACAAAATGGCAGTCAATGAAAAAAAAAGTGCGAGCTGATGAGCTTTGCTAATGCACACAAGAAAAACAAACTTTTTCTTATTGTATCAACAACAAGGCAATCAAAAAAGTTAGTACAGCCAAAAATTTAGGTATCTTTATTAAAGAATCATTTTCCTTTGATGTCCATGTCTCTAACATTGTAAAGGCAGCTAGCAAAAAACTAGGTTTCCTGAAAAGAATTAACCGAGACTTCAATCAGTTGGCACTTTTCATCTTTCTTTACAAAATCTATGTTAGGCCAGCCCTAGAATTTGCCTCACAGGTCTGGTCCCCACATGTTGCTTACCAAAAATTAGAAATTGAAAATATTCAAAAGAGAGCAATCCAGTACGTTTGCTTTAAAAGTGGCCTTGAATACTATGAGAAATCCTACCAAGAGTGGTGTGTATTCTTTGGACTCGAAACGCTAGAAAAAAGAAGAGATAAAGCCGACTTACTCCTTAACCAGCTGTTAAATGGTACCCTGAATTGCCCTCATCTCGTCTCACAAATAAATTTCAACGCTCCCACAAGAGCGTTAAGAAACCATCCACTGCTGAAACCATCCTATGCGAGAACAAATTATGGATACTACAACTTCTACAACAGGACTGCAAGATCAATGAACAAATCAAATATTGAGATATTTGATACACCCGGACACTTCAAGAGGCAACTGAAATTGCTAACCTCATCCGGTACCTGACTTAAAATAGACTCTTCTTTTAAGTTCTAAGACTGATTGTGTGTGAAGAAATACCAGTGCTCTGCCTGTTCACTTAAATAGGACGGATGAGTCCTACTTTTATTTATTTAGTTTTATTTTATCTGTACATTTACTTTTTTCTTTACTTTGGGAAATGTATACTCCAAGCTTTTTGAAGCTATGTAATAATTCTTTGTAGCTGCACCCTCAGGCACGTTGTTTGCTGTTTTGTAGCTGTTAATAATAATAATAAAACTTTAAATGAAACAATTTTATTTTTTTGAGACCTCAGATTTGAGGCCCCCTCGATTTAAGAGGCCCCAGGCGTGCGCCTGTGCGGAAATCCGCCACTGGGTGGGTACATAAACTAGAACAGGGGTGGTGAACCCGTGGCACGCGTAAAATTTTTTTTGGGCACGCGGAATTCAGAGCGTCCCAAAAAAGTTTCAAACTTCGAAACAGCGTCGCTCCAGAAATCCACCTTGAGTCGTGACCTGCGCAAGCCCATTTTCTCTGCCAGGCATGTAGTGACGTCCCACCGTGCAGTGACTTGTTTTGAAGTCGGAGTGGTGATGTACTGACGAAATTGTGACAAAATTGTATGATTAAATGTAGTATAGTGTGTTCGTGTCTAACGGCACTCCGCGCTGCTTTCATCGTATGTGTAACAGTTCACTGTAAAGGCCAGAGATTTAAGTGTATGGATTTTGTAAGTGTAGTGTTGTGTATCGTTGTTCTTCTGACCATTTAGCTGCTGGGGCCCAACGTTGTCCACACTGTGCCTCGTGGAGGCAGACCAGGTACCCAGTCATTTTAAAATTTCACTCCGGCAGGTCCTGCCACCTAATTTCTTGATTTCAGTGGCTAGCACCTTAAAAAAAAAAAAATGGGGGCAAAAAAACACTGGAAAAGTAAGGCCGAAAGAGGTTTATCTTAATGCGGTTTAATTTTGGACGTTGTTGAATTTTGACATTGAGTGGGAAGGGGAGACTGAAGATGGGGGGGGGGGATACAGAAGTATGGGGACGATAGAGAAGGCGACCCCAAAGAGTCAGTGGCACAGGCTCCACAAGGGGAGGGAGGGGAGGAGAGGAGACAGAAACCCGTATCCTCCTGCCTAGGGAAGGGAACGGAACTTATAGGGAACTAGGTTGGGCACGTAGTTCGAATCGCCAGATGGCACTTGGGGTTTGAGTGTGTCAGTTTCCTTCTCTTCTGCTGTGCATTAATTGAACTTCTCTCTCAATCGAGGCTCCAGTCAGTGATTCAAAGATGCGTCGTGATTTGTGGATGGTACTGTACAGTTTTCAAGTTCGTGTTCGTGGAAGCGCCCTACGTTGGGTGAACAATTGTTGAGAAAAGTGCGTGAAGGCAAAGTCATCTTTGGCGTTATCAAGGACGTGCTGTTCCTGGTCTTTTGGAAGATAGTGGATTTTGGTGTAGAGTGCATCTTAAGTCCTCATAGAGCTCACAGTGATACATTAAGTGGCTCCAGCTTTCCCCGGGAACCACAGTGGCATAGGGGGTCATCAATAATGCCTAGTGCTTGTAATTTCCCTTTGATGAGCCCATGGCTGGTTAAGAACGTGGCATGGAGGCCGGGGGGAAGAACCATTTTGGCATTTCCGGATAAACTCTAGGTAGTGTCGGAATGAACTTTCTCATAATACTCTCCTTTAGAGGAGTTGGTCCACCTGGATTGCCAGGTTTGTTATAGGTAGTGGGCTAGGCGTTTGTTCTCTGCGTTAGACGGATCTGTTGTGTAATCCATGATTGATACTGCTTTGCCCTTAGAGGTGATATAGCAACCTGCATCTGACGACCTCAAGGTCAAGGGGCAGCACCTGAATGGTGTGGGTGCTGACCATGCACACTACCCTGGTTGTTAGTCAGTAGCATTGCTCGTATTGTTTCAAGCTTTCTGTAGATGGCTGCTGTTATGGCTTTCGTGTACCAGTTTCCTGCTGCGTATGTGATTATTGGTATGAAGATGCTTCTGTAGTATATGATACAGAGGCGACTGCATCAAGCAGCACCGTAAGGGGGCGGCATAAGCAGCGAAATCAAAATACAATTTGAACCATTAAGGGGCGGCATTTCGAAGACTTGCATTATACTGAGAAAATCTACCGCACGTCCCTGCATTCGAACAAATGTATCGTAAATTTCCATACGAGCCAGAAATCGTAGAGCAAAGTCTATTCGTTGTTGCTAATCACAAGACTTTGTTTTGCACTACGTGAATCTTGTACGGGAACCAGCGTAAAATTATTTCACTTTACGTACAGTAGACCAAGGAAGGCTCAAGTCTCTTGATACACCTCTGACTCTACTGACTGGCAGTGTTTCGGATTCTGACCATTGCAACCGCCGCTTTATCCACTACCTCCGTTCCGATATGTAGTCGTCCCCTGCCTGGAATTACACCCAACTCTTCGATCGGTCGCTTCAAATTTCTTTATTAGTTTTCGAAGGTCCACTGACGTCAAAGGTCCTTTACGCAAACTAAGTTTCCAATATTCACGTAGTGCTGCATTAGCTTTACTATTATTCTGGTAGAATAGTTTACTAAAAGAGCACGTTCCTTTTTTGTAAGAGCCATAATGGTTATTGACGGTGGCGTTGGCTTTTCTGCTTTTATCTAACAGGATGTCATTTGCGTAAGCAGCGTATCTTGAAGTAAATGACAACTTTTACATATTTGCAGCGCCGTTTTCCCACCTGGTTGCTGAAATTTAAACTAATTTGTTCTTCTACAAATCGTTTTCCCATACCCTAAATGATGCACCTACCGATTTTCAGTGCTAACCATTTTGACACTAGGGTCTCCTGAATAGGAAAACTTATTTTATAACCACCCAGTGTGTGTGTGTGTATATATATATATTATTTTTTATTTTTATTTTTTTTTTTTTTTTCTAAACTGCAATAGGTATTTGGTTGATTATACCTGTGATTTTTGACTGGTATCATAGCCGACTTTCTAGTCGGTCGGCTGTGTTTAAGGTGTGAAAGCAAACACTTGCTATTTTTAATAAATAGAATGATTCTCAGAAATGGTAGACGTAGTAAAAATGTTTAGAGCACAATCAGGGATAATTAGTTTCTGTAATCGACAGCTTATTACTTAAAACTTAATTGATAATGATTGTAACATCACTGTGTTTGGGGGGGAAAAACTGTTTTGCAAGTGCGGCAACGAAAGAACTTTTTTAAGCTAACTTTATGCGACTTAAGGTTGGATAACTGAAATTACGAAGTGTTTCAAAAAAAAAAAAAAAACCCCGGTGTATTGAAATGTTTTATTAAGTGTTGTAAGTCTGATGTTTCTCTCAATTATACTGATGTGCCAAGTGACGAATCAAAGAGTGTAATGCACAGCTTTTACAGATACTGAATGCTTGTTCCTGCTCAGCCTCTAGTAAGTAGCCGTCGTTGAAAAAAGCAATTAGTTGGCGATCATTGAGAACTAAAGGATTCCGTCTCTTCCGGCATTTTACAGTACTGTATGTATGGCCGCATTTACTGAGGTGCTTCAGGGCTCCAAGATGGCCCCGCGATCTTATATTAGGGTCTCTAAAAAGATGTGCGTCAGGGACCGGGCCCAAGCAACCTAAATCCGCCGCTGACTGCATGCAAATCTCGCATTTACACGTCGAGTGCTATTAATTGATGGTGCAATTAATTAGCAATCCCTTATTTTCGTCCGCAATAAGCAATGTATAGTATAAGAGCACTTTATAATAGTGCTAATATATCGGAGCTCGGTTGTGTATCTAACCTTGTGCTTTCCTTCAACTTCACTTTTTCCCCCCCTATACTACAAGCTATTCCATAATCCCACTAATCATGACCTCTGTAGTGTTTATTGTAAGTTTAACCGTTGCATTGTAAAAGATAATGCAGTTAATTCCTCTTTGAAATTTTTTTTTTTTTTGTTTTCATTAGTTATATTTTCCATTACATTGCTTTTTGTATGACGTTTTACTTAGCTTTTCCTCATGAAATGAATGCAGTATGAGTTTAACTTAATCACTTTATTTTCTTAGGTTAATAGTCAAAATGGAGCGAACTAGCCTTTTACTAAGCTCCCTGTTGCTGTAACTAATCCTGCGCTTGCTAAAGGAAATAATTTTTATTTGGGGAAAGATTGTTTGAGAGAACTGAGTGCATATGACCAAGCGACTTCCAGAAGCTAAGTAAGGGCAATAAACGCATTGTAACAGGGTTAATTGGTAGTCTCTTAATGTTATCAATTCGCGAGGCGGCGGATCTTAAAGTTATGAATAGGTTAATTACACTTATGTTCTTTGTCAACCACTGATTGATACGTTTTATCTTTTTATATAATTTCTTTTGTTTTTTCTGAAATTAAGTTTTGATTCTAGAGGGAAAAAACAGAGGTTTATCGGATGTGTATGAAAATTGCGTGTTTCAGCTTTAGGGTCTCTGCACGCTTTATGGAGGTGAATTTTTTTTTTTTTTTTATCGGCATGGCTAACGTTGGTAGACGGAATTTATCTTCTAACAACTGTATTCACTTAAACAGAAGGCGCAAAAAGTTTTTTGCTAATATCATTGAAGAGTTTAGGGAAGTCGGCACACGGTCGACTCCAGTGATTCGAATGGAGTAAAATCACACTTGAATCCTCTTTGAAAGCGTCTGTGTGCAACCATTAATTGTCTTATACACTGAAAGGCAAACTGTAATAGATGCAGAATCCATCAGCAATCTATGACCACATGGAAAAACATTTTAAGCCTGATAAACTTGACAAAAGCAATAAAGTACCTGAGCTACCTGCCCAGGTAGCTAACAAACTAAAAGAATATTTTGCATCGACATTCACACATGGAGTTATTCAGCGAGGGGAAATGCCACAGGTTTATTCAACTCTGGCAATAAGCTAGAGAATCTTGTAATAACTGAGAGTAAAGTGGAGGAGAAATTGTTGAAGATAAAAACAAGAAAGGCACCTGGGGTGGATGGGCTCTATCCAGTTATATTAAAGGAAATAAGCAAACCCTTAGCCATAATTATGAGAGCTTCCTTGGACTCAGGGGAGGTACCCACAGACTGGAGATGTGCAAATGTGACCCCAATTCACAAAGGAGGATCAAAGGCTGACACAAGTAATTATAGACCTGCGAGTTTAACTTCTGTTCCAGGAAAATTAATGGAGGCACTGGTTAAAGAAGCACTGCAGGATCATCTAGATAGTACTTCAGTTTATAGCTCGGACACAGCATGGTTTTGTTAAGGGGAAGTCTTGCCTGACCAATTTGATTGGATACCATGATGCAGTCACAAAAGAACTGGATGCAGGGAATAACTTTGATATTATATACTTGGATCTTAGAAAGGCTTTTGATACTGTTGCACATGGAAGACTGCTGCACAAATTGGAGCAGTGTGGCATTGGAGGCAAATTACTGCTATGGATAAAGGGGTGGTTGAGGGGGAGGAGACAGTGGTAATCAATGGACACTGCTCATCGTGGACTGATGTTATCAGTGGAGTCCCTCAGGTTTCAGTGTTGGGTCCTTTGTTTTCTGTATTTATAAATGATATTGATGATGGTATATCAAGCTTAATGTCAAAGTTTGCGACGATACAAAGGTTGGCAGGGTTGTCAAGGATACTATGCTGCTGCAACAGGATCTGGAAAGGTTGAGCAGATGGGCTGAGAGGTGGCAAATGAAGTTTAACATTGACAAATGTAAAGTATTACATATGGGGAAATAACAACCCCAGAGCAACGTATCAACTCTGTGGTACTACACTGACAGTGGTAGAGAATGAAAGGGACCTGGGGGTGGTTGTGCAGGCAGATATTGAAGTTCTCTGAGCAGTGCAGACGGGCTGCAAGAGTAGCTCATGGTGTATTGTCAATGATATATAGGAATTTTTCTAGCAGGGATAAAGAGGTGATTATTCCCTTGTATAAGGCAATGGTCAGGCCACACCTTGAGTACTGTATACAGGTCTGGATGCCATCATTTCAAGAAGGATGTAGAGCTGCTGGAACGAGTACAGAGAAGGGCAACAAGATTAGTGAATGGAACAAAGGGGTGCTCTTACGAAGAAAGGCTTAAGTTTTGCAAATTACAGTGTCTGGAGACTAGGCACCAGCGAGGTGATCTGATTGAAGTGTATAAAGCCTTGAATGGTTTGAGTATTCTCAATGCTGATGGGATTCTTCCTCTTGCTCAGAATAATCACCTGAGAGGGCATAAATTCAAATTGAGGAAAGACAAATGTAGGATAGACCTGCGGAAATTTGCCTTTAGCCAGCGGGTGGTTGGCGGAACGGACCACCGCCCCTTGTCGTGGAAGTTGATAGCCTAAATAAGTTTAAGGCTCAGCTGGACAGGTATTTCGACCGAACAGAGGGGTGAAGTGGAAGTGGTTTTTTTTTTTCCCCTTTTTCTTTTTGGCTGATGCTGCATAAGCTTGCTTTCTTGCATCAAATGCCTCTGCTAATGCTAAAGTACAAAACTGAATTTGTCTATAAGTAATTCTAGGTGTATTGAAAACAAATTTACGTGATTTTTAACTTTTCGTCAATGTGCTGACGCTTACTAAGATATGGTGCTGATACGAGGTGAAGGATCTTATTTCTGTAAACGTTGTGCATTCAGGAGATACGAGTAGAGGGATGGGTGAGTAATGCTTATCAAAACTGCCTGTAAGTGAATAAGAATATTCCCTGAATCAGATCATGGTGATAATTGGAGGTGTTACAGGTCAAGTGACTACAAGAAATATGAAAAATCTCTTCAGGAAGATTTGAATGGGTCGTCAGGTGCAATTGTTTCGTTATGGTCGGCTACTAGATCTCAGGACCGAACCTAGTAACTCTGTCTCTAGGAGGCTTCCTGATAAGCCAGTGTATAATCTCGCTGCCTCTACTCTGCCTTTCCCCACCCTTACTTCTGGGCTCTCCTTGTCGCCTAGGCTACACCAGGGTTTGCCCCGCCAGACTATTCTCTCTTAATGTGTCCTGGTTCGCTTCCTCGGGGCACTTCTGGCCACTTACCTGGGGGTGTTGGTGGCTCTCCCCAGGCTAAGTGGCCAGAAGAGCAACAAAACCCACATTAATACAGCACAAAACACACTTGGTCTTATACAGAATATTGCATTCTACACAGTAAAAAATGCCGAGTACCCCTGGTGCCGCCAGACAAAAAAAGTCTTAGTATATATGCGGGGAGGGGACATTATCGAAGCCACGTTATATCAAGGAGGTGGGTATGTTCTTACCGTGTGTTGTACTCCATATCAAAAAACTCATTATTTTATACATGTTCTCCCCACCATTTATTACTGAATACATAATGAATAGTCAAAATAATAGAACAAGTAGCCGAGTGGTCGGGAGTGCAGTAGCACGCGCTCTTTGAGTAGACCCGGGGTTCAAGTCTGACTGCTACATACTGTCGATCTTCTGTCAACCCCGCAATGGACCTGATTATAGTACGATTTCTCTCAACATGAATCGTTGGTTTCAATCCTGCAGTGGATTAATAATAACTGCCGTTTACTTTTTTTTTTTTATCTGCAAAGAAATATCAAACTCCCAAACACTTCCTCATTCATTTCACAAATATACGTGGTCTCAGTTCCAATCTCAATGATGTCCTTTTCACTTAGTCTGGCAAGCTCCAAATACTTTTTCTGATAGTGTCCCAATTATCGGTTGACTCAACCACTGCTCATCTCAGTTGTTCTCTGTTAGAGACAATGATTCGGAATCTCCTCTTTTTGACTTTCTCTGGCTTAATCTCTCTATCACATCCTGTAAAATTCATCTGTTCTCTATCGTTCTCACAACTCCACTAATCACTTGGAACTCTTTGAAATTTGACTTTCTCCAGTCCAACTTTCCTAACAGTGAGGTTATTTTCCTCATGATTTTAACGTTACCTCCAGCTAGCTTCCTTTTTTATAGTCACACGGACCCAGTTGGTCGAGAGGCTGAGACTTTTGGAATTACTAATGACCTCGCACAGATTGTTCATTTACCTAACAGAATAACAGACAATTCTAATCAACTAACACCATTGATATTTTTCTCACAAACAACCTTTCTAAGTCGAGGTGAGTGGTCCTCTAAGCACCTCATATCACAACTTTCTGATGATCACTTCTCCAATGGAGAAGAAACTCGAACATTTTGCACAGTAAGAGTAGAAAACTTTCTTGTCCCAGTGGTAATCGAGCATTCTCGTCTTTTGCCACAGGTATTGGCCCCAACTCTAGCTCATCTCTACTCCCATCTCTCAAAACTAGATGGTTCTGTTGCGACCTCAGCTAAAGAAAGTTGACATGCTAGCATCCTGCTTTTTTTTTCTAATTCTTGTATGGAAGATCTTGGTAAATCACCTACCTTTCCTAGTATACACCATTCAGTGCCTCCTATTGTGTTCTGTCAAAAGGATATAAGAAGAATGTTGAACAGGCTTGATGCTAAGAGAGCACCAGGTCATGATGGTATTTCTAATTGTTTTCAAAACCTGTGCTCCTGAGCTTACTCCGTTCTGTGTTGCCTTTTTGCACTTTCTTATTCCACTGGTGATTTCCCTTCTGCTTGGAAATTGTTCATATCCAGCCAATTTATAAAAAAAAAAGACAAATCCCTTCCATCCAATTATCGTCCCATTGCATTTACTTCTACTCTTTCTAAAGTGATGGAGAAATCCATCAACCGAACCGCCAACTTCTAAACTATTTGGAAATCATCCATCTGATCAATGATGGCCAATATGGACTCCATCAGTGTCGATCCACTGGTGATATACTGGCTTATGGTACCCATCTGTGGGCTCAATGGAAAAATTTAAACTCAAGTAGTTGCTCTTGAGTTTCAAAGACGTTTGGTTGTGTTTGGCATAAAGATCTTTTAAATAACCTTCCATCTTATGGTTTGCCGACTTTTTTTTTTTTGTAATTGGTTATCCAGTTTTTTTCTCTGGCTGCTCACTGCAGGTGATGGTAGAGCAGGGGCGGCACCGTGGAACTGGAGCAACCCCAGCTTTTTAAATCTAAATATACAGTCAACGGAGTTATGAGATTTTGTGAAGAATAATGTAATTAATATTTTTATTAACAGGTCCCGCATATAGTATACTCATTCTCAATTCCCAATAATTTCAATAATAAACTATAAAAATAAAAAATCACTTTTAACTTTGAAGTTTAACCGTAGGTGAAACCATCGCTACACAATTCCACTTTTGGGCCTTAGTGGTTGAGTAAATGCTCATTTGGCAGGTTGCCAATACGCAATTTTAGAGGTGATAAAACGAGTCAAAGGAACTGCCGAGCGATCAGTGCCGATTTAAACAGTGCACTAAATTTGAACGAAAAAATTAATCTATTTTCGACAAATAAAAACCGAAGAATGTATTATATTTTTAAATAAAATTTGAGATTACCAAAGTCTGTTAATGGTAAGTGTCCAGTTAATGTTTTGTAGTATTTTTAACTTGATGATTATTATTATCACCATCTATGTCTACACGTCTTATAATCAAGGCAATTTAATGTAACTTTAAGAAGCAGCATCCCCGTACATCAGAGCCACGAGCCGCCACTGTGATAGAGGGCTGTCTGTCTTTCTAACTTCTCCACTAATGCTGGTGTTCCCAAAGGTTCAGTTGTTGCTCCCACTGTTTTCCCTCTGTAAGTATATTAATGATCATCCAATAACAGGAAATTCTATCTATAGGTTTGCTGATGATAGCATATTGCATTCCACCTTACAGTTCGAGAATCCTTGCCTTGCACAACCCGCTTCATCTTCTCGAATAACGACTACCAATTCCTTAAATGCTGATCTCCCTGTACTTTTTCAGTATGGTAAAGATAACTGTTGATTTTAATCCTTCTGAAACTCGGCCCTGTCTTGTATCTCACAAAAAGGATTCTTTTGCTCATCTTCGATGACATTCAAATTTCTAGACAAGATCACATACAAATGTATTGGGAGTTGCCCTGACTTCTAATCTCTTGTGCATAAGCACATCACAAATATTGTTGCTTCCTCTGCATCTGAAAAACTGGGGTTTGTCTATCCTCGACGTTAATGTTCTTTCAAACAGCTACTCACTCTTTACAAATCCACCCTACCATAGAATATTATTCCCACATCTGTGGTGGTGCCTCCATAACATCTCTCAGGCTTCTAGACTTCAAAAGAGGGCAGTTAGGTTAACGACCCATCTCGAACAAAGTCTCTCGACTCCCTTTCTCAGACTTTATTTCTGCTGCTTGCCCTTTTCTATAGGTACTTCCATGGGCACTTTTCTTTTTTCTGAATTGGCTTCTATAATTCCCGCTCTCTTCCTAACCACTCCGGACACGTGCTGCAACCAGCCAGCATCCTCTTAATGTTCAAACTCACAGACCAACTTTTCTTCTTCCTCATCTATTCCTTCAAATTCCATTTTTCTGAAACAACCTTCCTTCATACGCATTTCCTGAATATTGCAATCTGCAAAAATTAAGGTCTGATATTAACAAGTACCTTCTTTCATCTTCTCAACCCACGCACGGTATTAAGTATTTTAGGTTTTAATACCTTTCGTGCTTGGGATTTAAAAAAAAAAAAATGAGCGACTTCTATCTACTTCTTATAGAGTGTAATAAGGGGATGGAAATATATTATATGGTTTATATTTTGGAACGAAATGGATAATTGCTGCTTATGCCACTATATCCGAAATAGTACAAAGGGCTCGCATTCGTTCGTTAGCTATTCGTGCTTAGGGAGAATGTGTGACTGCCTCGCATTTATGCCCTACACTGTTGAAATTTTTGTTATTGAAAGAAGAAATAGCGGGCAGCGACACGAAGACCATAAAGTGGGTTGAATCTAAAGAAACATATAGCCAATGGTAAAGGAGAGTTTTTCGATTTCATGAAGTTGGGAGAGAGCTATAATGGACAGATTTCTTGGGCGCGATTAACTGGAGACTGCTGTATGCTGTCGGATAAAAATATATGCTATGAGAAATATTCAAGTTATTTTTCCTCAAAGCCACAATCGTATTCTTAGTAGTGCCGAATTCCATAAGCATAAGATGACGATGGATTACAAGTGGAGTTAAAAGTCGTCGGAGAAAAAGAAACAGGCCCTTTAATTTCTTGCAATAGAAGGTCCTCTGCAACAAACAGCAGATACGACGAATGTGTTGAACAGATACTTCTCGAAGATAATTACAGAGCTGGAATTCCTGGGGAATGTTAAGGAGCCAGATCCCTGTAAAATAATGATCCTAGAGAAGCATTTATTAGAAAACCTATTGGGGTTAAAGAAGGGCATGGCTCCATTGGAAGATGGTATATAGTCAGTTAAAGGTCATTGTAGCAAACCTTTGGGAATGTTAATGATTAGCATTATCGGACTCCGGGATTTCCCTTGGACTAGAGAAATGTAAATGTATTCCTCAATCCACAAAGGTGGTGCTAAAGAGGAGGCAGGTATAGTTCTCTCAATAGTATATACTCGACGTGGTTAGCATTGCTCTGGCAATGGACCAGTTCAGTACACTAGTTTAGTTTTGAAGCTGTAACAAGCTACCCAGAGATGTCTAGTTAATGATAGTTTAAATAAACAGCCTTTACGAAAGCGAAGAAGAAATAATGTCTATGTCAAACAAGAGCAAAGCGAAGAACAATTTTTGAGTAGATATCAGTCGGAAACACTTCAAAACTGAACTAGCTACTAGTGTGATGACCTGGTCCTTTGCCAGAGCATTACACCGACTTTTCTCCCGAGAGGCTTGTCACTATAAGCCAGTAAATTTGATTTCTGTGGTAGGTAAGATCATGGAGTGGACGATTAAGGATTCAGCGCCATCTCAACAAGAACAGTATTTTGAATAGATCCCAGAATGGGTTCGCTTAAGGGAAGGTCATGTTTGACCAATCTGGTAAATTACTTGTGTAATTTTAACGTCAGTTAAACAATTGGATATAGAGAATTTTGACATTTATATACCTAGATTTTAGTAAGCTTTTCAATGCTGTCCTTCATGGAACAGTAATATAGACTAATAGAAGTACAGAAAATTATTGGAAACTTTCCATAACTTCCATATATTTGTTATATGGTTAATACGAGCTTGATAATTCACTGTCTTTCTGAACATGACTGACAACTATTGTCAATCAAAGCTTTATCACTCTGTGTGTGGAGGGGGGGGGGGGATTTTGTTTTTTTATTTTAATTCCTATTCTTTTTTTCCAATTCCAGTATCCCTTTTCTGAAGGGATATTGGAAATCTGACCCTCTTTTTCAATGTCCCCTCCCACATTACACCTGACTTGTTAATCTCCCAGAAGATTCTAGACTCTAGGGGGTCTCAATATTATAAGTATTCCTCCTTTGGACTGGCTGATGTTCAAAATGACTGAAATCATATGTGCTAAATATAATAATATTTATTGACATGATTTACATGGTAATCAAATAACTGAGTACTTTATTCAGTGGGACCTTGTTAGACTGCTAGCAATTAACTGTGTACATATTTTGTAATCAAAACTACCAATTCTAATATACCATTGTTTCTTTATGTACCTCAACATTGGTTCCAACAGGTCCAGGTATTTATTACATCTCATAATCCACAAATCAGCATCCCTGCTGCTTAACTGTCCAAGTAGGTCAATAGGTAACAATCAGCATACGAATAGACAAATATGTCATGTGTGTCCCCTTTCCAATATTATTAAGTAATACACATACTTCAGTCAGAAATCTTTCAACCACAGATCAATCAGTCAACAATAATCAACCAAAGCTAATCTTCCCGTTTAACTAATCCACAATTCATTAATTAATGATTGACACTCAATTAATGGTCTACCTGTTTAAGAAATTACAATCACAAATTATATTCTCAAATAAAAATTCACCCTTAATTCAGCACTAGTTAGTAATCTACTGGCCATTTGTTAAACATTCTACCTTCAATCCTTTGTTACTTAATTAATCATTTCTCCCTAATCTACTATGTCAGAACTCCCATTCTAACCACAGATTAACTTACACTTTAATGCACTACTCTTATTTCCTCTACTAATTTGAATTATCTATTTGTCTATGTATTACAACTATACGTACATATATATTTTTACGTTTCCCCTAAATTTATAACATTCCTCTAGAGTCCTTTCTATTACTAATTTAAGATTTTTCTGTACTTAACTAGCACTTGCTCAGTTTGCTGAGCATTTCTCCCTGCTCTGAGCTGCCATAACCATCTGCATATGAGGTGTAGTCTGGAAGGCGAATGGTTGTTCATCCGTGGAATACAGCAATCTGTCTGAGGTTTACTCCCCCGTGGGTACTGCACTGCTGAATTTAATAAAGGATTCTATCTCGCATCATTGGTCTGCGCTGCGTCCGTGCACTGAGATACCTTCAGGGTCGGCCGGTCGCTCATCACTGCTCAGTTCAGTAATTTGCCTCTAGAACTCTCCTTGAGAGTTTCTCCTTTCTTTCTCCATAAACTGCATTAGCTTCCCTGACTGTTCTGTATTCAATGACTACTGCAATACTTACATTCTTCTCGAAGGGAACATTCTCTCCAACTCTTGAATTCCACAAAGTTCTCACAAGTTTTCCCACTACAACTACCACCTCCCCAGCACTGCAAGCACCACCCAAACTCGACAACGCCTCTGCTCAGAATACCCCAAAAAACTTCTTTCTGCTCTCTTCAAAATTCCCCCCTTTTCTCACTGACAAATCGCTGCCCTGCACATCTTCTTCCCCTGTATTCCCATTTCTCTTTATTCTACCGTGGTCGTGTCCTCCATCCTTTTAGGAAGAACTTCCTGTTTCCAGAAATTTCTGGATCTTCTTTGTGACCTCACATTTACACCCTTTATTCGTCGCGCTTCACCTGCTATTAATCGCCCCATGAAATTTTTAAGAGTGCACTCCATTACTCGAGTGCCGTCTCTATTGAGTACTGGCCACTTTCTCAAGTGGGTTTGTTTCGGTCTGTTTCTTCCGGATGGAGTGCTGCCTATGCTCAGTGTACATGAACTGCTCCAGATCGGTGCTCCTATTGTTTCGCGTGTTCCAAACCGCTCCCTCCCCGTCGCTACGCTAATCCTCTCCTTAAGGATAAGAGGAGAAAAAGACAATTACAGCAGGTAATTGCCTGAACTACTATATTCAAATCTATTATTTAGTTTTGACCTGATATTTCTAAAGACCGACTGTTTTAAAATACTTATTTCCAATATCTGTAAAACCATTTTTAATAACAGTTGTAAGGACAGATCCTTACAACTGTTTCAAACCAAGCTTTGCGCCAAACTTGCAGGTTTTCTTAAAACCTCACTTTA
The DNA here is from genome assembly GCF_048544385.1 of Mastigoproctus giganteus. Classification (NCBI taxonomy): domain Eukaryota; kingdom Metazoa; phylum Arthropoda; class Arachnida; order Uropygi; family Thelyphonidae; genus Mastigoproctus; species Mastigoproctus giganteus. The sequence goes on from NC_143578.1 coordinate 186,958,481, forward strand.
CTTAATAACAGTTTTTAATTAAGCATTTTTGTAAACAAATTAAATTATCATTTTATGGTAATCTAACCTCATTTAATAAGGATGAGTTACTTAAAATAGAATTAGTGGTTAGTTTAACAGTGTTACACGAACGTCGCCCTGATGTAAACTGAATATCATATGAAGTAACCACCTATTAAATACCTAGCCTTATTAAGATAATCTAACCATATTAAATAGGGTTAAGTTACCCAAAATAGGATAATTACTATACTTTTTAATTAAAAATTTTATGAAACTTAATGCTGTTAAATAAGGTTAGGCTTCTTGTAATGGGCTAAGAAAAACTTGGTTTGTTGCGAAAGTTTTTTGATTTGTGGTGGTTGTCAGTCATAATTCTCAGAAATCAGAGACACGAATGTTATACACTGAGTGTCAAACTATTGACATTATCATATGGAAGATACGGTTGATTGCTGAGTTTCCTCGTGCTTTTATTTTGACTCTGGAGTTACTGGTAAAATCTACTCTGGATCGCAACCTCGTATTTATAATTTCCATAAATGAAAGTGGCGAGAGTATCCAAGGGATGCCGTCAATGTTTGCTGACTATTTGAAGGCAGGAAGGGTGGTTAATAATTCCAGCCAAACCATCTTGTTACAAAAGACATGAATCGTTTATGGGCCGAAAAATAGCAACTGAAGTTTAATGCTTTTAAATGCAAGGTTATGCATTTAGAGAACAAATCCTGAAGTGGGAAAGGTGCTAAAGATAGTTCAAGAGAAAGACTTAGATATTCAGATTGTCTGATAGGGAATTTTTCATGTATTATAAGTGGTTAGGAAGGCACACATGGTGTCCTGTCCATGATTTATAGAACCTTTGATAGTAAGGAGGACGTCATTATCTCTCAATACAGGACTATGGTGAGAACGGATGTGATGTATTCAAGTCCGAAAACAGCACAAAAAAAAAACCCTAACTAATGGAGAATGTTTAAAAAAGGTCAACCAGATATAATTGCACAACCCCATTAATAAATGTCAGTTTTCAGACGATACAAAGGTTGGTAGGGTAGTTAATGATAGTATGCTACCGCAACAGTATCTAGAAAAGTTGGGCAGATGGGCTGAGAAGTGACAAATGCAAACTACATACTGCATATGCGTAGTGGTAACCTCAGAGAAATGTACCAACTGTGTGGTACTACCCCTCAGGATAGTGGAGAATGAAGAAAACCTGGGGGTAATTGCGCAGTGAAATATGAAGTTTTTTGAGCACTGCTGCCAGAGCAAGTCATCGGGTTTTCTCAACGATATAGAGGAATTATGCTAGCAGGGATAAGGAGGTTATTATCCTCTTGTATGAGGCCCCTTGATTACTGCGTACAGGTCTTGGAGGTCTAATTTTCGGAATGATGTAGAGTTGCTAGAACGAGTACAGAGAAGGACAACAAGACTGACAAGGGGGAACAAAGGGGTGCTTTTCGAAGAAAGCTTAAGTTCTGCAAATTGCAGAGTCTGGAGATTAGGCACCTGCGAGGTAATCTGAGAGATATAAGCCCTTGAATGGTTTGAGCTGATGGGATTCTTCCTCTTGCTCAGATTAGAAACCTGAGGGAACAAACTCAAATTGAGGAAAGACAGTTGTAGAATAGATGTGCGGAAATTTGCCTTTAGCCAGCGGGTAGTTGATTGCTGGAAAAAAAGCTTCCATCTGTCGTTGTGGAAGTTGATAGCTTAAATAAATTCAAGGAGGAACTGGACAAACTTTTGGAGCGAATGGATGGGTGAAATAGCAAGGTTTTTTTTTGCTGATGCTGTATAAGCATGCTTTCTTGCGTCATATGCCTCTGGTCGTCGTGAGGCTATTTTGGAGTATGAAAAAATATTTTTATAATTGTTCAGAAAAGTAAACTGCCTGTGGTTTCTGAGTATGGGAGTTGAAACCTGTCAGAGAGGGGGCTGGAGAAGCTTTCTGATCTACATCATCCACTTTTATTACCTCCACGGTTCAGTACATCGCCTGTATGAAAAGTTCGACGAAACTTGCGTACACTCGAGTGAGCTTTCAACAAAATGTAAGGAAAAATTATTTCGTCAAGCCCTTTCCTATACTGTACTGTATAGTTTTCTACTAGTATTTCTGTACCCTTGGCAACAGTACAAAAAATTAAAATAAATATGGTGCGTTATTAAAGGTAACATATTGCGTTTATTGAAATATCATCGTTACCATGGAGAGGCACGCGATAAGGCAAACTGGATAAGTGAAAGGAGAAATTAACGATTAAATGGTCTTCTTGATTCTTACCTGCTTGCAGATAAAGAAGGAAATTATTTTTCAAAAGGCCTGTTTATTTTTCATGTTTATACATGAATTTTATAAAAAAAAATCACTGTTAATGAATTTTTTAAAATTAAAAGGTGAGTGGCTTAACCCTGTTCAATTGGTCGTCGTAATACACTGTTCTGCTTAATGCAGGATAGCCTATACTGTATTTTGTAATACCCACGAGTAGGACGTTATGTAATAGATTGTCTTACAAAACGACGGCAGTTCCTTATATCCAATACGGAAGTGTTGAAGTAATTTCACTACACAACTGTAAGGTCATTGAATCAGGAAAATGTGCTAGAAATGACTGCCTTAGGGTTTGAGAAAGCCGATGCATGCAGTTACAAGGTCAAAGTCACGATACCACTTAATGGCTTATGCATCTTTAATGGTTTGCGCGTTCATTTGAAGTTTCCATTTACCTCTTTCTATTTGGGAGACTACATCCACATGGTTCTACTGATATATGAATCATTTAAGTGTGCGTACACACAAGATGAAAGGTGATCAAAAAGTAAAATTCTCTAGGCGATACTTTTTTATACAATCGTGTATTTGCGTGTCGGAACAAATGGCGTAAAGATGCCGATGTAGAACTTTGAGGATCGTCAAGAGAGAATCAGCAGAAGATTAGTTTTATTTAATAAATAAATAAACCTGAAACTATTTTCAAATAGGAACAGAAAGGTTCATTGCGCTGACATGTTAGTCATGTTTCAAATGTGTTAATTTGCCCACGAAACCTGTTCAAGTTATTTCACTGTCGTTTTTCTTTCGCTTGACATTGTTATTATCACTACACATCGGATCATCATCAGCCATTTTCAATCCACTGCAGGATGAAAGCCTCTCCAGCAACTTTCCAGTTCCTTCTGTTTTGAGCACTGGCCATCCATTTACTACCCACAAACTCATGAATTTCATCTATCCATCTCCGCCTTTTCTTCCAGGATTTATTCTAGCTCCTCTTGGGTACCATTCTGTTATTTTTTTTTTTTTTTTAGTCCATCTGTGATCATGTCTTCGATCTGTGTCCTGCCCAATACCAGTTTAGTTTTGATAAGAATGTCCTTTACTTAAGTTTGCTGCCTAACCCATATGTTTCTCTTCTTATCTAACAGTCTGATTCCCAATATAATTCGTTCCATTCTTCGCTGTGTAGTTCTCAGCTTCTCTTCCATTCTTTTGGTGAGTGCCCAAGTTTGACTTCCATAAGTCATGGTGGGGAGTTGGTTTCATTAGTGTTGGTTACATTGGTTCATTATTTTACAGTTTCAGACAAACTGGGATATTGCTCTTCATTTCCTGAATGCTATCCATCCAAAATTTATTCTTCTTTTGACTTCCAGCCATTTATCATTATTACAGCTAATAACTTGTCCCAGATAAGTATGACTCCACCTTTTCAATTACTGCTCCTTCAATCATTATTTCCCTTTCTGTGGCATACTTGTTCATCATTACTTTTGTTTTAGCCATATTCATCTTTAGTCCAAAATCCTTACTAACTGTGCATAACTGATTAAGATTTTCCTCTAATTCTTTGGGATCGTGGCTTATGACCACAATGTCATCTGCAAATCGTAAATGGTTTAGGTACTCTCCGTTCACATTGACTCCTTTCTGTGACCAGTCTAATATTCTGAAAGCTTCCTCAAGGGCAGCAGTAAACAGCTTCGGAGATATTGTCTCCTTGTCGAACTCCTTTCTCGATTTTAAATTTCCTACTGTCTTTGTCTAGTCTAGTGAAGGAGGTAGCACTCATATTTTCTTCAAAATCATATGTGGGGTATCTGTGCCTTGTCTTTCTAGTGCCCGAAACATTGCCTTATGCTGTATGGAGTCAAATGCCTTTTCATAATCCACAAATACCAGGCATAATGGTGTTTTGTATTAATTTGCTTTCTCCATTAGCTGTGATATTACGTGAAGGTGATCCATAGTTGAGAATCCTCTCCGAGAGCCAGCTTGCTCTTTCGGTTGATTCTCATCAAGTATTCTTTCTCATCTGTTAGTAATGACCCTTGTGAACGACTTGTAAATGTGGGATAACAAGCTAATTGGTCTATAATTTCCAATTTCTGATTTATCTCCTTTCTTATGCAGCAAAACTGATTGCATTATTCCACTGCTTAGGGGTCACCTTTTCGAATGCACTTTGTGAAGAGCCTTGCCAATTTGTGTTACGTCTCTTCCTCCCAATTTTAACAACTCTCCAGTAACTTCATCTTCCCCCGGAGCTTTCTGATTCTTCATTTTCTTCAATGCATGTTCTACCTCATCAGGAAGAATATCGGGTATGTCGTATGTGTTGCTACTTTGCAATCCATCTTCCTCACTGCTGGCATCATTCCCTCGCTCCTTATATAATTCTCTATAGTAGTCTTCTGCTATTTGAATTATGCCTTCTCTGCTGTTTATAAGTACACCTTTGCTATTCTTCAGTTTCGGTATCATTTGTCTTTCTGTATTACTGCTTATGGCTGCTGATTTAAATCCTTTGTTTTCCCTTATTGCTTGTTCTACTTTTCTTGTGTTAAATCTTATGTCCTCTGAGTCTTTCTAATGGCTTTGCATAACTCAGAATGTGGGATAACAAGCTAATCTTCTCCATATCAGTGTTTTTCTTGCTCTTCATTTGTCGTCTTCGGTTCATCATGACAAGTGTTTCTTGACTAATTTTTTCTTCTTTGGATTTCTGTTTCCCTATAGGTTTCTTGGGCTTTACAACTTTCAGAAAGTTGTAATATTCATCGTCGATATCTTTGTCCTGAGCAGTCTGCAGAAGCTCAAACTTGTTCTTAAGTTCCAGTACATACTGCTTTTTTCTCCTCTTCTGTTATCTCAAAGACCTTTGTATTATTTACTCGAGTCAGTTTTTTCCTTTTCTATATCAAGTGTACATCTTACCATTCTGTGATCACTTTCAACATTCACCTTATTCAGGACGGTAACATCATTCACAATATATCTTGTTAGTGAGGATGAAGTCGATTTCATTAGTTGTTAATCAATTTGGACTCTTCCATGTTCACTTTCTGTTCACCCTTTCCTTGAAAAAAGTGTTCATTACTGACAGTCCTTGAGATTCTGCAAATTCCACAAGTCTTTCATTTCTTTCACAAATTCCAAAATTTCCTATATTTCCCATTTCTGCGCTGTTTTGTATTTTTCCAACCTTAGCATTGAAGTCCCCCATAATAATAGTGTAGTGGGTTTTCTGCTCATCTAGAATACTCTCAATTTCGGTGTACATTTCTTCAACCTCTTCATCATCATGGCTCGATGTTGGTGCATAAATCATTATAACCTTTAGCTTGTATCTCTTAGAAATCTTGAGTATTAGTCTTGACACCCTTGGTGATGTGCTTTTGAAATCCAAAATGTTGTTTTTAAAATTTTTATAGACCAGAAACCCAACTCCACCTTCGCTCCTTTCACTGTTTCCATTGGTGTACAGCAGATTTCCGATTAATAAACTTATAATTGATTCATTTCTTCTTGTTTCAGCCAAACCGATGATATTCCAATTCACATTTTCTAATTCCTGTTTCAGCTCTAATATCCTGTCTTCACTGATGAGTGATCGTACGTTATAACAGGCCAAGTTCAGTTTCCGTGCATGGCAGCCTGGTCGTACCCAGAGATTCTGAGCACCCTCTGCTTCCATTCTGATCCTCTCGCTGCCGTAAGAGGGGGAGTGAAAGCTGCTGGGGACTGAGGGCCATTTGTTTTGTCGTGCTGTGATATGCTGGAGGGTTTGGTCTTTTCCTCTTCACGCTGACCAGGCGTCTTGAAGAGAACCACTCAACACGTTCGTGGCCACCTAAGTGACGTAACAGGGCTTACCATCGAGAAGGTGTGGATTTTAGGGAGGCAGGCCAACCGGACTTCTCCTAAATCTTCTGTAATAGAGAGATATTGGATCCATCAGTGTTTTAGGCTGTGTCTGATAACACACAGGATACCTGTTCCCCTCTAAGCCCCTTAATAAATTAAACCTAAAATCCTTTTCAAAAGAACAGAAAGGTTCATTGCGCTGACATGTTAGTCATGTTTCAAATGTGTTAATTTGCCCACGAAACCTGTTCAAAAGTTATTTCACTGTCATTTTTCTTTCGCTTGACATTGTGCATGTTATCCGATGTGTAGTGATAATAACAAACTGGGCAAAATATGCATTAAAATGCCATTATATAAAAAACTAAATTTATTACTAGTTTATCAGAATTAATTGAATTACAATTGCTTTGTGATCAATATTTAAGTGACGAAACCGTTATGAAAAGTTTTAGACTCGTGCATGGAGGACCCACGTCCCCATTGAGACTCCCTGTTGAAAGCAAAAAAAAAAAAAAAATAAATAAATAAACAAAATTCATTTTAAGTGAATAGCAATGTTATAAATTAAAGACTACATGAAAAACTTTAAGGAATTGAAGTGCAATAATCTGTGCATATAATTATGACGTCTGATTTAACCGGTACTATTCATTTGGTCCGTACATTGGTCTGTTTACGTGACCTTTTGTAAAACTCTGATCGTGGCTGCCGGTATACATCTTGGCTGCCGGTATACATCTTAAGTCTTCAGACTCCCTCACTACCTTCTTTTGGTCCGGCGGCGGTTGATTTCGCTCTAAAGACTTGATGCCAAAGGGGGCTTTAATCCTTCACTGTGGTCTATTGCAGTGTTTCCCGGCGCCTCCGTAGCCAGGTGGTCAGGAGTAGCATTGCGTAGCACACGCTACTTGATTAGACCGGGGTTCGAGCCCGTGACCACCAAATACGGCGGATGCGTAAAGGTCAGAAATTACCACCGCATATTCCCAGAGCAATATGGCCTTAGTTGCTAATGCTCCTAAAAACCAAATAACAACAACAGCAGTGTTTCCCAAACTGCTCCACGGATCCCAGGGGATCCGTGGATAACTTCTGTAATGGCTACTTTGAATTTTACTTATTTTTTTTTTTAAACCATCTAAATATCATTGCAGACTGGACGTCGCATCCGACTTGAGAATTCAGTTGTCTACAATCACTCCTAACCTTTAAAGGACTTTGAGATGTAAAAACAAAACCATTCTTCACACTGGTAGCCTGAGGTACGATTGATTTGTATACTCAAATAGTGACAGCTATGCTCGAAATAGAAATTCTTATTTATTTTCGTTAACAAAGTTATTTTTCTTAAAATATAAAATCTGGAGTTCTTTTCTAAATCATTATCAGTTTACTTATATTTTCTCTCTTATGTTTCCCAGTGTGATTAATTGAATTTTCTCTGCCTCTTCAGTTGCACTGCTCAAAGAAACTTGTTTTCAAGTTTGTTTAGCCAGTTCAAATTGAAGAGGCAGAGAAAATTCTGTTAACAACCCCTTTGAGCAGTCCTTATGTTTCAACTTCTGTTATACGAAATTGAAACGTAGACGAATGGAAACAAGCAAATCGATTCTAACGAAAGAATCGGTAAGAAATTCCAGACAATGCTTTGGATACTGCAGCATCCTCGTTAGCCAAAGCATTGGCTAGTTTCTCTATAGAATCAGAATTTTTGTCATAACGCAGTAAACATGTTAAACACTTAACCTTGTCAAAATAAGCTCTGGTGAAAGAGGAAGGCCAGGTTGCGTATGTCTGTAAATAGACAAAGCTTTTAAGAACTTTTATTATTTATACAGGAAATAACTAATTCCGCCAAAAATTTTCCTTTTTGACTTACAGGCTCACAGAAACAGTTATGTTTCTGTGAGCCTATAAGTCATGTGCTAAGCAAGTAATGAGGATTATTTGGATAAAATATAAATAAATAAAGCCTATAATGCTGAAGCTGCTTTTATCATATAAAAACAGAAATATTTTCGCTGTGGTTCGATTCTCGGTCTGGCCATAGTAAGTCTTGCAACTGTATAGCGTGTCAAGTTTTTCCGAACCTATAAGCAAGAAAACGCAGATGAGAAGATTCTGCGTCATATCTCCCAAATTTCAAATGCTCAGCATAACAAACAAGGGTTTGCTGTTTAATTGACTGACACCCAGATGCATTTTTCTTTAATATCTTGAATTTTTGGATGCTGCAGCATCCTCGTGAATATAAATGAATATTACACACACACACACACACACACACACACACACACGTCTATTGTAAAAATACGTACCAAGACAAATCTGTGGAAAACGCATAGGTGAAGTATGTTACATTATACACAAATAATAATATACGAAAACATGGGTGACTTCTTCCAGGGTTAAACACTCAAATTTGAAAGGAAAAATTACGATAAAAGGGTTCTGTTTCTGTAATGATCAATATGCACTATGGCAATAAGAATTTGTTCTATAACAAATATAATTTAGGATTATATAAAATATAATGGAAATTTCGAATTTATATAATGTGTAGTACACATTGATCATCGTTGACTCAACTAAAAACGAAGGATATAAATTTAAAAAGTAAAGCATGTGGTAAAAGCTGACTTACCAGATCCAAAACCACGTGGGGACCTTTACTGTAGCAAAAAAGAAATGGAGTTGTGTATATGTGGCCTTCTAAAGAGAATTTGAAAGTGGCGATTCTGTGTGTTGGTGAAAAGACTGTTGATTATGCAGGAAATTAGTCAATAAGTTGTATATTAAGTTCAGGCATAATGAAACTAGGCGATAGCGAGGTATTGTAAAGTATTGTAAACTGATGGAGTAGGAATAACAATACCTGAACTCGACGAAGGCGAATTTATAGTAGTATGCTTAGTAGTTTCTCCTTCATCTTCAGATTGCCCTAATAATTTCGGAGAAATAAGAGTGAAGAGTATAGGATAGCTGAAAGTCTGTTAGATATACGGTAGAGTTCGGGCAAGCCCGTTCCTATAGTAGGACCCTAAGCTGAATTTGCAAGTCATTATTTGTTAACTTCAGTGGGGTGTTGTGTGTGTGTGTGTGTGATTAGTGTATTGTATATCTTAGTGCACTTACATCATTTATACACAGCCAATTATAGATTAGCAAATTTGCAATAGCGGCATCGTTTAAGTTACATCTCATTGTGTATTCTATATACATTACATTAAATACGTATATACAGTGGCGGACAAAAAAAATTGCACCACCTTAAAGTAACATTTTTGTAGTGAAACATAAGATTGTTTGATTAGTCATTTTGTTTTTCGCAGGTGGCACCTTACCCTGAACACTAAATACCATGTCGCAAAGCAAAGGTATTGCGTCAGATAACTATTCTATTGCATCAGACAGTAATTGCAAGGTATTGCATCAACCGTTTCTATAAATATGGCGTTGGAAGGAGGTGTAAGCAGGGCTCTATATGTTCAGTTGACACCAAGAAAAAAGTGTAGCTGCTGCTCTGTCCCAGGAAGTGCTTTCTATGCGTGCTGTCGCTGATAAAAAAAAAAAAAAGACTGTCAACAGTATCCCGAGTGCTGAAGTTAAAGCGTGAAACTGGTGATTGAAGAGAAGACCTGGATCAGGCCGTAAGAGTGACTACGCCTTCCCAAGATCGATATTTGAAACGATTATGCCTTCGTAATCGCCATGCTAGTGCTCCTGATCTGAAACTGGACTTTCAGATGGCCTCTGGTGTTGAAACAAGTTCACGAACTATCTAGAGACGGCTTTTGTTGACTCAACAAATGAGGAAGAAACTACTTGCTTGGGCTAAAAGGCATGTTTCATGGACAAAAGTGCAATGGGACATATCTTTTCTGACGAATCCAAATTCAACCTACATGGACATCTGTATATGTAAAGGGCGGCACCTGGAACATTTTTGTTCAGCTTCGCCTCGTGTCTCTGAAGAACAGTATTAACTGTAAAGGGCCAGAAATGTGTTGGTGTAGGTTTGTATGTATTGTGTGTGTTGTGTTTTTCTGTTCTGGCCGCTTGGCTACCAGATGATGATTCTAGGTACTCGTCTACACCACGGGAAGGTGGGCCAGTTTGTATCACGTACCGTCTCAAAAGACTGACCCACCTGATGTTGCCAGCAGGTGGGACAGAATCCTCTGTGGGCCCAGTCCAGAGGACAATAGCAAAAAAAAAAAAAAAAAAAACACCCGTGGTGCAAGTTTTGAGAGGAAAAAAAGAGGAACAAAAAAAAGGCGAGGAAAGGGAAAACTAAAATAGAATAATAATATGCCTGAAAAGGTCAATAGGTTGATCTTTGAATGGTTCTTGAGGTTATTTTGCTACTGCATTAGTTGTAAGCGTATCTTTCCTTCGCAAAGACAGCAGCTGCAAAAGCCTGGAATGCAGACATGTGATGTGGGGTGAGATCAAGTTGGTCGACTTGATTTATGCTGAAGGATGGGACTTCATTTCGCAGCTCATTCCTAATGTCTTCAAAGCAGGCACATTCGTGGAGATGTTGCCAGTTTGTTTTTGCTCCACCGAAAGAGATCGGTATTTAACAGGCCTGGCTGGTGGAGTTTTTCGTTAAGGGATCCATGCCCAGTAATAAGATACGATGTTTCCAGACTAATTGTAAACCATGGACTAACCTTCTTCGACATCCGGTAGGAAACTTCTGATTACAGTGCCAACAGTTGAATTGTTCCACCTTGTTTGCCAGACATTTATTAGCTCGCTAAAGCATAGAGCTAGGCTTTCCTTTTTTAGCCTGAAGCATAATCCCCTAAATATTACATAAAGGTATAATGGCAAAGTCGCTGCAATAACCTGGATTGCCGCAATGGACACTGTTCGGAAGATGCGATGTGTTGCTAGTGGCATTGCCCTCTGGACTGAATTGTTTTTGCTTCATTTTTACAGTTACCACTCTGTGGAACCAAGCTCCTGCCCTTAATGAGACTATGGGAAGGAATACCACTTTATAGTAGAGGATCAAGGTCCGCCTGGACAGGACCCATTCATTTCTTGAAATTCTAATGGAGGCTGTCAACTTCCTGGTTTTTTTTTTCACGGTGTTGTAGGTGAGGTAGGAATAATAGCCTGTGGTCTATGATCACGCCCAAGACCCTGCACAACCAGGGGAGCTGGATACCATTAATTTTGACCTGGGGGCCCTTCTTGTGTTAAGTTTTGGTTTTGAAAATCATCTTTGTTCTGGTGGGATTAATCTGCTTTGTTGGTTGCCACCCAGGAGGTGAGGCTATCAAGGACTTTCTGCGCTCTCAGTTCAAGGACAGTTCTTGAATGAACTGAGATGGGCAGTCAAATCATCGGCAAATGCAATGACTTTATGTTTAAATGATTTGTGTAGCCAGTTTTGAAGCACCATATTCCAGACCAGGAGTCCCAGAATAGACCCCTGTGGACACCCCGGTAAATAGGCCTGTGTATCTGTTGGTATTTAGATTTTACGATGATCGATCGCTCTGAAAAGTAGCTTCGGATTAGCCAATAGATTGTGAGGGCATTCTGCCGATCTGAGGCGTTCCAGGGCGCTTTCCCACCACATGTTGTCAAGTCCCCACCCAAAATCAATGAACAAGGCCATTTCGTACTTGTAACTGGACATCTCCAGATGCAGGACCAGGTCTGAGAGGAGCTCCTCGCAAGACCTACCTGGGGTAAAGAGATCAGATTCCGAGAAAGAAACAGATTTGTAATGCGCAGAGCTATTAACTTTTCTAGGATTTTTCCCAAGTTGGCCAGAAGTGCTATGGGTCTGAAGGATCTCGGCTTTGTAATTAGTTTATTGGGCTTGGCGATGAGACTGAGTGGTGCAGTCCTCCAGATTTGTGGGAAACAAGAGAGAGAGAGAGAGAGAGACATTTGTTATATAAGAGTAGCAGGATCTCTGGTTTAATTTTATGTAGTGTAATGATGAAAGCATATTCCACCATGTCTAGTCCTGGGCATTTTTTGATGTTAATCTTCAAAACAGGAACTTGAAGGCCCCCCAGGTCTTCAAGTTCCTGTTTTGTGAATGGGTCAGTTTGCACTGAAGTTTGGTATTTTTAATTGCCTCTTCTGATTGTACTGTGTTCTGGAGGGTCTTCCAGGGGGGTTATCACCAGGAAAGAGTTTGTTGAGAATGGCGTTGATTGAGTCAGCCCAGTTAGAGGTTTCCTGCTGACCAGATTTGATGGTTCCAAAGATCTCAGTTGAGAGAGAGCCTTCTCTAACTTGTATAGTAATCCCCATGGATTTGTATTACCTGATTCATTTACAAAGTTGGATCAGGTCTCTTTCTTTCTTATTGCTATTTCCCTGGTATATGTATTTTTTTATTTATGTAGTCTCTATAGAGCCAGGTGACATCAGGAGCTGGCCAATCTCTTGTGGGTCTGATTGGTTTCGCGCTCTGTGGACATCTCTCCTTAGATTGGTCAGTTCCGTTGTCCACCAAGCACAGGGTCTGGTGCAAACTCTTACTTGCCGACATGTAGGATGCCTTTGTTATGGCGATTTGGATGGTATCTGCCAGTTTTTTTTTTTTTTTTTTCAGGCGAAAACTCAGATGGGAAGAGTGATTCCGGAAAGTCCTGTTTAATGGATTCTTCAAATATTGCCCAGTCTACCTTTTTTTTTTTTATAGAGAATCGGACAAAGCCAGGCTGTTGTTCATGGGGAGGGACTGGCAGTTGGTTATTAGTAATGTGGAAATATAACCCTGTGGCCACTAAGCGTCCAGTCTGGGATGGTTGTCCAGTTCTGTATGTATGTGTTTGGAGATAATTGGTAGTAATGGTTACATCAATATTTAACTGTCCAATTGAACTGCAATATGTAGATAGTTGGTTTGGTAGATTCTGAATGGTTAGGTTCCTGGTGAGGATAAGATCTTCCAGCAGCAGTCCTCGGGGATCAGGAACTTTGCCGTGCCAGAAATGGGACTTCATATTAACTAGTCTAATGTATGGTCAAGGTAAAGGGATTCCTCGAACTGTCCAGAGGGTGGACAGTAGAGGGATATTAAGTAAAGGACATTGAGTGGTGCCTGATTTGTATGAAGGTTCCAAAACCTCGTTCAGAGCCAATGAACCACCAGAACATCCAGTTTCTCGTTTAGAACAATTATACATGTGTGTATTGGTTGGCTGTATGATTGTTGCTTTGGTTGAGTACCCTGTGATTTTATTGGTATTGCTAGCGGGGATTTCGGTTGAATATGGCTCCTGAATTGCAGTAATATCAATCTTATCTTCGGCTGCTTTTCGGATTTCATCCGTAACCACACGTGATCGTTGTCCATTAATTTGCATGACCCTAAATGTTTGGTATATTCTGTTTAGTTAGTTGGTTGATTGAGCTGACCGGAGTTTGATGGTCAGCCGTCCGCGGTCCTAAGTCGTGCCAGCTGTAGTGTTTTTTGGTATACCGGGCAGGCTGCATCTCATAACAGAATGATTATGGTCGCGTCGTTTTCTTTTGCATTTAATGCGCTGGACTGCTCATCCTTGCTTGGGCATTTGGCATGCAAGTGACTGCTTCGGGCACAGTGACCATATGTTGATGTGTGGGTGCAATGCATTGAAGTATGTCCAAACCCCAAGCAAAGGAAACATTGTCACCACAGTGAAGGGCCTAAATTTATAGGAGCTGCACCCAAGGAAAAATCCTGTCAATTTTCTGGCTCCAGAACGGGTTTGATGGCAGTGTGATGACTTGGTGCGTTACTGATCGCTGTTTAGCTTTGGTATTAAACCTAACTGATTTCACAACCTGCATGGCTCGGATGGGAAGCAATATGTCAAGACGAAAATCGGAGACATACCATCCTGACTGCATAACAGACTGTCAAGTTCCCCGCCGGTCAGATGGTCTGGGGATGCATAACAAGCAAAGGGGTGGGGCCAATTAAGTTTCAGAAACCTACACTGCTATCATGGAGGAGTGCCTAAAACCCGTTATTGGGGATCGCCACACAGACGTCCAAAACTGCATTTTTGAACAGCACCAGCACTACTAAAGCAACCACTAAAAATAACGCCCGATGGTTCTCCCTCAGCTTCGAATCTTCCTTCTCATTACCGGACAGTTCTCTAAATGACAAACTGCATATACTGGGACTCATCGACACTCCCTACTGCTTTTGCGGACAAAGTGAAAGTTGGAAACACTTGCTTCTGGAGTGTGTATATTACAACGACATCAGAAATAGTCTCCAGAATAAGATCCAGGACTTCCCACCAGCAGATCTGCATCAACTGATATGTACCCAGAACAACCTCGAAGTCTTCCAGACCTTTGCAGCTGAGGTATTTGCCTGGAGGAGGACACTGATCGCCAATCACCGACGTGGAAATGCCGATCATTAACAATTCCACTGCCAACTGAAAGTCACTCCTTCTACTGACTTTCTTTTTTTTTTTTTTCTCTCTCTCCTAACCTCCGTTCTGAACTGTTTCCGGGCACTACCCTAGAACTAGGAGCAGCCTTGGCTCACCTTTTCTTTCTCACTCTGTGCAGGATAGATAACCACTCTCCCACTTTTTTTTTTCTTATTCTCTCTCTGCTGGCACCCCGACTTAAATCTTCCTCTTCACTGTGGGATTAAAATTATTTATGTATTCTGTAATTATTTTTTTTCATTTACTTAGCTTCATTTTTTTATCACAGGGAATTTATTTATTTTATTTTTATTATTATTTTTATTTAATATATTTTCTTTTTCACCACGGGGAATTATTTATTTATTTATTTTTTTTTAGTTATTATTTTTTTTTTCACCACGGGAAATATTTTATTTTTAGTTTATTTATTTACTTTATTTTTTTCCCTCTTTGGAGTGGGCCCTCAGAAATCAGGCCCAACTTTTGGCAACATCAGGTGGTTCAGAGTCTCGTATCGAGACAGTACGTGCTCCATTCGGACTGGCCCACCTTCCCGTGGTGTGGACGAGTACCCAGAATCATCTGTCCAGGTGACTGATGCTTCTGGGTAGCCAAGAGGCCAGAACAGAACACACTCATAATACACACAAACCTACGTCACACACATATCTGGCCCGTTTGTAGTGATACTGTTCTTCAGAGATACGAGGCGGAGATGAACTCACGTTCTAGGAGCCGCCCTTTACAAAAACACATGTCCACATTTTCAACAGCACCTTTCTTAGCACCTTGCCACACAGCAAAATTGGTAGGTTTTTAGGCTAGTTAGATTTAATGAGCCTTGTCTTGTCTCACAAGGCTTAAAACATACTTACACCAATGTTTTCCCTCGTTTTTCTCCCTTAAGGTGCAGTCATACCTCAAATGCTGCCATTAGTGTTGGACTGGCCCAAGCAACAGTCTAGATTTGAACCCTATTGAAAATTGCTGGCACATAATGTTGTCGAAAATTGCTCGCAAGAATCCAACAAGTAAGGGTTCAGTTGTAGGAGAGCATTGTAAGGGTGTGGTACGACGAAATTGGGCAACCGTATATCCAGAATTTGATCAACTCTATGCCAGATCGTTGCAAGGCTGTAATTTCAGCTCGAGGAGGAACAACAATATATTGAGGACTTATTTTGATGATTTACAGTACATAATACTATTACGTTAACTTGTCATTTCAGTGTATACACGTAAATGCAATAAAATGTATGTTTGGTTGTCGTGATTGTCATTTGCACGATTTCTCATATTTCCATCAATTACGCATTTTACCCTTTGGGAAGATATTTATGGGAATTAGGTATATCAGGTTGAGTCTTTATTAAATTTCACTCATAATAATATTTATCCCATCTAACAAATGCATTTCGAACATTTCTGCAACCCACAATGCCGCGCAAAACATTTGCAGATTCACAAGTGATTTTTTTTTTTTTTTTGTCCGCCACTGTACGTATGAAATACATACAGGAACTTTTCACTCATATCGGTATGTGGAAGTGTGTTTACTGAACAGTTTACATGTTGTGCAAACTGAAAAACACAGAATAACTTACAGGAAAAACCTTATTTTCTCTGCTTGAGGTCAACTTACTACAAAATCCAGTTGAAGGGGCTTAGTGAAGACGCGTCTTATTTTAGCAGTTAAGCGTAGACGTTGTTTAGTCTACGCAAAGCGTGGGATGGAAAGCCAGTGCATTGTTTCAATGTTTGTCGGCAGTTAACGTTCATCAGCGTTCGTTAGTAAAGCAATTTAAATTTCTGAATCTTTCCAAATTATTATTTTTCATCTCGCGCTTAGCGTCAAACTGTCCTAAATTAAGTGCTCACCAGAACTTCGACGTGCAAATCTGTCGTGTATATCCACTTGGTGTTTGCTTTTATGTAACTTAACGCTCCATTGAAGATCAATCGGTCACTTTAATATGATTCGCCTATCGCGAACTTGCACGGACTCATGATGGGAAAATTAGACTGATATTTCTTAGTAGTCCTGGCAGTAAGTCAAGGAATAAATCACGCGTCAAAACGATTGAACGGCGAATCATGTCAAAGTAGCCAGCGAACCACTATTGGAAAAGCAGTTTACCGACAGTGCTGTGAGAAAATTAAGTTACATATAAGCAAAAATGCCTGCGTAGCAGGTTGTGTTTCTAGTGAGGGTGTTTTCCGTTTCTGGAAAAACCGGCTTTTGTTGATCGAGCCATAAACCTTCCCAGTTGTTTCTTCATTGACACAAACAAGAGGCAATCGAGGGGCAGTGGTCCGGACTGTTGTACAGCTGGTGGCCGAGAACTTCCCCAACCGAATAAATAAAAAAAAGCTCTGACTTTGTATTGCGTTGTTGTGCTGAATAATCATCCAAGGGACAGAAGTTAAAGTCGAATTCGTCTCTTCCCGCAGTCTCCATAACTCCTAGCTGTGTAGATTTGCGTTAATTGTCGTTCCATGTGTCATGAACTACTCCTGCACTGTCTTCAGACGCTGATGCCATGACCTTTCCGGCCAGTGCACACATTTCGGTGAATGCGTCTGAAATTTCCTGTGTTTCGTTGCGGATATGAAGTGTGGTGGACTCGTTTCTAAACCTGTTGCTATGCGTTCCATAAACCAGTGAAAAGCAAGCCATAAAATAAACGATTAAATTAGCATAAGATCTCTTACAACATCCACTAGCAATAGTGCCACGAATTAAATTAAGATCTGTATGATACAAAGTTACAGCAAAGGGATCGCGTTTTGATCACCCCCTTGTATATTATAAAAATATTTGACGAAATGGAGCTTATTTGATCACTGCACGTCCATTTTATCTGTCCATCACATATTTACCTTGATATCCATTACTATGGTATAATAATGGATATCAACATGATTTGAGGAGCAAACTTCACTCTGTAGTTTCCATATTTGCTAATGCTGCATTCCTTCAAATCTGTAGGTTGTTTTCAGAAAAGCTACTATAAGATAGACTTTATGCTGAATATACTTTAGCAGTCAAGAGATGTCCGTTGCTACGGCATCAGTCTGAAAGAGTTAACTTCCTCACTTTTCATGAATTTCATTGGTAGCGTTCTTAGTTAAAGCCCTCTATACTTGATATAAGTGTAGTCACAATTTGTTTTAAGAACAGAAAAAAACTTTGGAATTAATTGTTGGGAACTTTTGCGGGAATTGTGAAAGAAAATTTTTCCCAATATAGCTTGCCGTAGTCGAATTAACTAACGGAGAAAGTGAGTCTTTGCTATAATGTCATATGTGGCCTTAGGCATTCAAGATACCCTGCTAATTGAGGGTGGGGCTTAGGGAAAGTTAGTGACATGTACTAAAATTCTTGAACTACTTCGTTCAGTTGTACGCCAGCTTCGAAAGCAGTAATAATACAGAAACAGCTGGGAGATTCCTATAATACTGATGCAGTGGGAGTTGGAACTGGCTTGATGATGGAATCACTGGGAAAATACCGAATTGTTCAGAAAATGATGGAAGTAATCAAAATTCGTTTGGAAAACTACTGGGATGTAATACAAATAAATCTGAAGTATTAGTTAAATCAAAGAATCTCACCGTAATACTGCTATCAGAAACGTGGTGCCATTAGACTTGGGATTCCTCTGATCCTGTCGCCATCCCCGAATTTAAAGGAATATTTATCAGATTGTTTTTGTCATTTCTTAACATGTTTATTATGGTAAGCACAATGTGCACAGAAAGGATAGACATGGAAGGATGGGATGTTATATATGTGACCAGCAAGCTCATGGATTCAAGAAGTCTGTATCCATAGGATGAAGGACATCAGAATAGTATTTAATAAGTCTGGTGTTATACAGGGTATTTCAAAAATGGTCAATAGTTTAAAGGTAAAAAGTACAAGGTCAAGGTGTGTTTGTTTCAATTGCTGTCTTCAGGGTTTCCCTTATATGCTGCTGTAGCATCTGAAAAGGTGAAGGCCAGCAAGTGTAGGTGTCTTGTGTTGAGTGCCGGCACTGGCGACTTTGCAGGCAGGGGACACCTGGTTCCCTGCTCCCTGACTCCCAGCCTTGGCCACGAGGAGGCGCGCCAGCGTCCACTCTCTAGCTGAGACTTACTGGGGCTATCAGGCAAGCCTGGGAGACCCAAGGGAAAGGAAGTGGGGATAAAAATTGAAGTATGGGGATTGGAAGGGATGGGGAGTTGGATAGAAGATAAGGGAAGAAATAGACCTCCCATGAAACAGAAGAGAGAAGTTTACAATAGTGTATAGAGTGAAAAAAAAAATAGATATATTATAATAAAAAAATTAAAAAAAATAATAAAAAGTACCTAATATACAATGTTTACTATTAGCTAAGTGAGTACGATCACCATTCCTGGGGTACTTAATCAGAAAACCAAAACTATAAATAGCACTTCAATACATTAATTAACACCATTTCAAAAGTATTACAAAAATATTAGGCCACAGCAACCAGACACTTGTCCAGTCATTGTACAGGACTCAACCACTTTGCCTCAACTTTTTTTTTTCTGGTGCTATGATTATATGATCCGACACTACCAGATTTCAGCATTAAACTCAGAAGGCAACAAGGCGTTATCCATGTACAAACATAGGTAGCACCCTGTCAGCGTTTTACAATTCAATATCATATTTACAACATGCATAGCCAACTTTTCCTCTGTACACAAAATCGCTATTAATATTGTGATAGTCTTTACAAGTCACATTTTTGACAGAAACTACACTCTGCTCAAGAACCACTATCACAACCAACAGACAACCTCTCTGTTAATTCTACTAAATCCAATTTTATATTTATAGCAAATAATCTACAAAGCACATCATTACCATCGTGGAACCAACATTTACTTAAGAAAAGAAAACTAAGGACTTTTTACAGAAAACATTTAATGGACAAAAAAGCATAATAGTTCTTGTCCTTGAACACAAACTCTGGATTACTTAGCATCGCTCTTTATAGATCAACTCCAATTAGTCTCTTCCTACGTGCAAACAATTTATCTGCAAAATTACAAAAAGCTAGGAAATTTTCTTTATCATTGACAAAACATGGTAGGTCATCTTCATTGTACACTTCTGTAAGAAGCTGTAGATTATTTCTTAAGTCTGTGTAGAGATAGCAGTTAAATATTAAATGCTCCATGGTCTCAGGAGCACCACACTTACATAATGGAGAGGCAGCCAACCCCAGAGTGAACAATTTGGAGTTCAAGCTGCCATGCCCTGCTAGAAGAAAAGATGCATTCAGAAATGGGAAAAACCAGGCCAACCGTTGCTTGGTAAATTCTAAAGGTAACTAAAAGTAACTCTACCAACTTCTGCATTGGACCAAGTTAATTGCCAACTATTAACAAACTCTTCTAATTCTACAATCATCATCCTTAGTTGGTATGTCTAAATTAATTGAATCGTTTCTCACCCTTGCAGGCAGAGCTTTCCGAAGATAATATTGTAAGTGGTGGTACATAACTTCATATTGAATAGGAAGTTTTCCACTCAATACTTCGAGTGCCATTGTCGACACTGTTCTGCAATTTCTTGTGATTGCAAGAAGAAACGTTGAGCTTGATGCTCGCTGTGCATGGGGTTATCGTGTTAACAACTGTTTAGCAGACTAAACAGTTGTTAACACGATAACTCCATGCACCTGCAGCATAACAAATTATTGGTATAAAAATACACTCGTAGTATAACTTAGTTGCTGGTTTAATTCCCGAGACATTTTTAGTTATTTTAATGATTTTGCCAGTTAAGACTTTTGTTCAGCCATTTTTTCGTGGGCTACAAAACTAAATCTATCGTCCATCGTTATTCCAAGATATTTATACGTTCTTACAATTTTAATGGATTGATTAATTTTTACAATGGGGGGGGGGTCTATTCAGGTTCAAATAACCTTTCATAAGCATTTGTTTAATTTTGTCAATAGAAATCTGTAGTTTGTGCACACTACACCAACCATCAACGTCTCCCAATATTTCGTTCGCGCGTTCTTCAAGTTCCCTACGAGACTCCAAAAACCAATACGGTCAAGTCGTCTGCATATGCCGCCTTAAAAATTTTGTCGCGTTGTACCCCGAGCCACCCATCAAGAACCACATTCCAGCAGACCGGTCATAGGACTGATCCCTGAGGGCAACCACGAGTAAGCGAACAGACACCTCAATACACCACTAGGCTACGACCATGGAAATAATCAGAAACTAGACGATAAAGGGGAGCAGACGCCTCAGCCTCCCTGAACCTTGCCAGAACACTTTGCCACCATAAGGTGTCAAAGGCCCTTTAAGTCCACAAAGAGGCCGAGGGCATACTTGGAATCCACATTTGAGACCGAATCCATTACATACTTTATAGCATAAACAGTTGAACAGCCTTTTGTAAAGTCTAATTGAGTGTTTACTTGTAAATTTTTAGCCTTATAATATTTCATAAATCTAGTTACAATAACTTTTTTTTTTTTTTTTTTTTTTTAAACCTTGCCTAGCACTGGCAGTAATGCAATAGGTGGAAGGAACATTGAGAGGTTTGTTAGGACTTTTAACCAGAATTTTAAGATTGGCTTGCTTCCAGGGAGTTGTAAAACTCCTATCAGCCAAACAGGAATTAAGAAGATTAACAATTAGTTGTGGTTTGATTGTCCAGATTCTTTTTAATATTGCAACTTCAAGTAAATCTAAGCCTGGGCATTTATTATCCTTCAAAGAATCAATAGCTGTGCCAATTTCAAGATTAGTAAACGGGTCCTCATCAGTTAATACAGAATACATCAAGTGCGCCATCCTTAAATTTGTTTGTTCCGTACTCTCTGGTACACAAATATCTTGGCAAATAATGCCATCCAATATTGCAATCATCGACTCTGTCTAAGAAAGACTCTTGCCCATCAGCCAAGATAGACGAAACGATCTCACCAGGGTACAACTTCTCTGCTACAATTTTGTAAGCAAGTCCCCACGGTTCATCCAGTTGTTCCCAAGAATTCTTCTTTTCTCTATAAATTTGATTAAAGTAAGTCCGCCTGGCCAACTTGTAAAGGTCACCCAGACGGTCCACCTCAACCCTTGCCCTATTATTTCTCTTGGCACGCTGGTAGTTAACGCCGTTCAGTTTTTCAATTCATTTCTCAGATTTGTGAGATTCTGAGACCACAAGGGCACATGATTCTGCTTTTTTTTTCTTTGTGAGAGGCATCACAGACCAACCTTATTAGGTCATTTACGGCTTCCACCTGCTCCATTGCCGGCAGTTGCCCAATTCTCTCGATGTTATCAGCCGTGGCTTCTATGCACAGCCTGTGTTCTCAAGTTTCCCAGCTTGCACCCTGAGTCCTGTACCTTGGAAAATTGTATGAGTTCCTTCTTGCCGTACAGCCTGAATCCATAACTTCAAACGTTATAGGGTTATGGTCACTTGCTGACCATGCAGTTCTAACTTGCCAGTTACGTTTGGTCCAAATGTAGAGTTGCATACCGTGATATCTACGAAGGATTGACCAGATGCTGAGACAAAAGTAGAGGGGGTGCCTTATAGTGTTCCAAAGATGAAAGTTCTTAGTTTGGATTAACTCCTCTAATAACTCTCCTTTTTGATCTGTAAAGTCACTGTTCCATAATGTAGGTGCAGCATTTGCATCCATACACATAATAACTCTTCTACCTGCCAATCTGTGGAGAATATCCTCTACGTAATTTAGGTAAGGCTCGATCTGTTGATGTTGTTGAGAGCATTGAAAATACAATGAAACAAAATACACCTGCCCAAACGTTACCCTCCAGACAGGCACAGGCAGAATGTGTGGAGCACAAGCTTGTTATCTTTGTGACAATTATGCCTGGATCAACTATAACCAGGGCTCCCCAAACCCTGGCCACAGCGTTCCTGCCACTTCCAGTAGTTTCAGTATTAGATTATACAATTTTTATTGATAATGGTAATTCCTTTACAACTCCATTATATGAATACACTTCCTGAAGGGCTAAGATTTGGATATCGTGGTCAGAGATTATTCTAGTTAAGTCATTAGAGACTGCGATCGATCTTTGACTGTTCAATTGCAAAACTTTAATTTGTTCATTAGTGTTATGATTTATATTGCGATTAAATGTAATTAGTACGAGACTTGGTCACCTCTTGCGCGCGTATATACTCAGGACAGCCGTTGTCACGATAGGAATGATCTGCTTTCTTCTTGCGCATTTTACAGTTGGGACAAGTTGCAGGAGAAGCAGTGTCAGGACAAGACTCAATCTGGTGCCACTGATTGCCACAGTGCCCACAAGTATGTTCAGGTTAATAGCAATTACATGCAGAGTGCCCGTAACCGGGGCATTTAAAGCATCGTGATGCTATAATAAAATCCTTTACTCCATGTGATGCCCATCCAATATATACACGATTACCAGTATTTAATAGAATCTTCCTAATGTTGGCAGGGGTTTCAATGACCCAGTGAAAGTTATTCTTCATTTTAAATCTAACCTTGACACATTTTTTGAATTCGTCACCAGTTATACTGTAATCGGCAAGGTTTTTATCGTATAAATCAAGAAGATCATTATCAGTGATCTCTTTATTAAAGTCAATTATTATTAAGAGTGGGATTCAATTTCTTAGGAAGATCCACATTTTAAATTGTGATCCTTAAACTTACTACACTGCTTTAGTTTCTCAAGATCATTATTAGAGGCAGCCTCAATTACAATACCTCTATCTCTAACCTTTCTTATTGATTTTATCCTAATGCTCTTCAATTCTGATTTAAACTCCATTGTCACCATTTGTTTTATCTCGTCACTTGTTTTGAGTTCACTTTTGTCATCAGCACGCACTAATACCGCGTGTCTGGTTTGTGTCCCGGAGGGGATCGCACTCACATTAACCTGTTTGCCTACACCATAAGCAGCTACACCAGCATAGCTAGCTGCTGAAAATTGAGCAGGCAATGTTTTACATGCAATTTCAGTTTTTAGCTTTCCATTCTCAATGGTAGTTCAAGTAACATGCGTTCCATGGAATTCTATACCTTGCCAACCTCGGCAATCACGAAAGGGGTTATAACCTTAGTCCCATTCTTAAGAAAGTAAAACTATTCTTCAGAGCAAAAACGTAATCAATAACAGCAGTCATCTAAATGGACTGTCTCATTATTCTGACCATTATCAGTTACTTTGGTCCTTTCTTGGACCAGTGCAAGTGGGGGAAAATGTTGCCCTAAAATATCAATAATATTGATAAAGGGTCTTGGGAATCCGCCAGTTCCGGAGCAACGGTCAAATCCCCTGGCATGGAAGATGAGCAATTTTAATCAGACGTAATTACTAAAGTTATTGAGATGTACAATGATTATACATAAGTTAGACAACTCTTAAACATCTTCAATAGACAATAATAAAAGTACGAACTAAAATAAGCAAAAGTCCCAGTGAACATCGGGCCGCAAATGAACCGTTTTCGAGATAATGCACATTTTCTGCTAAGATCCGCCACTGACTATGGGAGCACTAGTTTAGCAAAAAGCTGCGAATCCTTTAAGGGTGGTTTTATTAAATATAAGATAATACATTTTTAATTTTTGGTTTCAACACCTCAGGATTTTACAGGATGTTCTTTTTTAACACTCTTTCCTCAACATCAGATGTTATGCTTCTGCGCATACCTACTCGTACTCCATGTGCGAAGTGCCCATGTTCTCTAAGGCGTTGATGTACTCAATGTGCGCCTATTGTGCCACCTTCGGCGGCGAAATGCTTCTTGTTACAAACGTGCAGCCTCGAGTACACCGCCATTGGCTTTACCATACATGAAGTGCATGTCCGCATACTCTTCGTTGCTGTACCCTCTTTCCACTTGACTATCCTCGACAAGTACTATTGAGGGGAAACGGAGAGAATGAGCATAACCTAAACAAACAAGTCAGTGGTGGATTGCACTAGAAATGTGCAATATCTCGAAAACGATTCACTTAAGAACCCATATTTACTAGGCTTTTTTGCATATTGTAGTCTGTACAGTTCATCTTTAAATTATTAACCATCACTTTTGAAACACTCTGTATAGTGGAATAGAAACCGAGGGGTTTGCTTGCAGACCCAGTGAAAGCACTGGACATTTGTTATCAGAGGTATGTGCGGGTTTCAAAAGCAAATGAAAATCTCATATCAGAAGCCTTAATTATCCTTCTACATCAGTTTGTTAGGATGCCACTATAGAGGAATCAATTTTTTTTCACTTAATCATCACTAAACATACTTAAAACTAAAAGTTTGAGCTAAAGAGCCACTTGTCAAAAAAGGAATATTTGGAAGAAGTTCATAAAATAAACCTAGACTTCTTTTTTCTCTATTCTGTGTAATCTTTGCTTCCGTGTAGCGTTCTTAATTTTAGTGGTGAAATAAAAGAACAGATTATGATTCTTAGAGAGGTAAAATTTTTTTTTTTTGCTTTACCAAAGCAGCGTGGTCAGTGCGAGGTGCATAAGTACACATGCTTTGGGTGATCGGGGGTCAAGGCCCTGACTACTGAATACGGTGCTGTTATTTGTATTCTCCCTTTCTTGTGAACTCTTCTGATCGTGTGGTCGTCCCGGAGAAAATTTATTTTTTATTATTATAAAAGGCTAGGCTTCTTAAAAAATCTCATCCGAAGACGAAATAAAACAACAGTTTTATGTTACTTAAAGAGTGGGCTATATTAGATATGGCAGGAAACAGTGTCAGTTTCTAATCGCCTCTTGTATCCAATGGGTTTTACAGTTTGAAGAGTTCAACCAATCATCTTGGGATAACTTTTGATGTTACAACAATCCGAGTACCTTTTTTTATATGCAGGAAAACTTAATTTTTCAAAGTTCAATGGAACTGATTTTGAAGCAGTTGGGTTACCCGCTTGGTGCCTCCTTTCCGCAACTTTTTTTTTAGTTTGTCATCCATTTATACACTGAATTTTTTTCATTATGAATTACCATATTTTTCCCAGTTAAGAATTTTATTTTAAATGAAATAAACACCTTTTTACCTGTTGTATTTGTTTTAATAAAGTTATTCAACTTTTCCCAGTTACAGCTTGAATAAACTTTGACTTCTATTCCGCAGGCAATTCAAGTTTCCACTTCAGAGCGAGAGTTGGTTAACAATGGCATATTTGTTTAGTCACGTTTTCGGAGCCATCATGCTGAAAGGGATTTCTGCTTTAGGGTAAGTGAATTGACCTATATATATATATATATATATATATATATACACACACACACACACACACACACACACACACACACAGTATATGCATAAATGGATGTGAAAATGACAAAGTGCGGGCAACTAGAAGGGTGAGAGAAGTAGAAAAAGTGTAGTAGATTTATGAAAGGTGAAAGAACGTTAATATCCTAGAGGTTATGATGAATTAAATTATGGGCTGAATTGACAAACCAATATAAAGTGGGGGAACTGTAAAGTAAAATTAATACAAAAATACTAATAAAATAAAATGGTATAGCTGTCATTAGATATGGGGGAAAAAAATTTTTAGTAAATGGTCTAATATAGGAAATGTAAAAATGCTTGATCTGATGTCAGCTGAAATAAATATTGATACATGACCAGTTATTTAATCAGGGGACTACACCCGACCATGTTTCAGGAACTGCGTTTGTATACTTGTCCATAGTAGTAGAAGAAAAGTGAAAGGCCAAAAAAAAAATCAACGAAAATGAAATTAGCACTTTCCATTCTGTATTACAAAGTGCTAATTTCATTTTTGTTGATTTTTTTTTTTTGGCCTTTCACTTTTCTTCTACTACGATGGACAAGTATACAAACGCAGTTCCTGAAACATGGTCGGGTGTAGTCCCCTGATTAAATAACTGATCATGCTTCAATATTTATTTAAGCTGATATCAGATCAAGCATTTTTGCATTACCTATATTAAACCATTTACTAAATGTTTCCCCCCCATATCTAATGACAGCTACACCATTCTATTTTCATTTATTAGTATTTTGATGTATTAATTTTACTTTAGTTTCCTCCACTTTATATTGGCTTGGCAGTTCAGCCCATAATTTTATTAATTCATCATAACCTCTAGGATATTAACATTCTTTCACCTTTCATAAATCTACTACACTTTTTCTACTTTCCTCACCCTTGTAGTTACTGGCACTTTAACTTTCACGTCCATTTATGCATACTTAATTCAATATATTAATATAACTTATATATACTCTAGCATCCTTTTAATGCTGCTTTGCGCTTTTAAGTGCATTTGTCATACCTGATTTATTAATCCTGCATTCACTGAAACCATTTCATCAACTGTATACCTCTTTTCATATGTAACTCTTTAAACCTTACATTTAAGGGGTTACATTGAATATCCAATATATATATATATTTATTTATTCACTCGTAATTAGACTTCATTCTCCTGATATTAAGGAAACTGGTATCAAATTATACCCGCAATAATTGTCATTTTTTTTTCATTCATTCATTTATTAATTACACACAATATAGTCTCAACATTATGTACATAAAAGTATATACATGATTTATATACAAGATATATTTACATATAATTATATGCTCTGACAAACATTAAACTCTCATGTGTGTGTGCAAGTGTGTTCTTATTCAGGGTAGCTCCCAGGCATAAGCCCAAATCTACCTTGAGAACTTGGGAATATATAGTCTTTACAAAGCAGTCCTTAAAAAGTATGTTAAATTACTTGAGTCTGATTTTGCTGTAGCGCTATTCGCACTTGAAATCCCGCACCCACTGGAGGTAGTGCAATACCAGCGAGTGCCAGCAATCCCGCGCCCCGGGATTGCTATAATTGTCAGTGTGAAATGCGAACGATCTTATTGCAGTACTGTATTATGCGCGCCCGTAATGTGAAGTATTAACTTTAATTCTGCAAATCTTTCGCTAATAACGAACTGTAAAATTATTTGCGTAAATTGATTAGTTGAAGTACATGCAGATATAGCTGTCCCAGAATTAACTGCAATCTTTTGGATATAGTATCCAAACGTGGAGTTTTTTAGACAACAGTTCCAGCAATTTGTTTTATAAATATTTGTAAAATACAAAATCCTCAAATAGTTAAAGTACTCGGAAGTACAAGGACTTATTTCCTGGAACACTATTTGAGGATGAAACATCTGGAGTTGAAGCTCAGAAAATTCCTATGTAATTTTCATTATTGTTAATCAAGGAACCATTCGCTGAAAGTATAGCGGGTAGCTGGTCGATCTTTTGGGATGGTTTGGGTTCATATTTCGTTGAATACTGCAGAAAGGATTAAATGCATCAATCGGGAATTTAGTTTCCCAACCCACTCATACCTGAGTGTATTTCCAAATACACTCTCAGGTAGACGCTGTGAGTGTATTCGGAAATGCATCGTTATGCATTTTTTTAGGCTTCACAAACGTGTCATTCGTTTGCGTAATGTTTTCCTAATCATAATGAAATTGGCGCGACTGAAGTACTCTACGTGCCACAGAGGTTAGCAAAAAAAAAAAAAAAAACCACCTAACAACCGCTTCTGTTAGTAATTATGAAGTCATATCCTGCCGAGATAATGATGAACCAGCTTAATTTCTGTTTGCAAGGTTGTTTATTAATAAGATAGAAGAATGGATGAGATAAAGTTGCCTATTAGACTGACAGTATAAAAACATGCAACTCGTCCTAGAAATGATGTTGATTGATAATCCAAAAAAATACAACAAAAGAATTCAGAAAGACTTGCTTAGAGTGAATATGGATCGCAAATATCGCCCAGTCGAGCTATGACAGCCGTGTACATCTCAGAGGTGGCGTGATTCTTCTCGAAACACGTTAACAACCCCGCTAAGAAAATTAAAGGTTTTTACGGATAAAGTGGCCGAGTAATTTCGTTAGGAAGTAAAAGTTCATGGGCGGTATGATGACAATGGGAAATAAATGTGGGTAAGGATGGACTCTAGTAAGAATTAAAGCCCATTGATTGCGACTTCCTTGGAAGAGAAAGACGAAAATGACGCACGGGCCAACGCTCCTCTAACGCAGAGAGGCTCATCATTAGCAATCGTTTTCCTATGCCTGACCGTGACTGAACTGCACTGACGTCTGGCGACTCTGTGTCATGACAACCGTTTCCTAGGTTACGAGACCTCTAGTGGAAGGTTGGAGAGATGGATCGAGAACTGATAACTAAGACACGCTCTCTCCCAGTATCAAGTGGAAATTCACGTAGCAAAAATGTATGTGCGACATCCCAGAAAACACAGAAGGCAGACAAATAAAGAATGGATGTTCCACACAGTGTAAAGGAGATGGACTTGGTATAGCGAAAGGTAAGGTGTGTTCTCTTTATAATGCTGATGTGGCCTTTCTTGCTTCTGGCTGTTTTCCGTATACTGGATGTCGTAGAATGCGGACGTTTTTCATTGATCGAATATTTTTTATAGAATTAGTAGGTATAAGTACGCTCAGTCTCTTGAGAGGAAGCTGCACCTATTGCACGTGCACAGACATACTGTGCCGCACTGTTCCTCTTCCGAGGAACCATATTGGCCGTCCACGCAGTAGGTGATGGGCGGTAAGCAGAGCAGCTAACAGCAGAGCTTCGTGGTTGCTTCACTGCACGTAGAAAATGAATCGAAGGTTATTCTAACACGTCTTCATGTTCGTGGCAAAACTGAGCTGACTTATTCTATTTTGGAATTACGACTATTGTACGTTGCTAAAATGAGTGAACCTCCCCTCTAATTTTTTCCTTTTTAATTTGTGAATGAGGGATGAAAAAATTCTGCCCTCTAAAAGATTACAGAATCTGCTATTGCTGAATTTAGAAAGGTTAAGCTGTAGGCAAGTACAACCGTATCTTTGTCAGTTGCTTTAAATTTGTGCGTATCCTCACATAACGGAAACACAATAAATAGTAATATTACTGCGCGCACACTTTCATATTTTACATATGCCAATTCACATTTATTCCAGATTGCATTAATTTTTTTATATGTACGCCTGTATTATTATTATTTTTATCTGTAAGTGAAGCCGGTGACAGATTTAGTCATAAGTCATGGCTTGATCAATCAGTTAATCAAGGACTCGACGTTTCCTTTTGTGAGTTTAGAAATCTGTAGTACATGCTTAGCAATTTTTTTTTTTTTCCCTCATAATTTTTTTTGTTAAATATGACCTAATTTTTTAGGGGTGAGTGTACCAAGTACTGTATTATCGTAAGTGAATAGAATTGTTATTTGGCTGTGAACTTGAATTTGGCTGTGAATAGAATTGTTATTTGGCGGTTTGAAATAAATAATTAGCCTTAAAAATCGTTGGCGATTGATTAATTGAACTACTACTGGAACTCTGTTTCGGATTAAATCGAAGCTTTGGCTATTAATTTCCAATAATAATATAGAATGGAACACAGTGTTCCATTTTATGTTTGGTATAAACGCGCGTCTAGCAAACTGTAATACTATAATATCGGTTTAAGAAATGTTATCTTCGTTTACAGTAACGTTGAAACGGAAAATATGCTAATGTTAACAACCAAATGAATATGAATCTCCCAAGAAGTAATATCCCACCTTGCTTTCTTCTATCAAATTTTATCGAAAAACAGAAAATTGAAGAATTAGCAAATATCAGTATTCAGTGGCTTTCATCAGCAAACAAAGTAGATATTCCTTTCAGGCCGAAATTTTGTGTTGCTGCATCTCCAAACTACTTGTCTTTACATCTAATATTATTAAGATTCTTAGCAAAGCTTATCTTAGTATGGTTAAGTGGAGAAGACAGAGGGTGGTAATCAATGGGTGCCGCTCTTCGTGGACTAATGTTATTAGTGGAGTCCCACAGGGTTCGGTCCACTGTTTTGTATATTTATCAATGAAAGTATATCAGGCTTAGTGTCGAAGTTTGCAGATGATACAAAGATTGGCAGTGTGCTACTGCAACAGGATCTAGATAATTTGGGCAGATGGGCTAAGAAGTGGCAACTGAAGTTTAACCTTGACAAATGCAAAGTACTGCATATGGGTAGAAGTAACCCCAGAGAAATGTACCAACTGTGTGGTACTACACTTAAGGTGGTAGAAAATGAAAAAGACCTGGGAGTAATTGTGCAGTCAGATATGAAGTTTTCTGAGCAATGCAGACAGGCTGCCAGGACAGGTCATGGGGTTTTGTCAATGATATATAGGAATTTTGCTAGCAGGGAAAAGGCGATTTGTTCCTTTGTATAAAGCAATGGTGAGGCCACGCCTTGAGTACTGCGTATAGGTCTGGAGGCCTCATTTTAGGAATGTCGATTTTCTTGAGCGTGTATAGAGAAGGGCAACAAGATTGGTGAGGGAAATGAAGGGATCCTCTTACCAAGAGAGGCTCAAGTTCTGCAAATTGCAGTGGCTGGAGACTAGGCACCTGCGCGGTGATCTGATTGAGGTGTATAAGGCCTTAAATGGGTTGAGCACGCTGAATTCTGATGGGATCCTTCCACTTGTTCAGGTTACGAACCTAATGGAGCATAAATTCAAATTAAGAAAAGATGTGCGGAAATTTGCCTTTAGCCAGCGGGTGGTTAATTGTTGGAACAAACTTCCATCTGTCGTTGTGGAAGTTGATAGGTTGAATAAATTTAAGGAGGAACTGGACAGGCATTTGTAGGGAATGGCGTTTTTTGTTTTTTTGGCTGATGCTGCATAAGCTGATACACTTGCTTTCTTGCATCACATGCTGCTACTACTACTTACCTCTAGATCCGTATTGGTTAGGGTTTACTTTACATAAAGGAAAGTAAAAGTTTTCAATTATATTAATAGATTAATTTAAAAACCTGTCTGTAGGAAGAGGGAGTGCACCAATTTTTTCCTAGTTGTCATAAAATTATATGAAGAAGATTCGCGTGTTAAAAAAAAAACAATTATTATTATTATTTTTTTTTAAGTGTAAAATTTCAGCTGTAAAATTGGTCCTTATCTAATGTTATATAATAAACAACTACTCGGTTATCTTAAATTCTCCCGCCGATGGCATGTTCCGAAAAAGCTAAAAGTCTGGAGCAAAATATTGTGTGGGTAGCATAGTCCAGTGTTTGATTGTTTATTTGTGAGGAAGTAAGTTGTGGTGAAACAGGATATCACTCTGTCTCATTGGGGTTGGTGGGAGCGGTGATGGGGGAAACCCTTGGTGCCGTTTGACATCAACACTTTACACTGTCTCATTGGTGTTAAACTTGCTTTAAATACTTAGTTAATTTATTGATTCCTGTAGAATAGTGTACTTGCTCTAATTTTTACATCTTGAGAAAAAGACTGGGCTTATGATTTTGATTCTCTTCAATTGAGTAGTTGCCCTTTAGTGAAATACTTAAGGATAAAAAAAAAATTCAACTCCTGAAACGAGAGTAATTTATATTTATTCAAGGGTCACACTCCTACCTTTTTTTTCTCAGGTAGTACTGCCACTTTCGCGTGGGGGGAAGTGTAGGTCCTTTACCTCAACAACTGACAGAACAGTTGATAAAAAGTAAGGTTACCTCTACGAGACGGACATTTTCAAGGTGGCAGTAGTTAGGCCTCCTAGTTGTCCTTTTGCCATAACCAGGACGGGGGCAACTTTTAGGAGGCGCATTTTTCATGCTAACAAAAAGGTCAGAAGAAAGGGAGGGAGCCACATTTAAAGTTCACCTCAGGTACACAGAAATCGTTGCATGTAGCGCAGTTTGCAGGTTCGATAATTGACATCTTTTATCGGTCATATGATCTGATTGATATCTGTTATGAATACAATCCAATAATATTGGTAATTTTATGGTGAAATTACTAATTTGACCGGTAAGTTTTACGCATATCAGTTACCCATAAATGTCAACTCTCGAACCTAATAAACTTTATGGTCGGCAAGAGTTTTATATACATTTTAAAATTCCACCTGATGCCAATGCCGTTTATACGACTGATTGATGTTACTGCAAAAAGACTAACTTCGGTTTGCGAACCATATGTAACTTGGAGAAACATGGGCCTCAAAATAACTGTTTTAATTGGAAATAAGGAATGAAAAAAATCGGGAGTAGCAATTGAATGTGTAATGATTATACACTTAAAACCCAAGTACCACCTTTTCAATAAATTTGCACGCACCATCCAGAAATACTACACTTATAGCAAAAAAATTTTTTTTTTTTCTGTGGTCACTACAACGTAATTAGCCTTCATAGATCGAATTTCCCAGAAGCCTCTTTTAAAACTTTAATCATTAGGTGCTGTTAAAGCCATATATCAGTGATTTAATATGATTTTTTTTATTTACTGCATGCCGTGTAGTTAAGACGAAACTGATTTTGAAATGACTGAATTTAAAAAGTACATTCCAAAAATAGAAAAATGCTCCAGTGGAGCAGCAAAAAGGAGGAAGTTAAGCATGGAAAATTTGAAAGGTAATACATTCTTTCCATAGAACAGCTGCTTAGCATGGGAAAGGGGGAGAATAAGTTTTTAATTTAATTTTTCCAGAATTGCAGTTGTTCTGTCAGGTTTACCTGTAAAACATCTTGCGCACCTCAGCATTACTTCCGTTTGTGAAACGTATTTTAACATTACCTGTTAAACGGGATACTTGTACAGTACTACAGGTTCTGCAGTTGGTGAATTTTTGTCTGTGCTTCACTTTTGATGTGAATTTGATAGTGCTTATTTTCTTCACACTTCAAAGCTTTTTCAAATGTCAAGAAAATAAGCATACTGTGCATATCACCGATCAAGATTTTGATTTATCTAGGTCCCCATGGACTGGAGATGTGCAAATGCACAAAGGAGGATCAAAGGGAGACAAGTAATTACAGACCTGTTAGTCTAACTTCTGCTCCAGGGAAAATAATGGAGTCACTGGTTAAGGAATCGATGCAGGATCATCTAGACAAGACTGCGGTTATAGTTCAGACCAGCATGGGTTTGTTAAGAGGAAATCTTGTCTGACAAATTAATTGGATACTATGATGTGGTTACAAGGGAACTGGATGCAAAAAATAATTACGATATCGTATACTTGGATTTTAGGAAAGCTTTTGATACTGTGGCACACGGAAGACTACTGTACAAATTGGAGCAGTATGGTATTACGGGTAAGTTGCTACAATGGATAAAAGGATGGTTGAGTGGGAGAAGACACTGGTTATCAATGGGCACTGCTCTTCGTGGTCTAATGTATTAGTGGATTCCCCCAGGGTTCGGTGTTGGATCCATTGTTGTTTTTGGTATTTATTAATGATATTGATGAAGATATATCAGGGTTAATGTCTAAGTTTGCAGACGATACGAAGGTTGGCAGGGTTGTTAATAAAAGTACGCAACTGCAACAGGATCTGGAAAAGTTGAGCAGATGGGTTGAGAGGTGGCGACTGTAGTTTAACATTGACAAATGTAAAGTACTGCATATGGGTAGGAGTAACCCTCATAGTAATTTATCAACTGGATGGCACTACACTCAGGGTAGTAGTGTGAAAAGGACCTGGGGGTATTTGTGCAGTCAGATATGAAGTTTTCTGAGCATTGCAGACAGACGGCAAGAGTAGCTCATGATGTCTTGTCATTGATATACAGAAACTTTTTTTTTTTCTAACAGGGATAAGGGCGTGATTGTCCACTTGCATTTCAGCTTAAAAATGGTTAATGTACATGCAGTCTTGTTAATTGTCTAGTGTTGCGGCTCTCTGATGCAAAGAAACGCAGTATTCTGCATTTGCACAAAAAAG
Organism: Mastigoproctus giganteus; assembly: GCF_048544385.1. Classification (NCBI taxonomy): domain Eukaryota; kingdom Metazoa; phylum Arthropoda; class Arachnida; order Uropygi; family Thelyphonidae; genus Mastigoproctus; species Mastigoproctus giganteus. The sequence continues at coordinate 186,992,864 of NC_143578.1, forward strand.
AAATCTAATTTTCTCCATGTCTAAAGTGTCCATCCAGTTGCACTTTGAACTTAAACTTTCTGCTGTATTTATTTCAGTGATCTACCACGGTTGGTACTTAACATTTTTCGCCTTAAATGTATGAAAACAAAGTTGAAATCTATACCATTTATTAAACGAACGCTTAAAAGCATGTATACCCTATTCTATGTATCGACCTTGTTTATCAATGCATCTTTGCTATCGTTCTTTCTAACTTACATATATAAGATAGATATCTTTTATTGTAATAATACAATACAAATAGATATATTGCTCTTAACGGCTACCAGGTCAGAGGTTAACGGTGATAATACAATATGTAGGAGAAATAACATTCATAAATTAAACATAAGGAAATACACACGCATAAAAGAAAATACAGCTCAAAGCACAAAATTATAATACAATTATAAACACCACAATGCACCAAGAAACTATAGGTGGAAAACTGAAAAGTTAGCAAGCAATCTTCATATGATATGGTATTTGTTGGCTTGCGGAATTACGACGAGCTTAGAGGAGAAGGATCAGGGACAGGGAAGTACAAATCACGGATGCAGCGTCTGTATTCCTTGTCACAACCAAACTTATTAAGGTCAGCATCCAAAGACTGGTCACACATGAGAGTAGCTGAAAAGGCAGAAACTTATCAGATAGGTGGAGACGGCTGAGATGTGGGCACAGAGTTGGAGTCTCAAAAGCACAAGTTCCAGAATGATGGTGCCGAAGTATTGCCAACGATAATTTTGACAGTCGTGGTAAAGTATTTCACCCTAATCAGTGTGGGGAGCCTGTGAATTTGTATCAAACTGGCCATTTCAGTTGTCCTGAAATGGCCAGTTTGGCCATTTCAGTTGTCCAAACTTCCTCCACAGTTAACTGTGGAGGAAGTTTGTTTGTTTATGGTCCTTCTTAAGAGACAAAATTCAGCAGAAAAAAGTGGCATAATGTGCTAGGGGCAACGGATACCTATACCTCTGCAGAATATAAAAGCGGAGAGTATACCGTGGTTTTTATATATTTTCTGGTAGTTGCGACTTCATTAATATAATGCAAACGCTGTTTGGCAGTCCATCGAGGTCGAGCTGCCTGGGTGAGCAACTTATCCATGTGGTGACACAGCTTAGGATCAAAAACAACCCCGAGATCAGTGTGCTTATTCACGATGGGGATAGGCGAATTAGTGTTGGCTGAATATAAGAGGGCGTTTTATTTAAGGAGAATTTAATAAATTCAGACTTTTGGGTTTATTTTTAAACCGAACTTTCTGTTATCTCAAGAAGATCATCGTGTGGAGAAATGTGAGGAACTGCATATCATCTGCATAACAAAGTATCATGCCTGGACTCAACAAGTGGGGAGATAAGCGCTGTAAACAATAGCCCAGATAAGACATCGTTTTATGACAAGTGTTATGAATCATACATCGCTCGTATATTTTGCTCATGGACAGAAAGCTGGTTCCTTCTGTTTCGAAGGAGCGACCTGAGGAACTGTAGTCTCCCTTGTAGTCATCTGATAATGGTCTGAAAGTAACTTCAGCATTGCAGGAACGTTTATAGAGTCGAAAGCTGCTTTGAGGTCTACATAAGTGACTGCAAGCTCTGCTTGAGATTAATCTTGGGATTATTCTATATATCAACCTTGTTTATCAATACCTTTTTGCTATCGTTCTTTCTAACTCGCATATACAAGGTAAAACGATGGACCTTGCTGTTTAAGCCAGTCTGTCACTAACTTTTTCAGCTCTGCATCACGTTTTTCACGAGGATCTTTCTTCATATTTCCAGGGGGGGGGATCAGAATGCAGGTTTTCGAATGGTTGGGAGTGTTGTCTCATCCTATACAGGATAAGGCAAAATTAGCAATTCTCGATCTGCACTTTTTTTTTTTTAAATCTGAGCCATATCAGCAGTGTGTTGTGTGACTTTGCGGTGTAGTGGGATTTAGTGTCGTGTTAAAATTGTTTTATAGCAGTATTACACTTAGTGTTTGGCAATATCTTTTATTTATACTATTTACCTTTCTCCAAAAATTCAGCCGAAATTAGACGTTCACTGTCCCAAAACATGGCCTTTTTTTTTTGTGATCCGAGACTTTTCTTAAATGGATATGACTGAATCCATTCCATAGATTGCCATTCAAAATAAGGGCCATAATGGAACGTCCAAGCCTCATAATTTGTTAACCAGCCCTTTAAAAAATCTTAAGTTACTGCACTCTTGCAAACAGCTCTTGACAAGCTTTTCTGCTTGAAGAATTTCATTTATCTTTTAATAGCTTTATGTACCAATTCAGCACATTTTCCTATAATTTAATGTGTCTAAAAATGATTGATATACTTCTATCCGAACGCCGTAGTGCTTGCATAATTGCATATGTGGTTATTGTCCTGTTTTTCTTTTTTTTATAATTTTATCCAAAATTTTAGTATTTTCTTAATGCAAGCAGACTTTGGTCTTTGCTCCTTGGCTGGTCAATGTCAGTACTTCTGTTGGTATACCGTCCTTAATTTTTCATGGATTCAGCCAGCCGAATTTTCTCCCGCCTCGAAATGGAACTCTGCCACCGACCATCGCCGGAAACAGACATCAGTTTGACTGTTTAATTTCAGATCTGTAATAGATAAACTTTTATTTTAGAACGTTTGTCTTAATACCTGTACTACCAATGTGCAGCTTTAACAGTGATACCGTTTGCCTCCACAGATTTAACATGGTGCGGGTGTGGGAAACCACTGGAGGCGCGTTTTTCCCATAACACTATGCACACTAGCAATATGTAGGCGGAGTTGAACTGACGTCCAGGTGCTGTACTACATAAGATACTATATATATCTACATGTCTATTAGTAATATATAAAACTTCGTGAAGCTAACGCAGTTACGAAAAAATTGCGGCCCAAGCAGCATTACTTGTGTGCTGAATCATGTACATCTCGCTGCCTGAAGGTAAACTTTGAAATTGAGCATTCTGTAACTTCCTAAGATTTTACCTTTGTGCCCATTGTTCATTTTACTTCCCCTGTTAATTTTACTGATCACTTCAGGGTCTTATACACCTCACTTAGGTCCTTCCCCCCCCCCCCAAATGTCTAGTTGCCAAGCTTTTGTAGTCTTCATCGTGTGAGCCTTTCTCGATGTATATATCGATTAGCATCTCCCACCAATTTGGTCGCCCTTCTTAGACCCTCTAGAAATGCTGTTTTTTTTTTTCCCCTTCTTTCAGGCGTAGTCTTCAGACTAATACGATATTCCAATTGCGATCTCACCTAGTCTTATACAGAGAAGACAATGAATCCTGAATATTTGCAAAAGTGTTATGAATCATGGATGCGACGCATGCGCCTTCCTAGTCACCTGTTTACACTTTGATCTAAGTCATTTTGAACCTGGTTCTGGTCTGTAACAACTTTCTACCTTCAAGTAATTAACAATTGGTAGCTTCCTGTACTCAGTGCATCACCAAGGAAGATTATTTCTCTGAAGACTCTGGACACGGAAGACTGCAGTTCATGTCTGTCTACCCTCAGTCTGCTATCTTTTAGCTAACCAAGAAAATCTTATCAGTAATCCCAATTTCCTCCATTTATATAATAGCCGTTAAAGCGGAACGGATACTTCTACTTGCCAGGCTGTGTAGTTGCCCATCTTGATCATTTATTTTAAAGCAGTCTGATTCCATATTACTCTTATCCCGTGGTTCGAACGGGCTTTCAACTGTAGATAGTTGCGAAGTACCCGTTTGAACAGGTACTTCGTGTTCGCCACTTCATTGGTCTTTCTATGATTCTTCCACTTTGACCAAGTAAAGGGCTTATCCGATTCGTCCTGTTTCTTTATGTTCATGTATGAGAAATCGTTTTCTCCATTCTTATTCTGTTAGCGATTTTATTTTTTTGTAGTCAGCTTTTGCCTGTGTTACTATCAGCAGTTTTGCTACGTTTTATATGATCATAATACTTCGGTGATTCGATGTCTCGCTATAGTCTAACTGTCCCATGCTGATTTATTTTGCGTAGTTTAGATACGTAAACTCTTGTCGTCCATTGATCTTTCTTTGTGGAACTTCTTTGCTGGAATGAACGCGTTTAGGCTTCTTAGGATAAATCCCTCACCTTTCCAAAATGAACTCGTATATATGACTGCACTGCTATCTTCGGTGAAGATTACTGTACTTTATTCCGCTGTGGGTCTCTTCACCTTGTTAATAGTAATATGATGCAAAGAAGCGAAACTTCTTTGCAGCGAAAATACAGCATTACAAAACAAATCATATTACAGCATTACAAAAAAAAAATTCCCATTTCTGCCTATAATTTGACCAAATCTTCAAATTTATTCATACTATCGCTTTCGCAACACTAGGTAAAATACTCTTTGGCTGAATGCAAATTTGCATACTACATCTATCCTGCAAGCATTTTTTTTTTTCGGTTTAAAGTTATTCGCTTGTGTGTCGTCTGAGAAGGAATGAAGACTCCCTGAGCATTTAACTTTTTTATAGCAAGCCATATTCACTTCAGTTATGTCACCACACTGATGCCTAGTTTTTAGAGATTGTAATTTATAGAACTCGTCTTGGTAAGCAACTAATTTTGTTGCGCTTCTCTGTCTCCTTTCCAACAGAGAATGTTTGTAAAACGCGGAATTTCTAAACTATATGCAGGATTCAAGATGTGTCCTAAACATGGCTTTATACAATGGGATAATCACTTCCTTGTCCCTACTGGCAAGGTTCCATATATCATTGACAGAACCCCATAAGCTGAGGAATTTATTGTAGCTTAAACACAGAGCGTACAGATAAAGCAGAAATATATGAGCTTTCGGCTATATGGTAGCCTTCGTCAGAATTAAAATACATGAATGGCAGTTGGAATGAAGATGTGCACTGCCAGGTGCGTGAGACGCGAGGTTTAATTGTTTGTTGACGTCTGTGGCTGTGACGCATGATGACGTGGCCAGCGCTTGTCCAATGACAGAACTACTGACTCTGTGATCGGGTTGACTTGGTAACCACTGTTCCTGTTTAAGGATTTATCCGAAGATTTTATATTTAATGATTCCAACCAGGTACGCTTTAGGTAATGGTGGGATCTGTCTACCACCACGACATCGCGGTGTGGGTCGATGTCGTGGTGGGTTGTCCAGACATGTTCGGCGATAGCTGAGTGTTCTATATCCGCTAAACGGATCGCTCTTTTGTGCTCCGAGAGACGTTTCTCGAGTCGACGTCCAGTCTCTCCGAAGTAGCAGCTAGTGCAGTCACGGCAAGAGATGCGGTAGACTAAACCGCTCTGCAGAAGGGTGGGGACAGGTGTTTTCACGTTGGAAATGAAAGAATGCAGTTTCCTGCCTGGGAGCTGGATGCACTTTATTCCGTGCGTTCTCAGGATTCTGCCGATCTGTTGTGACAGGTTGGGGTAGTATGGGATGAATGCCCTTGTGGATGGCTCGTCACTGTTGGTGTTGTAGCTGGTCGTCACGATGTCACGTGTCTGTAGATCACACCTGTCGAGGACGTCAATGGGGTAGCCACACCTCGTAAGGTCTACTTTGACCCTAGTGACCTCTTTGCGTCTTTCATCAGCGGAGCTGGAGTGTGTCCAGGCGCGAGTAAGCAAGGTTCGGGCCGTGGAGAGGAGGTGGCCTCGCGCGTGTGCTGACCGGAAGTTGGTAAACTGGCCAGCACACATGGGCTTACGATAAACTGTAGTCCTCAGGTATGTGCCTTCACGTCGGACAAGTGTGTCTAAGTATGGTAAAGAGTTGTTCGACTCCAGCTCAATCGTGAATTTTATGAAGGGCGATAGTGAGTTGAGGTATGATAGAAGTCGCTGACCTGAGTCTCTAGGGATGACCACGAACACATCGTCAACATAGCGACACCAAAAGGCGATGTGATCAGGTGCGTGTGCAAACGCACGTCCCTCTAACTCCTCCATCACGATGTTTGCTGTGACTGAGCTGACCGGGGAACCCATGGCCGTGCCATGTATCTGCTGGTAGACTGAGTCATTAAATATGATCGCACCCCCTGTTAAGCACAGTCTGAGGGCGGTGGAAATGTCATCGGGTGTGAGACCAGTTCTTTCGTTGAGGGTTCTATCATTGTCCAAGAGTTGTTTTGCACAAGAAATGGCAAGTTCCACAGGGATGGAGGTAAAGAGCGATATGACGTCGAACGATGCCATAACTTGATTCTGCGAGATGGATACAGTGCGAATCCTCTTTATGAATTCAACACTGTTGGAAACGGTGTGGGTGGTCTTGCCAACCAGAGGAGAAAGAAGTCTCGAGACAAATTTAGACAGCTCGTAAGTCGGTGATCCACAGCAGGATACAATTGGTCTCAGTGGTGTGTCTTCTTTGTGCACTTTCGGTAGGCCGTAAAACCGTGGGATCTGACATCCGGAAGCACGGAGGTGATTACGGGTTGACTGTGTGATCTTCCCTTGTTTCAGCCAACTGTTGACGAGGATATTCACCTCTGATTCCCATCGTTCTAAAACTCTGTTGGGGTTGATGGTCAGGGGTTTGTATACAGTAGTATCCCGTAAAAGTAGTAGCGCTTTCGCCATGTAATCAGTGTGATCCATTACAACCGTACGGCGGCCTTTGTCTGCCGGTAGAATGACGATGGACGAATCCTGTTTCAATGCCTTGAGGGCAGAGAACTGTGTACGGTTGAGGTTAGAAGAGACGGGGCGAGCACGGTGTAGAACTGCTGCAGTCTTCAAGCGGATTGTGTTGGCTACATCTTCTGGGAGGCGTGATAAGCTGGCTTCCACACCTAAGGCGATGTCGGTGATCGGCGGGTGCTTAGGAAGAACGGCAAACGTCATGCCAAGAGTCAATAAGTTTACTTGGTCCGCAGATAACTGTTTGCTGCTTAGGTTCAATACGAAGTCCGTGGAATTAGTGAGAGGGGTATTACATTGGCTGCGCAATTGACGGGATTCATTAATCAAATTACAAAACTTACGTTTCTGTCGGGTACAATAAAGATCTGATTCTCTGATGGCCTGGTGACATAAAGTGTTGACCACATCGGTGTAAACGGGATCGGGAATCAGAGTCTTAAGGTCGGCTAGTAGGGTTGCCTTGCTCGCTGAAGCACGTTGTATGTCATGATGGAGGCAGCCGATCCATATACGTAGGGTTTTGAGGCCGAAGTTCCGACAGGCACGTCTCATGCGCTCATTAGAAAACGGTTGTTTGTAGCGAAACCCTTTCGGTATAATCTCGTTAGCTTTGCACCTATGCGCAAACCTCAGGTGTTGTCTACTACGGGCTATGAAGATAAAATCTTTCTGTAGTCTCACGACCATGTCGTATGCTGGTTGGCCAAGAATAGTACGAACATAACGAAACAGGCCTACGCGCTCTGGATTCATTGAGGAATTTATTGTAGCTTAAACACAGAGCGTACAGATAAAGCAGAAATATATGAGCTTTCGGCTATATGGTAGCCTTCGTCAGAATTAAAATACATGAATGGCAGTTGGAATGAAGATGTGCACTGCCAGGTGCGTGAGACGCGAGGTTTAATTGTTTGTTGACGTCTGTGGCTGTGACGCATGATGACGTGGCCAGCGCTTGTCCAATGACAGAACTACTGACTGTGATCGGGTTGACTTGGTAACCACTGTTCCTGTTTAAGGATTTATCCGAAGATTTTATATTTAATGATTCCAACCAGGTACGCTTTAGGTAATGGTGGGATCTGTCTACCACCACGACATCGCGGTGTGGGTCGATGTCGTGGTGGGTTGTCCAGACATGTTCGGCGATAGCTGAGTGTTCTATATCCGCTAAACGGATCGCTCTTTTGTGCTCCGAGAGACGTTTCTCGAGTCGACGTCCAGTCTCTCCGAAGTAGCAGCTAGTGCACAGCATTGGTCTACCGCATCTCTTGCCGTGACTGCACTAGCTGCTACTTCGGAGAGACTGGACGTCGACTCGAGAAACGTCTCTCGGAGCACAAAAGAGCGATCCGTTTAGCGGATATAGAACACTCAGCTATCGCCGAACATGTCTGGACAACCCACCACGACATCGACCCACACCGCGATGTCGTGGTGGTAGACAGATCCCACCATTACCTAAAGCGTACCTGGTTGGAATCATTAAATATAAAATCTTCGGATAAATCCTTAAACAGGAACAGTGGTTACCAAGTCAACCCGATCACAGAGTCAGTAGTTCTGTCATTGGACAAGCGCTGGCCACGTCATCATGCGTCACAGCCACAGACGTCAACAAACAATTAAACCTCGCGTCTCACGCACCTGGCAGTGCACATCTTCATTCCAACTGCCATTCATGTATTTTAATTCTGACGAAGGCTACCATATAGCCGAAAGCTCATATATTTCTGCTTTATCTGTACGCTCTGTGTTTAAGCTACAATAAATTCCTCAATGAATCCAGAGCGCGTAGGCCTGTTTCGTTACCCCATAAGCTGCTCTAGCAGAACTGTTTGATGCTCAGATTGCAGAATTTCATGTCGAATTGTAGAAATGCCTCTGCCTTATTCCTTATCGGCTACCTTGAGTTTGCTATCTAAATATTGTTTTTTTTTCTGTGATTATTACAGTACTATCCAAATGCAGCCTTACAAACCCATCTGCTTAGTTTATCTAGATTTTCTTGAAGTACTATATCCTGATTGTTACTGTTAGCCACTGTGTCCACCTTTTGTATCATCAGCAAACAATAAAATGACATAGCATTAATAAAGATTAACAATAGTAAGATACTAACACTCATTCCTGTAATACTGCACTTATCACATTAGTCCATGAAGAACAGTGGCCATTTATAACCAGTCTTCTATCACTTAATCATCCTTTATCCATAGGGTAACTTGCCCACATTTCTCCAGACAATGTAACAAAAGCGTTTACTGAAAGCTAATTACATAATGTGAAATTTTTTTTTTTTCAGCCAGCTCCTTTGTAATGACCTCACAGTAGTTAATTGGTTGGCGTAATCTGTCTTAACAAACCTATACTGCGATTGCCTTATAGTTCCACTTCTGTCAAGATGATGTTGCATTACTTTAACTCTTGACTCCATTATATTCTCTGCATTGAGATCACACTTATCACCGAGGACTGTAGTTGCCCACTTCACCCCTTCGAACCAACCAAATACAGGTTCGCCAGTGTTTCTCATTCGTATCCAGTTTACCATTTTGATTCATCCATTTCCTTCTAGTGCTAACTTAAGAGAAAAAAATTACTCTGTTCTTTGTATTCTTAGCCAAAGTCTTAAAAATCAATCTAATTGCTTAACCCTTTGAGTAACTACATCTGAGTTTATAGTTTCTGTAGAGCTCCGCATCCCATGACAATTCTTTACCGTCCTATGCATCTTCTCTGCCACAAAGTTCGTCAGTCATCTAACATCCATTTTGATCTAAACCTTGAATAGTACCTCTTTTTTTTTGGTATAAATTTCTTCTTGGTATAAGTCATAGAACGGTCTCTGATTATCTCTGAATTTCTCATTTGGCATTTACACGATTATAGTATGTATGTGCTGAATTCTATGCTCCTTAACAATAATAGTTGGTTCCACTGCGAATGCAAAAAAATGTCTTGGGCCATCATAATCCACTTTTTGCTTTGACCATGAAAATCTCTTTGGACGCTACTCGTTTTATAACATTGATCATCAACCGCTATTTGATTTTTTATATATATATATATGTTATTTAAAAAAAAATTTTTTTTTACGATGTTTTTAAAGGTCGTTTTCTGGGTAAATGAAATATTGCTCTCCTCTTCAGACTCTTATGTGACAAATGACTTGCCTCCTTCTCCATGCTTTACATTCTCTTTTTTCCTGCTTTTTATATATATATATATATATATATATATATATATATATATATATATGCAAATGAAGTTAACATAGGTTGTATATTACGGTTTATGTAATTGCTGGCTAAAGCACAACGCCATTGCCTTGTCGAGGTCCTCATGTGCAGACGGTTTTATCGTTTTTCTGATAGTCATGACTTTAATGCTAACAGTTGTGCTCGCAAATCTAATAGCTTCCCTTTATTTTTTACAATATCGCGTATGGTTTTGTTACCAATATGATAGTATTTTCAGTGTCTAACTGCACCAGGGGTTCCCCCATCTCCGCGTTGCTTTCATTGTGGGTGTGCCAGTTCACTGGAAAGGCCAGAGATTTAAGTGTATGGATTGTGGAAGTGTGGTGTTTTGTACCGTCGTTCCTCTGGCCATTTAGCCGCTGGACCACTACTGAGGCCCAACGTTGCCCCACTTTCGTCCCCGTGGGGCAGACCCCGGTACCCAGTAGTTTGAATTTTACTCTGGCAGGTCCTGCTACCTAATTTCCTGAGATTTCAGTGTCTAGGACCAAAAAAAAAAAAAAAAAATAGGGAGATTGCGCTGGTGTAGGAAGGCCAAGATGGTGGAAGAATAGTAATTTAAATGCGGTTTAATTTTGACGTGTGGGGCACTCTTCTATACAGATAGAGTAGTGAGTGGGAAGGATGAAGGCTGGGGGTTAAAGATAGAAGTATGATGTCAATAGAGAAGGCTACCCCAGTGGATGTCAGTAAGGCATGCCCATTCCCCACCAGAAAAAAGGAAAAATGGGGTTGGGGAGGAGACAGCAGGGCCGTCACCTCCCCATCCCCGCCAGGATGGAAGTAAAGTACGGACAAGGGAGCCGGCGCAGATCACCAATGTGGCGTGTGCAGCATGGCTGCGAATGACTGTCAGCAAGGTCGAGCGTCCCGACATCGGTGTCCAGCGGTCCCTGCCAACGGGTCCGGTCTGAGATTATATCACTGCCAAAGCCGATTCAGGTGGTCAGTTGTCTGTTTTCTGGCGTCACTCTTAGGAACTGTGTCCAGTTGTGTTGTGTTCACAATTTACTGTTTCCATTGTCAAGGGTTATTCTTGGGATGAAGTCACGTTTGTGGTTTGTCCAGATACCGGGGTTGGCTGATGTCACTCCTGGGATCTGAGTCCCGTCCAGTTGTGTCGTCGTCATGGGTATTGTCCGTTGTGTTTATCACATCCAAGGGGAGTTCCTGGGGTGGTTCACATGCACTAACAGTTGACAAGATGTCTTTGTTTGACAGTGTCATTCATGGGAGCAGTGTCCCATCCGGTGAGTTATAGTCAAGGTCAAGGTGTCAAGGTGTGTTTGTTTCATTTGCGGTCTCCAGGGTTTCCCCTATATGCCGCTGTAGCATCTGAAAAGGTGAAGGCCGGCAAGTGTATGTATGTATGTAGGTGTGTAAGTATGTGTCTTGTTATGATGAGTGTTGAGTGCCGGCACTGGCGACTTTGCAGCCAGGAGGCAGGGGACACCTGGTCCCCTGCCCTCTGACTCCCAACCTTGGCCACGAGGAGGCGCGCCAGTTTCACTTTCTAGTTGAGACTCTTACTGGGGCTATCAGGCAAGCCTGGGAGCCCCAAGGGAAAGGAAGTGGGGGTAACAATTGAGGTATGGGGAGGTTGCATAGAAGATAAGGGAGAGATAGACCTCACATGAAATAGAAGAGAGAAGTTTACAATAGTGGATAGAGTTAAAAAAAAAAAAAAAAAATATATATATATATATATAAATAAAGTAAATAATAATAATAAAAAAAAAAATAAAAAATAATAAAAAAAAAAAAACTATATACAATGTTTACTATTAGCTAAGTGAGTACGATCACCACTCCTGGGGGACTTAATCAGACAACCAAAACTATGAATAACACTTCATTACATTAATTAACACCATTTGAAAAGTATTAGGCCACAGCAACCAGACACACTTGTTCAGTCGTTTTACAGGACTCAACCACTTTACCTCAACTTTTTTTTTTTTTTTTTTGTTCTGGCTGGTGCTATGATTATCTGATCCGACACTACCACATTTCACCGTTAAACTCAGAAGGCAAATAGCGAGGCGCTATCCATGGACATACATAAGTAGCACCCTGTCAGCGTTTTACAATTCAATATCATATATTTACAACATGCACAGCCAGTTTTTCCACTGTACACAAAATCGCTATTAATATCGTGGTAGTCTTTACAAGTCACGGTTTGACAGAAACCACACTGCTCAAGATCACTAACACAACCAACAGACAACCTCTGTTAATTCTACTAAATCTAATTTTATATTTATGGCAAATAATCTGCAAAACACAACATCATTACCATCGTGGAATCAACATAATTACTTAAGAAAAGAGAACTAAGGACTTGTTTACAGAAAACATATTTTAAGGAAAAAAAAAAAAAAAAAGTTCTTGTCCTTGAATACAGACTCTGGATTACTTGGCATCACTGTTTACAGATCGACTCCAATTAGTCTCTTCCTACGTGCAAACAATTTATCTGCAAAATTACAAAAAGCTAGGAAATTTTCTTTATCATTGACAAAACATGGTAGGTCATCTTCATTGTACACTTCTGTAAGAAGCTGTAGATTATTTCTTAAGTCTGTATAGAGATAGCAGTTAAATATTAAATGCTCCATGGTTTCAGGAGCACCACACTTACACAATGGAGAGGCAACCAACCCCAGAGAGAACAATTTGGAGTTCAAGCTGCCATGCCCTGTTAGAAGAAAAGATACATTCAGACCTGGGCAGAACCAGGCCAACCGTTGCTTGGTAAATTCTAATATGTTGGGAAAGTATCTAAAAGTAACTCTACCAACTTCTGCATTGGACCAAGTTAATTGCCAACTATTAACAAACTCTCTTCTAATTCTACAATTATCATCCTTAGTTGGTATGTCTAAATTAATTGAATAGTTGCTCACCCTTGCAGGCAGAGCTTTCCGACGATAATATTGTAAGTAGTGATAAATAACTTCATATTGAATGGGAAGTTTTCCACTCAGTACTTGGAGTGCCATTGTTGACACTGTTCTGCAATTTCTTGTGATTGCAAGAAGAAAGAAACGTTGTGCTTGAGTCAAATACTTCGAGACTAAACAGTTATTAACACGATAACCCCATGCACCTGCAGCATAACAAATTATTGGTATAAAAATACACTCGTAGTATAACTTTAAAGTTGCGGGTTTAATTCCCCAGACATTTTTAGTTATTCTAATGATTTTACTAGTTAAGACTTTTATTTTGTTCAGCATATTTTTTGCGTGGGCTACGAAACTAAATCTATCGTCCATCGTTATTCCAAGATATTTATACGTTCTTACAATTTTAATGGATTGATTATTAATTTTTATACTGGGGGGCCTATTCAGGTTCAAATAACCTTTCAAAAGCATTTGTTTAGTTTTGTCAATAGAAATCTGTAGTTTGTGCATACTACACCAACCATCAAGGTCTTCCAAGATTTCGTTCGCACGTTCTTCAAGTTCCCTACGAGACTCTCCAAAAACCAAAATGGTCAAGTCATCTGCATATGCTGCCTTCAAAATTTTGTCACGCTGTACCCCAAGCCACCCATCAAGAACCACATTCCAGCAGATCGGTCCTAGGACTGATCCCTGAGGGCAACCCCGAGTAACAGCACGAGTAAGCGAACAGACACCAGAATACACCACTAGGCTACGACAATGGAAATAATCAGAAACTAGTCGATAAAGGGGAGCAGACACCTCGGCCTCCCGGAACCTCGCCAGGACACTTTGCCACCATAAGGTGTCAAAGGCCCCTTTGAAGTCCACAAAAAGGCCGAGGACATACTTGGAATCCGCATTCGAGACCGAATCCATTACAAACTTTATAGCATCAACAGTTGAACAGCCTTTTGTAAAGCCAAATTGAGTGTTTACTTGTAGATTTTTAGCCTTATAATATTTCATAAATCTAGTTACAATAACCTTTTCTAAAACCTTGCCTAGCACTGGTAGTAATGCAATAGGACGATAGGTGGATGGAACATTGGGGGGTTTGTTAGGATTTTTAACCAGAATTTTAAGATTGGCTTGCTTCCAGGGAGTTGGAAAACACCCGTCAGCCAAACAGGAATTAAGAAGATTAACGATTAGTTGTGGTTTGATTGTCCAGATTCTTTTTAATATTGCAACTTCAAGTAAATCTAAGCCTGGACATTTGTTATCCTTCAAAGAGTCAATAGCTGCGCCAATTTCAAGATTAGTAAACGGGTCCTCATCAGTTAATCCAAAATACATCAAGTGCTCCATCCTTAAATTTGTTTGTTCCGTACTCTCTGCTACACAAATGTCTTGGCAAATAATGCCATCCAGTATTGCATTCATCGACTCTGTCCAAGAAAGAGTCTCTTGCCCATCAGCCACGATAGACGAAACGATCTCACCAGGGTGCAATTTCTCCGCCACAATTTTGTAAGCAAGTCCCCACGGTTCATCCTTTAGTGTCGATTTAACCAGTTGTTCCCAAGCATTCTTCTTTTCTCTATAAATTTGATTAAAGTAGGTCCGCCTGGCCAGCTTGTAAAGGTCGCCCAGACGGTCCACCTCAACCCTAGCCCTATTATTTCTCTTGGCACGCTGATAGTTACGCCGAGCACTTTTCAGTTCATTTCTCAGATTTGTGAGATCCTGAGACCACCAGGGCACATGATTCTGTTTTCTCTTTTTCTTTGCGAGAGAGGCATCACAGACCAACCTTATTAGGTCGTTTACGGCTCCCACCTGCTCCATTGCCGGTAGTTGCCCAATTCTCTCAATGTTATCAGCCGTGGCTTCTGCGCACAGCCTGTTCTCAAAAGTTTCCCAATTTGCACCCTGAGTCCTGTACCTTGGGAAATCGTATGAGTTCCTTCTTGCCATACAGCCTGAGTCCATAACAACTTCAAACGTTATGGGGTTATGGTCACTTGCTGACCATGCAGTTCTGACTTGCCAGTTTCTTATGTTTTGTCCAAATGTAGAGGTGGACACCGTAATATCTATGAAGGATTGACCAGATGCTGAGACAAAAGTAGGGGGGTGCCCTACGGTGTTCCAAAGATGTAAGTTCTTAGTTAGGATTAACTCCTCTAATAACTCGCCTTTGTGATCTGTGAAGTGACTGTTCCATAATGTAGATGCAGCATTTGCATCCATACACATAATAACTCTTCTACCAGCCAATCTATGGAGAATATCCTCTACATAATTTAGGTAAGGCTCGATCTGTTGATGTTGTTGAGAGCATTGAAAATACAATGAAACAAAATACACCTGCCCAAACGTACCCTCCAGACAGGCACAGGCAGAATGTGTGGAGCACAAGCTTGTTATCTTTGTGACAATAATGCCTGGATCAACTATAACCACGGCTGCCCAAACCCTGGCCACAGCGTTCCTGCCACTTCCAGTAGTTTCAGTATTAGATTGTACAATTTTTGATGATGATGGTAATCCTTTTACAACTCCTTTATATGAATACACTTCCTGAAGGGCTAAGATTTGGATATCGTGGTCAGAGATTATTCTAGTTAAGTCATTAGAGACAGCGATCGACCTTTGACAGTTCAATTGCAAAACTTTAATTGGTTCGCTAGTATTATGATTTATATTACGATTGAATGTAGTTAGTACGCGACTTGGTCACCTCTTGCGCGCGTATATACTCAGGACAGCCGTTGTCACGGTAGGAATGATCAGCTTTCTTCTTGCGCATTTTACAGTTGGGACAAGTTGCAGGAGAAGCCTTGTCAGGACAAGACTCAATCTGATGCCCCTGATTGCCACAGTGCCCACAAGTATATTCAGTTTGATGGCAATTACGTGCAGAGTGCCCGTAGCCGAGGCATTTGAAGCATCGTGATGCTATAATAAAATCCTTTACTCCATGTGATGCCCATCCAATGTATACACGATTACCAGTATTCAATAGAATTTTCCTAATGTCGGCAGGGGTTTCAATGACCCAATGAAAGTTATTCTTAATTTTAGACTTAATTTTAAATCTAACCTTGACACATTTTTTGAATTCGTCACCAGTTATACTGTAATCGGCAAGGTTCTTATCGTATAAATCCTCAAGAAGATCATTATCAGTGATCTCTTTATTAACATCATATATTATAAGAGTGGGATTCAATTTCTTAGGAAGGTCCACATTAAAATTGTGATCCTTAAACTTACTACACTTCTTTAGTTTCTCGAGATCATTGTTAGAGGCAGCCTCAATTACAATACCTCTATCTCTAACCTTTCTTATTGATTTTATCTTAATTCTCTTCAATTCTGATTTAAACTCCTTTGTCACCATTTGTTTTATCTCATCACTTGTTTTGAGTTCACTTTTGTCATCAGCACGCACTAATACCGCGTGTCTGGTTTGTGTCCCAGAGGGGATCGCACTCACATTAACCTGTTTGCCTACACCATAAGCAGCTACACCAACATAGCTAGCTGCTGAAATTTGAGCAGGAAATGTTTTACATGCAATTTCAGTTTTTAGCTTTCCATTCTCAATGGTTAGTTCAAGTAACATGCGTTCATAGTCGTGGTTTTTGTTATTTCTGGTTGTTACATCCAGCCGCTGGGACTTACCAACGTGATAATGGTTCTTTAAAGATTTAACGGATGCGCCGTTTTCAAACTTTTGAATTGAAAGCACAACTGTTCTGCGTTTACCCATTATTTTCGCAAATTTCTAAAAAAAAAAAAAAAAAAAATTGACCCCTTTCCTGACCTAATAGCGAAACCTTTTTTTTTTTGTGGTGCGATGGAGCACAACAACCCACAAGATACACTAAAACAAACTAAACATTTCATTTCTCTTTCAATCGGTTTTTTTGAGCGGCTGGTGTGAAGACTGCGGGATAATGGGTACATTAATCTGCAATCATGACTTGTAACCCGCTTCTTGTCGCTTATTTACGACTTGCAAAACACCTTTTATAAATTTCTATTACTTGAATGTTATGATTTCCGGTGTGTTCATTTATTATTTTTTTATTTATTTATTATTTTTAACTATGGCGTCTTGAAGTGTTCCACTCTGCTGTACAACCTACTGAGTCTTCTATCCATGGAGAAAAGTATTGCCTTTTTATAGTTTTTAAAGGCTCTACAGTGATGTTTCATTGATTTTCATCAGCACTACCTATATCATTCAATTTTCTATTTATCTGTGTTCTAAGTTTTTTACTTTTAGGGCAATCTTTTGTTTCACTAATGCGGATTATTGCTTAATCGAGATGACTCTCTCCAACTAATCCGTATTAGCGACGGTCTGCTGTATTCGTGTGTAAAATATGAAAGTCGTTGAATATTATTATATTTTTTTATTGAAGACACTGTAAGAAGATACATAAATATTGAAAACAAACGGAATCAGGCAAGTAATTAATGAAATTTTAGTGTATTCCGGTTTTTTTTTTTGTTCCTGGCGTTCTGCCATTTTTCCCCTCTACGTGGGCACCTGTACGTGGTGAGGGGACGTCCCAGTGACGCTGCTGGACTAGCATCACTGGGATCCAACGCCCACAGCCCAGGTTCCAGGCTTACATCAATGGAATCCGGCGTGTTTGCCGTGCGCTGCGACCCATGGAAATTCGGAAAGGGGATCCTGGTGGTTGAGGGGCCCAGCTTCAATACACCACTTTGGCCCCTGCTTCGACAAGACGGGTGGTCCTGGAAGGCCCGGCTAGGATCAATCGGCTAGTAGGCTCGCCTGCGAGGGTCAACCGTGTCAATGCCACGCCCCTACCCTCCTGGTCCGAGGGACAGGATTCAGGCTGGCGGCGGTGCGGGTATAGTGTCTGGGTAGCCCTGGCGTTCCACTCCCGAGCGCATTTATTGCATGCCGGGTAGTGGGCGTCCCTTTGGGCTCCGTGGTGGGTGGGGAGCCTGGGCACTGAACAACTTAAAACCAATATAAATCCTGATAAACTTACTTCTTCAGGAGCCCCAACCCGGTCCCTATCTGAAAATACAGACGGAGAGGCAGATAGCATTATTGCTACAAAGAGGCAGCGAACAGAAATATCATCTGGGCCTGTTCCAAAATTTTTAATTATTCATTCTACCACAGAAAAACTGATTGGCAAAATGTCGCCCTTCTTCATATACAGAAAGGGTTAGATGGGTTAGCAGGGTCACCCAAATCGGTTAAGAGGCTCCGTTCTGGAGACCTCTTAATTGAAACCAAAACTGACAGGCAGTCTGAGCAGCTACTCCGTGCAACATCAATCGGAGGAGTACCCATAACAGTGACACCACACAGAACACTCAATTCATCGAGAGGTGTCATTTTGGAATGGGACCTCCTCGACGTAACAGAGGAGGAAATCTGCTTAGAATTGAAAACAAGGAGTTACTGCCGTTAAGAGAATTACGGCGCGAAGGGATGGAAAAATTGTTAAAACCAGGAGCGTTATCCTGACTTTTAACTCTCCTAAACCTCCTGATGAGATTAAAGCTGGATACATTAATTGTTCAGTGCGTCGATATGTTCTGAACCCTTTACGGTGTTTTAAATGCCAGAAGTATGGACATTCTCAAATGACCTGCCGTGGAGTCCTTGCATGCGCTCGATGCGGTGCAAAGGACCACGAAACAACAGCATGTTCAGCCGTAAAACCCACCTGTATTAACTGTGAAGGCGAACACCCGGCCTACTCACGAGCATGCCAGAGGTGGAAAGAAGAAAAAGAAATTCAACGGCTGAAGGCAGAGCTAAACATATCGTACCAGGAGGCAAGGAAAGCAGTGAAACCTCTCAACATCAAAAAACCTACCTACGCCCAGAAGGTAGCAGGGAGGTGTTCCATTGGAACTAAGACGGACATGTCCATCCCTCCAAAAGAATCATTTACTCCCATCGCACGTTATCTCTTAAGCTCCCAAAAACCTGCACAGAAGGACCAATCAGCTGCCACTCCTATATCGGTACCTCCTAATGCTCCGCAAGTAATGAAAGCAACTGGAAAAGAAAATAATAAAGGTGAAATACAACTAGTACCCAAGAAAACATGGATGTCGAGCAGAAGGAGGTACAAGAAGACTCAGTTTTGGAGCTCTTTGCTGAGGAGGAAATGGACACTGGACAGCGTCCATACTTCCCCAGGAAGGATAAATCCAAGACTGAAAAAGGTAAGCCCTCAGCACCTCGGAAGCCGCCTGATGGACCCACCAAGCCAAAATAATGGCTAAATTCCTACAGTGGAACTGTCGTGGATTCCGGCAAAATACTGATGACATCAGGGCACTCCTGCAAAAGCACAAACCAGTTTGCTTTTGCATACAGGAGACTTACTTAAAGGCAAATGATGACCCCACCATGCATAACATTACCATCATTCGTAAGGACAGAATTGTGGATGGTCCTGCTCACGGAGGAGTCGCAATCCTCATCGGCAACCAGATCCCATTTCAGCCTTTGCAGCTTACAACTAGCATTGAGGCTGTAGCAGTTCGCCTTACAGTGGGGTTCTTATTAACTGTTTGCTCTGTCTATTTGCCACCTGGGATTGACATCCCCCAGAAAGACCTTGATGATCTTATCATGCAATTTCCTTCCCCTTGTTTAATTCTTGGGGATTTCAATGGACATAATACTCTGTGGGGTAGTGCTCCCATCAATGGAAGGGGACGAGTCATAGAGCATATGCTCACTGACAATGACCTCTCCCTCTTAAATGTGGGAACAAACATCTTCTTCCACATGCCTACCCGTACATTCTCTGCCATTGATCTTTCTATCTGCTCTCCTTCTCTCCTCCCTTCACTTACTTGGGAGGTAGAAGAAAATCCATATGGAAGCGATCACTTCCCCGTGATAACCACCCTAACTAGTGGAAGACTGTCTGCCATTTAGTTTACCGCGGTGGAAGATTGATCAGGCTGACTGAAATGCCTTTCAACATCTGGCAAACCTTGATATCCGTACAGTCATCATCATCATATTATACTAATTTGTTTCCCGAGCAAACGCTCATCAACAAAAGTAACTAAATTTAAAAACAACCACTTGTCATAAAAAACTAAAATCGACCACTTAGCCTGATCCCACCAGCTAAAAAATTAACTATTGTGGGAACAGTTACCGCCCCTACCGCGGGGAGGTGGGTCGTCTACTATCAATTGTATATCCGCCCATGAACTCCAAAATAAAATCCCTCATAAAACATCAACTTCTGCACCATTAAATAGTTCTCAAAAATCCATTTCTTTAAAACATTATACCTCATCCATCATGTTGTACATTTCTAATTTTAAACACTTCATTGACAAAATCTAAATTCCCTGTAATTTGCTAGATTCCTAAGGAGCCTGCACGGCTCCAATATTCCTCCACCAACTTTTTGTCTTAATCGTTCCCTATACTGCTCATAGAGAGGGCAACTCAATAACATATGCTCACTAGACTCTGGCTGTCTGCAATCACAGCTATTGCTCTCCCTCAATCCCAACTTATGCAACTTAACCCCGAGTCCATGCCCAGTTATCAACATAGCCGGAAACAATCCTAACATAGGCCACCTCTCTTTATTCACCAATGTCAAGGCATCAGGAAGAAACCGGTAAGTATCCCTACCGGCCTCAGACCGTGCCCACCGGCTCTGCCAAACATCTTCTATTTCTCTCTGGAATCGCCTGCATTCCATTTTCAAATCCTGCAATCCGTAAATTTTTCCCTCTTCAGGACAAGCCCTAATACTACATAACTCTGCAGGAGAATTCCGCTTTGTATGGTAGATCAAAAACCGCTTTGCAATCACCAGATCAACTGGCATTTTTCCAGTAATAACCTGCAAAGCCTCAGTGGACACAGTCCTGCATGCCCTAGAAACTGCCAACAATGCCAGTCGTTGTGAGGCGCTCAAATGTCTTCTAACAAATACATGAGCAATAGCCGTTCCCCACGCTCCGCACGCATACGTGACAATCGGTAAATATATGCATTGATATAACAACTTTAAAGCCTTCCCTCGTAAACCCCACTCAACACGTACAATTCGTTTGATTCTGCCATATACTTTTTTCACCTTCTCACGCAAGTACTTTGCATGGGGAACAAAACTAAGTCGCTCATCCAACATTATCCCCAAATACTTAGTTTGAGTACAATATTTAAGGGACCGCCCCTTCACCCTTACAGTGGGATTTCTATTACCACTCAATCTGCCTTTGAGTAACATACAAACTGTCTTCTCTTTTGATATAGTTAACTTATTTAAGAGAGCCCAGTCATCCAACTTTTCCAAAGCTATCCGTGCCTTTGTTTCCAGACTGAGCCTGGAATCACCTTGGACCAAAATTAGTACATCATCTGCGTAAGCCACTATCTCCTCTTCACCCCAATCCTCATTCAAAATTTCATCAAGCACGAGATTCCAAACCACAGGCCCGAATATTGAGCCTTGTGGCGCACCTCGCTCTATGACTTTAGTCACCACTCTAAATTTATTCCGCACCTCCACTAGTCTGTTGGAGAAGTAGCTACGCATCAGCCTATATAAGTTTCCTGGGCATCTCATTTGCCAAAGTCTTGCCAATATACTCTCCCACCACAAGAGATCAAAGGCGCCCCTAAAGTCAACAAATAGTCCCAATATATATCGACTCTCGCTATTTTTAACGACTCTGAGCACCTCAGACAAGGCATCCTCAGTTGACCTGCCTTAAATCCATACTGTCTTTGAGAAGTCAGCCCTGCTTCCCGGTATCGTTTGTTAATTCTGCCTATCATCAATCGCTCTAGCGTCTTTCCTAACACAGACAACAAGGCTATGGGCCTATAAGACCCAGGGTCAGCCATATCTTTATCACTATTTTTTAATAGCAACTTCAAGGTCGCTTTCTTCCAGCAATCTGGATATATCCCTTCTCTTAAACAAGAATTAAATACTGAGAGCAACAGCCAGGACCAATGTTTTGCCATTTCCAGTAGCACCTCCATAAAGATTTCATCACCGCCTGGAGCCTTTCCTTTCGTAGCCAACATCAAGGCGTTACTAAGCTCTTCCAGTGTGAAATCGCCCTCCTCCTCACTAGCAACATAGTCCAAATTTGCCTGCCGAGTGCACGCCTGGCCCGGCGAATCGTCCTGAGCACTATCCCCTGGGAACAAGACATTCAAGATTCTAATCATAGACTCCTCCCAATTCATTGTCTCAGGTCCGTCTAATTGAATAGAGTGCGCTATTTGCTCAACATGGACCTTTTCCATTATAATCTTGTACGGGAGACCCCAAGGATCCTTATTCCCTTCTACCTGAACAAAATCCTGCCAAGTCTGAGACTTTGCCCTCCGAATCTCCCCCACATAACTATTTTTCGTATCCTGATATCGACGCCTGTATACCATCATTTCCTCATATCCCAAGCGTCTTGCATGCTGATACTTATGTCGTAGCCTAATCACCTCTCTCCGAGATGCCTCAAGACTCCCACTCCACCAAGGCACTGACCTTAACTTTTTCTTTTGTTTTATCATGGAGCCGTACGAGGCTCCCCTCAGAACCTTTGTTAACATATCTGCTCGCTCATTAACTGAGCCACCGGACCACACACAATCCCTCCCCCGCAGTCTACTCTGGATACCGCTAACCAGCCTTTGACAGTCCAGGGACTTCCTAACCAGTCTGCTAGATCTATTATCCACATCACTCCGCACTGTGTCCACCAATTCAAACACTATAGCCCTATGGTCGCTTGTCGTCCATCCCTCTCGCACTTCCCAACCTTGAGTCTTATCTAACATGTTTTCCGAACTGACTGTCACATCAATGTTCGACTCACCATTTACTGTTGAGAACGTACTTAAGTTCATCGGACGATTCACGACCCAGAGCCTATTTGCAATTAAGCACTCTTCCATCATTACTCCCCTTGGATCAGTCTCATTGGCATACCACAGCACAGAGCTAGCATTGGAGTCAATGCCAAACACTATTCGCTTACCTTGGAGCTCTGTACAAATTCTGTCAATGTACCCTAGGTACACTCCTAGGTCATCCCTGAACTGACAATACAGACTTACCAGGTAAACACTTTCAAAAGAACCTATGACCTCCACGCACACACCATGCGTGAAGGTCAATCCTTGGATCTGTGTCACCACGAGGTCAGGGTTGCATGCAATCACAGCAGCCTGACAACCATGCCCGTGCTGTGCCACCCTATAATCCAGTGGATACCCTCGCACCACTTCATTTACCCTGTACGGCTCTTGTACAAGGATCAGGTCACAACCCTCTTTTCTTGTCCTAACAGCCAGCTGCAACGCAACCTGATAAGAGCGCTGACCATTAATTTGCACCAATTTTAACTTGTTATATTTATTATTATGAAGACTTTTATCCATTTCCTGGTTTATTTTTGACTTGTTCTTTATATCTCAAATATTCAGGGCACTCTTTACTCCCAACAGAATGGTCAGCACTCCCACCTTTTCTCTTACAGTTGACACACGTTGGTGCATCCCGCTTCTTAGGACAGTCATTAAAAAGATAGCCTTCTCCGCACAATGCCGACACACCAGCTTGGCCTTACAATTTCGTGAAACATGTCCAAACGCCAGACAGCGAAAACACTTAGTTAAAAACATTATCTCTCTCACTTTATAAGAACACCAGTGAATATATACTCGTCCCCTCTCCACCAAGAGCTTCTTAAGTCTCTCTGGAACTTCCAAAATCCAATTCTTAGTGTCTTTGTCTAAAACTCGAGCCACAGACCTCACAGTAATATCCTTTAAAAACCACTCCTTATCCATGCCTGTTTCATATCCATTTTTGGAGTACAGTTGCTCAAGAAATTGTTCCTGGTCTATATCAGCTTCAACATCATAAATAATAATTCGACAGCCTGCTTTCTTTGGAATTTCCACCTTCATTCCTTGATCTTTTACCTTCTGACAATTAATCAGACATTGCATATCATGACGGGAGTCGAACTCCATCACCACTCCCTTATCTCGAATTGTCCGAAAGTTTATCACTTTTATGTCCTGCAATTCCGGGCGTATCGTCTTCAACACCTCAGTCTTTACTTCATCACTTGTCTTGAATTTTTCGGAATCAGCCTTTATAAATAACATGTTTCTCCTTTTCCACTCTTTCTGGCACTTTGCCTACCACTTTTAATGCTTCAGCAAATGTCTTTTTAACTTGCACTGTACAGTCATTCTCCTTCAACCGTGCCTTGAGAACCTGATTCTCCACATAGATTCCAATAGCTTTCGATTCCAACACATCCCAAAACTCCAGAATAGCATTCATGGCTGCTCGATTCACTTTGTGACTGTCATTAAACATATACTCATGAAGTTCCTTCCGAACAACTTTAATCTCCTTAAACATCTCCCCTACCTCATCCTCATGATCACTGTCGACCCGAATTCGCTTGGTTCCAGAACGCTGCCCGCCCTCTGTAACCTCCATTTCACCCTCAATGGATGAGCCAGCTCTCTGAGACTGGACAGAAACAGGTTCCATTCCAGGTGGAGAGGAATCAATATACAACACCTCTGGTTCAGACATGCCCACAGGCCAGCAACCCAATGGCAGCACAGCCACGAGCACAGCACAATATAACAACGATAAAACAATATAATACAGACAATATAATAACAACCTGCGTTATTAAGTTACTCGCTTGACTCGCAAGCAAGAAAGTGTCAGTACTCCGTGAAGACACGGATAATGCACAAGTCCACCCTGATAAATACCAAAAAATGCAAAATAGCACACCACAAATTGTAACAGAAATTAAAACTAACCTCAATATATTTGGGGGCCAAGATACACTCCTCAATATCCGTACAGTCAGTCAGGAGCCAATCAATGAAGCAGTCATTCATGTCACAGAAACGATTGTCCAAGCAGCTGCAATTGCAATCCCAAAATCATCCAGCCGGTTCCCACTATTCCCGAAACCTTGGTGGAATTCAGAATGCACGGCAGCAAAAAAAGCACAAAACAAAGCCTGGGGGATATTCCGCCGATATCCCACCACTGAAAATTTAATATCATTCGCACGTGCAAAAGCACGTTATGTACGACGTCAGAGCCAAAGGAAATCTTGGATTCGTTTTACATCTTCCATAACTAGGCTGCTACTCAAAAGTAGTCTGGGATAAGATCCGGAAAATGAAGGGAAAATATCCACCATGCCCTTCAGTGATCCTCGAGCACAACGGATGTCCAATTGCAGATCGAACTGCAGTTGCAAATAGTCTAGGGGAAACATTTGCAAAAATCTCTGCAATAACATCTTTTCCCCCAGAGTTTTTTTGGCCTTGAAAAAGAAAATTGAGAAAAACCCACCGAACTTCTCTTTAAAAGGGCTTGAATCGTATAACAAGCCCTTTTTACAGGAAGAGTTGAATGCAGCACTCGCTCTCACTCATGCAAGTGCTGTGGGGCCCGATGACATCCACTACGAAATGCTAAAACACCTCTCACCACAATCTAAGGATCACCTTTTAATTCTGTTTAACAGAATTTTTATTCACAAACAATTTCCGGATTACCGGCAAAGGGCTATCGTCCTTGCTTTCCCAAAACCAGGAAAAGATCCTAGCAATCCAAGTAACTATCGTCCTATTGCTCTGACAAGCTGTTTGTGCAAAGTCCTGGAAAGAATGGTTAATGCACGACTGGTATGGTATTTAGAAACAAACGGTCTGCTTTCCAGGACACAGTGCGGCTTCCGAAGAAATAGGTCCACTCTGGACCATTTAATCCGATTGGAAACGTCCATTCGTGATGCTTTTATTAAATCCGAGCATTTGGTAGCAGTTTTCTTTGATATTGAAAAAGCGTACGACACAGCCTGGCGATTTGGAATTTTAAAAGACCTCTATAACCTTGGTCTTAGAGGTAACCTTCCTCTTTTTATTAAAAACTTTCTTTCGAATCGCCAGTTTCAAGTCCGTTTAGGATCTACCCTCTCGAGTTTTCTCTCAGGAAGAGGGAGTCCCACAAGGATCCGTTCTAAGTGTCACGCCTTTCGCAATCAAAATAAACTATCGCAGAACAACTTCCACCCACTGTAAACAATGCCCTCTATGTAGACGACTTTGCTATATTTTGTCATTCATGCAATATGAGGGTCATTGAAAGGCAACTGCAGAAAACCATTGATCATCTTACAGCTTGGTCTTTGGCTAATGGGTTCAGATTTTCATCACAGAAGACTGTTTGTGTACACTTCTGTCGCAAACGTAATCTTCATCCTGACCCAGAATTAAGGCTTGGGCAAAATAACATCCCAGTTGTAGCAGAATTCAAATTCCTTGGACTTATTTTCGACAAAAAGCCGACATTTTTACAACATATTCGTCACATGAGGACAAGATGTGTCAAAGGGCTTAACATCCTTCGTGCCCTTTCGTCAACCTCATGGGGCGCAGATCGTGCTACCCTTTGTCTCTACCGGGCACTTGTCCGTTCCAAACTCGACTATGGGTCTCAGGTTTACGGTTCTGCTAGAGATAGTGCACTTCGGTGGTTAGATCCAATCCACCGTCAAGCCATCCGGACAGCCACTGGAGCATTTCGCACATCTCCTGTCCGAAGCCTTTACGTTGAAGCAAATGAACCATCTCTGTCTCTTCGACGTAAGCAGTTGTCCTTACAGTACGCCTTCAAATTGAAATCCCTGCCCAATCATCCCACGTGGCCATCCGTTTTTGAGCCGCGCTGGGAAAACCTCTACAACACCCGTCAGACTGCCAACAAACCTTTTGGTATTCGCATTCAAGGGCTGCTGAATGAGCTAAACTTGACGGTAGACAACGTTGCCCAGTCCCCAAGGCAATTCTTTCCACCCTGGCATGCTTATTTTTCCAACTTGCGACCTCTCCCTTAAGATCTGGGAGAAGGCTACTACATCGCCATCTGTCTACCAGCAACTCTTTGCATCACATAGACAGCAGTATTCTGACTTTCTGCCAGTCTACACAGATGGCTCAAAATTAGAATGTCATGTGGGAGCTGCTGTTGTGTTCCCTCACAAAACATTATCCCACAAGAAACTAGCATATATACTGCAGAGTTGCATGCAATACAGACAGCCCTAGATCATATTCAAAATCGCGACTACCAGAGGTATATGATTTATTGCGATTCATCGAGCGTGCTACAAGCCCTGGTATCGGTGAGTTTTAACCCTCATCCGATCCTGTACAGGATCCGGCAGATTCTTTTCTCTCTCATGAAATTAGAATTCGACATTCGCTTTTGCTGGATCCCAAAGCCACATTGGGATCCGGGGAAATGAATCGGCTGATACCGCTGCCAAATCAGCCATTTCCCTGGATAATCATTGCCTGTCAGTCCCCTATACAGACTACAGGCAAATAATACGCTCTAAATTATATTCCCAATGGCAAGATTCTTGGCACGGACAGGCCACAAATAAACTACATCACATAAAGCCTGTAATTTCGCAATGGCAGTCCAGTCTACGCAGGGTCCGAAGAGAAGAAGTTGTTCTTGCTCGGCTCCGCATAGGTCATAGTCATCTAACCCATTCCTATTTGCTGAGGGCGGATGACCCGCCTATGTGCGAGATGTGTAATGCTATTTTAACCGTCCGTCATATTTTAATAGAATGTCCTGTTTTTATAGAAGCACGACGCTTGTATTTTACCGCTTTTAATAATTTGACTGAGCCATTTACACTCAGTCAGATTATAGGTGATAGACACCATATGTCTGACGTTTTTAATTTTTACAATTTATTAATTTTTATACAAAGATCTAAGTTTTATGCTTTTACTTTTATACATTTTTAACACAATAATTAATTGTTTGACGTGGTAGCCTTGGCTACCAAAATGTTTAATAGCATTTTAAATTTGACTTGGCGCATTATGGCCTTAGCTGCCAATGCGCCATTAAAACCCAAACCAAGCCATTTGTCGGTCCCTGATATAGTTGAAGTTGATGGCAAGAAGCGCCCATTTCCAAGTCTCCAAATTTCGAAAATATTTTCGATCCATCGAGCATTATGCTAGACGTAATGTGGACATGTGTTTATGTAAGGGGCGACTCCTAGAACGTCAGTTCAACTCCGCCTCGTATGTCTGTGAAGAACAGTATCACTACAAATAGGCCAGATGTGTGTGACGTCGGTTTGTGTGTATTATGTGTGTTCTGTTATGTTCTGACCGCTTGGCTACCTAGAAGCATCAGTCACCTGGACAGATGATTCTGGGTACTCGTCCACACCACGGGAAGGTGGGCCAGTTCCAGTAGATGGGACACCTATGGTCTCAGAATATGAGACAAAAAAAAATTTTAAATAAAATAAAAAAATTTTCCTTCTCTGGGGCCCACTCCAGAGGGTTAAAATAAAATTAAACAAAAAAAAAAAAAAAACCGAAAGGAAGAGAAAGAAATGAATAAAAATAATTAACTAAGATAACAAAATAATAATAATAAAAAAGGAAATAAATACGAAAAAAAAAAAAATATATATATATATATATCCAAGTATAACACAGCAAATATTAAATGTTCGATGACTACAGAAACGGATAGCTCGTTAATTATGGTTGATACATTGTAAGGGTTAGCCCTCGAAAAAGTCCCTTGCAATGTATCTTATTGCCATAACTAACATTTTAATGGTATTTTTATATATATTTATTGCTTATGTCATGGCATAGATTGATTTTTTTTCCAGGTCACGTTGGGTACCCGCCATGGTTTATGGTTTACCTGATAAGCTAGTTTATCATATTTTACTTTTAAAAAAACTCTTACCATTATTAACTTAACTCATATATATATATATATATATATATATATACACACGAAGTATATATATTGGTTTTTAGCATATATACGCAAACGTGTGTGTGTATATATATGAAAAGGGAAAAACCAAGGGGGGGGGCGAGATCAAGAAAAGGGTAGATCTTCCAGTTGTTGCAGCCAGTAAGAACGGCAGCATAAAAACACTTCGGTGCCTCCAGCCAGATGGATCTTATCAACCTCGTATCACTGGAATCATACTTTTCCTTAGTTCAAATACTTCTTTAGCAAATACCTGGAGCATCTGAAACTTACTAGAGTCTCTTAAAAATATAGCTTCTTCTCCTGGAGCTATACTCAAGAATTTCACGTATCGCTGTCCTGGCATTGTCATATATTCAACAATCATATACTGTAGTATGTGCCGCCAGCCTTCCCTGGCCCCGCAAAAACAAAGGTCCGTGTCACTTAGTCCTAATGCATATAATTTCTCATTCATTGACCCGTGCCCTGTTAACAAAAATGACGACTGTAAACTGGGTGTAAACCAATTGCGAACCTTTTTTATCATTCAGAAAAGTCACGTTCGGGATAAACAAGTTGGTCACTCTTCCAGTAGTTATGGTATCCCATCTTGTCTGCCATAAATTGATTATTTCATTCATACATCTTTTCTTTTCGCCGTAAGCATTCGAAACCTAAATCGCATGGGTTTTATCACCCCAGAAGATAAACTGAAGAACAAATTCCATGAAGTCGTAATATGCCGACGCCTCATGGTCTTAGTTGCCTTGGCGCTTAACACGCTACCACCCCATTCCCGCCTAGATCAAGTAGGAAATTTTAAATTCTGGATCTTTAACCCCCTGCGAGATTCTCTAATGACCTATGTTATTTAATAAGTATACCAAACCATATTACACGGCAGTTTTGCCACTGCTGGTATGATAATGTAGATTTTAGAAGATTGTACAATTTACTGAAGTCTTAAAACTGGCAAAAAATGAAAGGTCGTGGGTGTTTAACCAGTAAATAATTCAGTTACGTTTAAGTCTGAATTTTAATTTTCAGTTTTTTTAAATAAAAATGAATAAAACAGATTTGGTTTTTAGAACCAAATGATGAAAGAGCAATGTAATTGCTAAGCTAATCAGTATCGATTATTAGCTGTATATGTCGAACATATACTGCTATATGCCATACTGATGATTTCAGTTACGCGCACGCACACACACACCCCTATTAATAGAAAAAAATACATTTTAGACATCTTGATATATTAATTTTTTTTATATAACAACATTAAAAGCGAGAAAATTGGGCCTTTTGAGCGCCGAACTTTTTCCCCAACCCCTTTTTCTTGCTGGTGCGATTTTTTTTTAAAAAAAGCTCATATTATAAGCCACACATTATTGAACAGGAAAGTGCTGTTCTAAAAAAATATTTATTTATTATTTGTTTAAAATCCGGAGTTCTATGAACTAGTTTTGTCGAAAAGAATTTAGTCGAAGCTGTTCTACTGATGTAGACAAGTCGTAGGTAGTGGTGCCACCTGTTGATGCACAACGCAAATATAGTAAAATCGTAATACTGTATAGTGAAAAGAGCAGCTTGTGTGCTAGACTTGTCAAAGGGGAATTTTCGAAACATGGTAACGCCCTGTATGCTTTCTTTTATTAGCATTTTGTCATTTGTTTAATGTTCTTCTCGAATGTTTGAATTGCTCGCTAGTTATTTTGCATAGAACGGTGGAAGTTACTTTTGATCAGTTTTTAAAAGAAACTGAAGATATTTTTAAGAAGTGATGATATGCAGTAGTTCAATTAAGTCGGAGTGTCGAAATACGTTAAAAACATAATAGCACATCTTTAAAATAAAAGAATCAATCTAATGATGAAACCTTGTAGGACATTTGCTAGTCCCTCCCCACACATATACACCATAAAGAAAATGGTGGAAGCAGATTGTGTCGAAGGGAAGGTTTAGTCGGAAACTGCATATACACAAAATTTTTGGACTTGTGTGCTGCCTTATGCATCTGTGTTGACATATTTTTAAAGCGCCCACTGGGGTTGGGCCGGGATTATTAGTATCCTTTTTGAAGACTACTACATTGTGGGGAAGGCCTGACATAACCGTCTAAATGGTAGAAAATTTCTTGGGTTTTTTCACACAGTGGCAAAGTTACACGGTTTCAGGGCAAGGTTGTCCTCTAGTTTTTTTCACCCGCGAATCGGTATAGAATATAAATAGAGCATAGAATATACCCCATTTGTAGACTTATCAAACCTTGCAGACTTGGTTGTCGGTTCTTGTTTTTTTACTCTTATGGGTGACATCGGCGCTGGAGATGGAGAAGTAGCATATTTGCATCTGGGGACAAAAAAATAGCCATTAAATATGCTTTCCTTTTCGATTATACATTTGGACATGTGTTTTGTAAAGGATGGCTCCTAGAACGTCTGTTCAACTCCGCCTCGTATCTCTGAAGAACAGTATCACTACAAATGGGCCAGAATGTGAATGACGTAGGTTTGTGTGTGTTCTGTTCTGGCCTCTTGGCTACACAGAAGCATCAGTCACCCGGACAGATGATTCTGGGTACTCGTCCACACCACGGGAAGGTGGGCCAGTCCCAATAAAACACGTACCGTCTCAAAAGAAACTGACTCACCTGATGTTGTCAAAAGGTGGACTAGGTTCCTCTGGGGGCCCATTCCAGAGGAAGTGGAAAAGAAAAAAAAATCCCGTGGTGTAATTAATAAAAAGAAAAAAAGAGAGAAGCTACACTAGTGGGGAGGGGAATGAAGGGAAAAAAAAAGTACGCTAGCACGAAGAATAAAATAAATTAAATAAAATTTTTAAGCTGCTGTCTGGGGATCCCCATTCGTAGCCTGCGTTATTCTGTAGAAGGCTTTCCTGCGCGTGAATACTTGCGTCGAGAAGTTCTGGAAGGCAGCAAGGTTCTGTAATGTCTGTAACAGAATGTCCAGTTGGTTTTCAGTGAGTGGGATGGTATTTGCTAGGTCTGTCTTCATAGAGAGAGCACTCGAAGAGAAACAATGCTTCCAGTGATACTTGTGTGGATTGTTACTCTTGACTTTTTAGCAACGTTTTGGCAGTGCTGGAGATTTTTGTCATTACCCGCCCCTGAATACGCTGTTATAAGTTAAATTTTATATATGAGCAGCATCCAGAATAATTTGGAATAAATAATTTTTAGTATGTTCCATTTGGGAAACATATATACGATCTTTCTTTTGGAAAAATGTTTGATTAATAAGAAATTAGTAGAAGATTTAGCGGAATTAATAAGGAAAAGAGCATTATACTCCGGAGTACATATCTGGTAGTAAGTTACACAAGGAATTAACTATACGAGTATGTGAATATGAAATGGAGTTACGCGAACTGGACAGGAGTGTCAGCTAAAACTCTTGAAACTGATTTGTGATTAATATTGAAGTGGGCGAGGCTGTGTGTAAGATTGATTTAACAAAACTGGAACAGCAAATCGATTTTTCCTTTTTGGAAAAAGTCTGACATAAGGTTTTATGAAAGATGGCGAGTTTGCAGCTTTATGTATTCAAATTAAAAACGTCTAAACATCTCAGATTGGCAAGAAAATTAGTTAGGCTAACCTGTGATAGCTACGTGCCTGTTAAAATTGAGCAGTTGGCTGCATGGGGTGGGAAAAATGAAGTTCCCAATCTGCGGTGCGCGAACCCCTGTGGATTCTTGAGCATCTTTTAATACTGTAGATTTCCAGTTATCTGTGCATCATATCAGTTTATTTTCTTTCAATTAACGAAAATTAGAAAAGGCTAAAAAATGATTCAATTTTTTGATTTAACAATGCATTTTTAAAAATTTGTTTCCACCAACACAATGCACGTGCCAAAAATAAGCCCCTCCCCTCCACACACTGTTTCCCATCTTTAAGTTGATAAGCAGCATGCAACTTTGTCAATGCCATATAGCTTTGCTGAGAGAGAGAGAGAGAGAGGGAGGGAGAGAATGTAATCTTAACTTGAATTGTAAAGTATACATGTTATCCTGTTAACGTGTATACAGTACTATTACATGTAAAACTCTTACATGTTTTCATGCGGCCTGTAACTACTATTTACCTGAATGTACACTGGTGTTCAAAGAAAGTGCGTCACCTAAGAATTTCACATTTCTAACCCATTTTCGCGATGGTATGTTACATTAATGACTAGCATCACTAATAGAAATATAAACAAAAGATATTTATTAATAGTTAAGGCAAAGCCATGTACTTCTTGACCGGTGCTCAAAATATTCCAAAATGAGCATTTGCAACCTTTATACAACAGCTTTGGTAAACATGACAATTATGGCTGAAATGTTATCAGAAGCCATCAGTTTGCTTCGGTTTATCATTTTAAATGGAAAATAAAGTTCACCAGGTGCAAACCAATATTTAGTTAAACCGCCTCTGGCCCTGATGACAGCAGTACACCGTCGAGGCATTGACAAGATCAATTTCTGTAGATAATCAACTGATAGTTCGTGGTTCCAAATACGAATTATGGCTTCCTGAAGTTCACGAAGCGTCTTTGGTTTCTTTCTGGCAACTGCAGATTCCACACCATCTAACAGTTCTCTGTAGGATTCAGGTCCGTCCGGGCTGTTTCCTGGCCAGCTAAGAGTTGTAATGGACCGTTCTTCCAACCAAACGGCGACTCGTTTGTCTCCCATCAGAGCCATGCAGGTTGAATTTCTTCTCATCCAAGAAAAAGCTGACTTCTACTGCTCGCGGGGTACATTTGACATGCTCCTTACACCAAATTAATCGGGCCCTTTTCATTTTTTGTGAGAGGAGGGGCTTCTTCTTAGGACGACGGGCTATAAGTCCAATTTTGAAGAGGGGGGCTCTTCTGAATGTTATTGCACTTGCTACCACTCCTGTGTTTTTCCCATTCCCTTTTCAGCTTAGACAAAGAAGCTTTAGGGTTTTTAAGGCATAAACGCTTCAAACCACGGTCCTGTTTTTGGCGGAGACTCGTTTGCGTCCTGTTCCTTTTTTCCTATCAGCAGAACTAGTATTCCTGAGTTTGGAAAGAACTCTACTCATTGTCGAATGATTACGAGACAGTGTGAAGTGAAAGTGTATTGATGTCTAACGGCACCAGGGGTTTCCCCCATCTGCGCGTTGCTTTCTTCGTGGGTGAACCAGTTCACTGGGAAATGCCAGAGATTTAAAAGTGTGTGGGCTTTGTATTTGTGATGTCGTGTACCGTTGTTCATCTGGTCGTTTAGCCGCTGGACCCCTGCTGAGGCCCAGCGTTGCCCCACTTTCGCCCCGTGGAGGCAGCCCAGGAACCCAGTAGACTCATTTACTCTGGCAAGTCCTGCCGCGTAGTTTCCTGAGATTTCGGCGGCTAGGACCTGAAAAAAAAAAAAAAATTAACTAATCGATTGCGCGATGGTGGTGTCGCTTGAATTTGAAAAGACCAAAATATGGGCGAAAGGTGATTTGATATGCTTAAATTTAGAAGTGTGGGGTTTTCGCTAGCGTACAGATGGAGAGTGAAGAATGGGGGAGGGAGAAAGGAAGTATGGGGCCAATAGAGAAGGTGGCCCCAGGTTTCAGTGGGGCAGGCCCATGCACCACTAGAAAGAAAAAGTGGGGGAGGGGAGGAGACGAGGGTGAAAGAGAACGTCTAGTTAAAGTTTTACATCGTTTTGCAGTTCAAAAGCATTGGCTTTTCTGTTACCGGTCTTATGATCGGCGAGACGACTGCTGCCCTTCCATGCGGGCTGAATGCAGAAAAGGAGTGAAGGGGAAGGTTGATTGATTTTTGAGTTCTTGGCGCAAGAGCTACTGTGGCTAAAATGTGCCTTGAAGGTTTTATACGGCAGTGCTGTTTGTATTTTGCTGGAAATAATTTCCTAGGGTCAAGGAGTGTGTATAGCTTAATGTAGTAATAATATTTGATTTCATATTTGGTTATAGAAGTTTATTTCCTTGAGGAATTGGAAAACATCTGTTACATTTTTTCCTGTCTTCCAATATGGTTTTGAGAGTGAGGGAATGATGCTTAACTTAACTGTTTAAAGCAACTTCGGCGCTCGGCTGCAAAAGCTGGACAAGTAATTAGTGCATGTTCCACTGTTTGTTGTGTGTGGCATGTAGGACACAGAGGGATCCTCTCCTCGCAAGAGATAACAGTGGCTGAAATGAGTGTCCTATTCTTAATCATGCAAGTATCACTTCGTCATGTCTGTTTTGTTGTATGCTGGATTTCCATGGTTGGAGTAGATTTTTAATTTGATGCAGTTTGTTATTGGTTAAGACTTGCTAGTGATGTATCCCACTGTGATGAATAACTTGTTTGTAGTCTGAGAAAGGATATATTCTGATGCAGAAATGATGCTGTTGGTTTCTTTAGCAGCTCTGTCGTGAGGCGGAAGGGTTTTTATGAGTAACTTATCAATAAACAACGAATTAAATTTAGTAGTAATTAAAACAATGATATAATATTTAAAAAGGCATTAGTCATAACAGCGACAATGCCAAAGAAGAAAATGTTTTAAATATCCAGTATATGTACAATATTATTGATGGATTTAGATGGACATTTCCTAATGTCCAAACAATTCTGATAATATTTTAATTTTTGTGACAAACGCAAGCGGGGAACGGTTATTTTATGTTCTCAAACGAGTAAAAAAAAACTATTTGAGGAATAGTTTAATTTGTTATGTATTGAATATGAACTAGTAAATAGCATTAATTACGATGATTTAATGAATATTTTTGCCAAAGAAAAAATATCTATGCAAATAAATTGTATGACCTCCTAATTTGGCTATTGCATTGTTGTTTTATAATGCGCTTGCTATTATTTATTTGCTAACAAACAAGATGTTTTTTTATAATATTTTTGTAACACAATTTTTGATATTATTTATATATGTGCAAGGTTGTTTTTTTTTTTTACTTGTATATCCTAAAAGGGCTCCCGCAAGAGTTTAGCGCCTCGAGGTTCCGAGAAGTGAAAGTACGGCCCTGGCTAGGACCTGTCTGTCCACACACCGATGAGCCAAAACATTGACCACCTACCTAATATGATGTTGGTCCTCCACGTGCACCCAAAACAGCTCGTACCCGGCGAGGCATGGACGCTACAAGATTTCTAAATGTGTCTTGTGGTATCTGGTACCAACACATAACCAGCAGATCTTTTAACTCCTGTAAGATCCGTGGTTGAGGACGCAGATCGGAGTTGCTGTTCCAACACAAACCACAGATGATTGATGTCT
This sequence comes from Mastigoproctus giganteus, assembly GCF_048544385.1. Taxonomy (NCBI): domain Eukaryota; kingdom Metazoa; phylum Arthropoda; class Arachnida; order Uropygi; family Thelyphonidae; genus Mastigoproctus; species Mastigoproctus giganteus. The sequence goes on from NC_143578.1 coordinate 187,028,838, forward strand.
GAGGAATTTGCAGGCCAATATCTAGAAGTCTTCCTCATGTTCCGCGAACTAGTCTCGAACAATCCGGGCGTGTGGCATGGCACATTATGCTGTTGAAAGACAGCACCGCCAGTGAAAGACCTCTACCACGAAAGGGAAGGGTGTACCTGGTCCGCAGTGGTGTTTAGGTAGGTGGCAGACGTCAGTGCCCGGCACATGGATGGGACCCAGGGTATCCCAGCAGAACATCGCCCAAAGCATGACACCGCTGCCACCAGCTTGTTTTTGTCCCACGGGGCATCCAGGCGCCATCACTTCCCCAGTAAAACGACGTACCCACTCGTCCACATGGTGAAACAGGAAATGTGATTCATCGGACCAGACGACTTTCTTCCAATCACTCAAGGTCCAGTTTCGATGCTCGCGTGCCCATTGTAGGCGCTGTCGCCGGTGAACCTTGGTTAACATGGGCACTCGGAGCGGCCTGCGGCTACCACTTTCAGCACGGTTTCGATGCACTATGTATTGTGACACATTACTCCAGTCACCAGCATTCCAATTACTGGCGAGTTGCACCACAGTCGCCCATCTGTTGCCACGTACCATCCGGGAGTCTTCGAGCATCGATGAGACGTGGTCGTCCAACACCTCGCCGACGGATCGTGGGTTTTCCCTCCTCGGACCACTTTCTGTAGGTATTACCATGGCTGACCGTGAGCATTCCACCAGCCATGCCGTTTCGGATATGCTCTGACCCAGTCGTCTGGCCATTACAATTTGGCCTTTGTCAAACTCACTTAAGTCCGCTGCTTTTCCCATCTGAAGCACAAGAGTAATACTGATTAACGGAGCTCTGTATCGGGTGTTTTTTTTATACCTTGTCCCGACCCGCGCACGCACCGTAGTTCACCTGCAGTTGCTTCGATTTGCATAACGCCTCGCTGGTCATAAAATTTTGGCTCACCGTGTGTGTGTGATAAATAAATACGCTAAGTTAAATTTAATTAAGAGCAAGTGCGATGGTTGCCTAAGTTAGAATAGGGAAGAAGACTGAAGGTTGGGGAGGAGGGATAGAAATATGGGGACGTTATGGAAGGCACCCCAGAAATATTAGTGGGTATAAGCCCCACCAGGTGAAAGAGCGGAAGGGGGCGGGGAGACAGGAACCCGGCTCCTTTCCTTGCCAGAGAAAGGGGAATAAAGGTACCACGCAAGGGACGCGAATACAGATCGCCAAATGACGCTTGCAGCAGAGCTGCATGTTGTCAGGTCGGGGAAGGGGGTGGGTGGGAGAGAAATTTACTTCATTCATAATCCGCATTCTTACTCTGCTTGCATTATATTTTTATATTTCCTCCACGCTACATTTTATAATAGTTTTTTTTCTGTTATATGTATATCTTTTTCTCGCTCACTCATTCATTTTTTTTTTTTTTTTCACACACACCAGGGTGTTTGTGTAAAGTGTGTTAGTTGTCTGACCCCACCAGAGAATTCCCACTCCATCTCCTTGTTGTGCACTGTTTGTATATGGAGGCCAGAGGTTTAAAAAGTGAGGAGCGGTTTGTTGTGTTGTGTTATGTTCTGTTTCTCTGACCATTTAGCCGTTGGGACCCATTGTTGCCCACACTTTGCCACGAGGAGACAGGTCAGGCACCCAATAGATTATTTAAGTACTTTGGCAGGCTCTGCCACCTAAATGCAGAGGATTTCAGTGGAAAGGCCTATATATAATGTATATACAGGGTGTCTCAAAAATACACAGCATAACTTCAGGAATGAGTTCCTCATATGTAAACAATAAAAATATTTTATATCAACATAGTTCCGGAAATGCTTGGTTTCCGAATTTTGAAGGTCTGTGTGACAACTGTTCACAATCACCTTATAATAATTGTTCAAAATGTCCACCTTCTGCCAGAATACAGGCCTCACATCGACGTCTTATGGATTCGCGAAGACGATGCGAAATTCCTGGTACGTTTCGTATTGTCTCACAACCTGTCACAATTCGATTGCGAAGAGTTTCCACATCAGCTACCGGAGTCGAATACACCAATGACTTTAATTGGTCCCACAAGAAGAAATCTAGTGCGTTTAAATCAGTGAGCGTGGAGGCCAGGCAGTTGGTCCACCTCTACCTATCCGCCAACAAGGAAACCTTTGATTCAGGTAATTGCGGGCTAGGTAGCTGAAATGTGCGGGAGCGCCACCGTGCATGGTGTGCTTGTTGACAAATGATCAGGGGCGTGTCGTTCAAGAAATCAGGCATGTTGTTTTCCAGAAAGTTTCTGTATGCCTGCCCAGTGAGTTTGTTTTGAAGTACATGAGGCCCAAATAACTTATCACCAAAAACACCCGCCCAGATGTTGAGGCTGAACCGCTGTTGATGTGATGGAAGAATTGCATGTGGGTTTTCCTCAGCCTCTATACATGCTGATTGTGAAAGTTTTGGATTCCGTCTCGTGTGAACTGTGCTTCATCTGTGAATATCACTAAGGCAGGAAAGTGAGTTGTACCACACTGCTGCAAGAACCACTAGTAGAACATTTCTCGTGCAGGGTAAGGTTACAGTTGGCGTTCTCGCAACATTCTCCAAATAGTCGAACGTTGAACAGCCAGTTGCATTGCTATTCTGCGTGTGCTGATTCCAGAAGTGGCATGCACAACATCCAAAATCTCCAACTTCAGGAGTCGTAGATCTTGGTCGTCCTCTGTCGGCAACACGAGGTGTGAAGATCCCACGTTCACAAAGGCGGCTACCTTCAAATGTTTTCCTGTCTGGACATCTTCGTTCTGGGAACCTTTCGTGGTACAAATAATTTCCCCCTTCTATGATGAACAGATGTTCTTCTTTGGCTACTCCAGGTCAGGAACATCCCCACACCTAGAGCAGATGGGGAGGGGGTGGAACTCATTTATTCCCGTGCGAGACGAAAGTAATGTCTGCGTTATGCCAAACAGACTAGTTCACTGATTTGCAGAAGCTGCTAGGATGATCCTCCTATGCTTGAATACCTCTGCCGCGAAGTGCTGTAGCGCACCTAAGTTCTTTTGCGATTGTTCCAGGAGTTCTATTTGGTCAAGAGAAAATCCCAAAATTTCTGCCTTGTGTTGTTTCTGTGGTCCTTGTAGATAGTACATTCAAAGAGTAGATGTGCCCAACTCTCGACAGACCCACAAAAACAGATTGGTATTTAGTAGACCTAGTTGGAGTTTGTTTGAAGGACCCATGTCCAGTGACCAGAAAGGTTTCCATGCTGAGGGAGAGCCACTTATTGACCGCATTGGTGATTGCGAATGTGATTCCGGTATAAATGTTCTCGTAACAAGTCCTTTAGTGGTCGTGTTCCATCTAGTCTGCCTGACATTGATTAGCTCATTATGGTAACGAGCCCTTTCCTGTTTGGTATTACTGTCCAGGTTGAGTTCGATATCCAGTATTTCAGTTGGGATTCTTTTCTTCAGGCGGTAGGTAAGTTCTCTTTAGATGAGGAAGAGATCCATGGGGATGTTTCCAGATATTACTTGCAATGCTGCCGTGGACGCTTTTCTAAAAGCGTGATGGGTAACAAGAATAATGCTTCTCTGGATGGAGTTAAGCTTCTCTTTTGATTTTGCAATTCGTCGCTCGGTGAATCCACGCACCTGCAGCATAGGTAAGGAAACTGCTTTATAGCGTTACAGTACGCTTAGAGACCCCAATCGCTTCTGGAGATTCTGACAATTGAGGCAGAGAATTTTCTGATTTTGAAATATAAATGTTGCAAGTGTTGTAAGAAGGATAGTCGGTGATCAAGGACCCTGGTCTATGTCACCAGGGGAGTCGTGTTCTGTCTATCTTGACCTGAGGGGCTGCCGAAGATCCAGTTTAGTTTTAAAGATGATATTTGCCTTGAGGATTGATGTGCAGTTTGTTAGTCTTAGCCCATTGGGTAAGGTTAGTTAGAACTAGGTTAGCAGTATCTTCCAGAGTGTCCGGAGGCAACAATAGTAAGGTCAGCAAATGCAATGACCTTGGTGCGTTCAAATGATCTGTGCTCAGCCAATCTTGTAAGACTGTTCCAGATCAAGGGTCCTAGGACAGATTCTTGGGGGTACCCCCGAAAGATTGGTCTGGTGACGTGCCGATGCTTTTTGACTATAACTGACCTTTCAGAAAAGTAGTTTCTGGTTAGCCAGTAGAGTTGAGGAGTAGTTGGCTGATCGGAGACGTTCCAGTGCGCTCTCCCATCGAACTTTGTCGAACGTTCCCTCAAAGTCAGCACACACAGCAAGCTCGTACTTTCACTTAATGTTTCTAGATGAAGAACCACGTCGAAGAAGGCATCTTTGCAGGAGCAACTGGGCACGAAACTGTATTGTGCTGAGGAAATCAATCATGTGATTGGAATAAGTTGACAATCCTCAGGGTCATGAGGCATTCCAGGATTTTGCCTAGGTTGGCTAAAAATGCAATTGGGATCTTGGCTTGCTTGGTTTAAGTCGAAGGAGCGCATCCTTCCAGTACTTCGGAAATTTTTTTGACTTCAGGAGGCATTTGTTAAACAGGAGTAGCAGTAGGTTGGATTTTAATTTATAAAATTTTTGTATAAACACATACTGTACTCCAAGTCGTGTCCCGGACATTTGTTTGGACTAATTTTCATCATAGCTGTGACAAGTACTTGTGGGGTAAAAGGGTTAGTGCTATAGGATGCTATATACTTAGCATTGTTTCTCCTGATCGTTGTGTGTTCTGGCATATTGTTGGAAAAATACAGAACCATGCTGAGGAAATGCCGCGAGCTAGGCCACAATGTCTGTCTGCAATTCTGCCCAGACAGGCTAGGAGAGATTATATGTTAAAAGCCTTGTGGATTAACTCAAGACTTGAAGGACTCTGCAAGGCCTTAGGGCGGGGGGGGATTTCTATCAGCATGGCCCACACTTGTAGGTAGAAAGAATTTGTTTTGTAGAGACGGGATACACTTAAACAAAGGTGGTGCAAAAGTTTTTGCCAGTATTATTGAGGATACCTTAAAGGTTCAGGGAAACTGCTAATATGGGGGGGGGGATGTGGGTAATACTGACACGCGTTTATCTGATAATATTGGTCAAAGTAACTCTTGCACATACCTCAAGAGTTCTTATCTGTTACCCCAACTGGACATTATCTAGATCTTCTAGGGAAGAGAGCCTAAAAAACTTCAATGGTTGTGTTAGGGTAGTTAAATATACAAGAACAGCAGGTCTTAATTGTTTATATAGTAATGTTAGAATGTCGTCAATAAAATGAGCGAATTCGAACTGCTGGTTAAAACAAGTAACGCGGACATAATAGGGCTTTCGGAGACGTGGTGCCACCCGGAAATTTGGGATGATGAGTTTCAATACGGCTTGTATTTAGGAGGGATAGGGTAGATAGAAGGGGTGGTAGGGTAATGCTTCTTATCAGAAGCAGCCTGAGTGCGACGATAGCTTTCCCGGATTCAGTCGTTTCACATGTTAGTATAGAATCTGTATGATGTGAGATAGTTGGAAACAAAGGTATAATGCGAGTAGGAGAAATCTGCAGACCACGTGATTGTGAAGATTATGACGAAAGCCTCTACATGCAAATGGAATGGGCAAGTAAGCGTCAATGTCTTATTATGGGTGATTTCAATTTGCCTCTAATTGATTGGGTTAAATGGGAAGGAAACTCGACATGGGGAACAATTTTTAAATCAACTAGATGACTGTTATTTCTGTCAACATGTCAGGGAAAGTACTAGAGAAAAGAATATCCTAGACCTCATCACCCATGAATCAGATGACATAACAGGGCTGACAGTAGAGGAACCAGTAGCAGGGAGTGATCACGGAGTTCTACGGTGGATGATGATGATGCGAGAGGTAGCAGTAGTAAAAGGCAAAGGAATATGTTTTAATTTCAGAAAAGAAAAGCAGAAAAAGGTAGCATGGAAAAAAGTTAGAGCAATTAAAAAGTACTGAAGCCTATAACAGCTACAAGATGATCTGTAATAGAGCCACAGAAGGTTCGACAAGCAAAGGCAGTTTATGAGAAATCACTAGCAAACAGAGCAAAGGTCTTCACATATATAAATGCCAAGAAGAACAGGACAAACCAGATCGGACCTTTACGTAAGGGAAAGGGGATAGTATTAACTACACCAGCTGCCGTTGCAGATGAACTCAACAGTTTATTTTGCATCGATATTTACAAATGAAAAACCTTTTGTGGCAATGGGAAATTGTGGGAGCGAAGTTGAAAAATATGTAATTAATGATATTGAAATTTCGCAAGATTATTTAATTAAAAAACTTTCGAGCCTACAGGCCAGTAAGGCTCCTAGAGTTATTGGAATATACTCTATAATCTTAAGGGAGACGGTGAGTGAGTGCACTGAACTATTGGGGCTAATTATGCGAGCATCACTAGACTCTGGGGAGATTCCTTTGGAAAAGTGCCAATGTATCTCCCATACATAAGGGTGGCTCTAAGAGTGAAGTGGGAAATCATCGACCTGTCAGTCTGACTTCAGTGGTAGGGAAAATCATGGAGGCAATGATCAAGGGTGGAATTCAGGATCATTTGGATCGAATTGAAATTCTCAAGGATACCCAGCATGGTTTTGTAAAGGGAAAATGTTTAAAAAATCTGGTTCGCTATTTTGAAAAGGTAACTCACGAGCTGTATTTAGGGAATAATTTCGACATTGTTTGTTTAGATTTCAGCAAAGCTTTTGACTCATTCCCACATGAGTGGTTGCTTTATAAGCTGGAACAGGTTGGAATCACTGGGAAAATCCTTAGACGGATAGCAGTATGGCTTCAGGGCAGGAGGCTGAGGGTTGTGATCTATTCCTCAGATTGGGTTGATGTAAGAAGTGGGGTTCCCCAAGGATCAGTATTAGGACCACTGTTTTTAATTTTCAAAGACGACATCGATGAAGGGATAGAGGGCGCGATGTCTAAATTTGCAGATGTTAAAATTGGTAGAGTAGTTAATGATCACTGTCAAACTGAGCTTCTTCAGAGAGACCTAGATACACTTCAGGAATGGTCAGAAAAATGGCAGCTATGCTTTAATCCAACGAAGTGTAAGGTATTACACCTGGGAAACAGTAATCCCAAAATAACTTATTCACTTGGTGGAGTTCAACTAAACCCAGTACTGGAGGAAAGGGACTTGGTGTTATGATACGGTCAAACATGAAATTCTCTGAGCATTGTAAACAAGTTGCAAGGAAGGCCCATGGTGTCCTATCGATGATCTATCGAACTTTTGCAAGTAGAGATAGGGACATGATAATCCCATTATATAAGGCTTTTGTTAGACCACACTTGGAATACTGTGTTCAAGTATGGAGACCGCACCTAAAGAAAGACATCGAGCTTCTTGAAAGGGTGCAAAGACGGGTAACTCGCCGGTGAGATCGGCAAAAGGGCGTCCTTATGAAGAAAGACTTCGAATATGTGGGTTGCAGAGTGTGGAAACTAGACACCTTAGAGGAGATTTGATTGAGGTGTTTAAGGCTCTGAGAGGCATCAGTAAAATGAATGAGGACGAAAATTTCAAGATTATAAATGATGCTTAGAACTAGGGGACATAAATTCAAGTTACGGGGGGAAATGTTTAGATTGGACTGAAGTTTTATTTTAGCCAGCGAGTTATAAATTACTGGAATAAGTTGCCTAAATGTGTGGTAGAGGCTAACAGTTTGGGGAAAATCAAAAGTCATCTGGATAGTACCTTTTTTTTAAGTCAGGGAGGCGCATAGGATGATGGGTTTAATTTCCTTTTATTAATTATTATTTATTATTATCATTGTTTTATTCGGTTTTTTTTTTTTTTTTTTGCTGGTGCAGCATAAGCCATAGGCTTTCTTGCACCATGCGGCCATTACTAATATCTGCTGATATGTCAACTGGGGGAAAGAGTTTATTTAGTATCTCTTTGACTGAGTCTTCCCAATTGATGGTTTCCCTCATAGCAGTGGTAACCAATCTGTAGATTGCTTGGACAAAGGTTTTGTCCCTCGTAATTTTGTACAGCAGCCCCCTCCTGGGTTAGCATTATCCGAGTCTCTGACAAATCCAGTCTAAGTTTCCCCTTTCCGAGCAGCAATAGCCCTGGTATATTCGTTCTTTGTCAGGTAGGCAGCGTGAAGACGTTCGACATCAGGGTGGGGCTAGTCTTGATGGCGTTGGAATTCCCTCCTGGCACTGTAGTTCAGGAGTTGATTTAGTTTCACGCACAAGGTCTTAGCACTACAGTCTTTTTTCCTAGCAGACCTGTACGGTGCTTTGGATAAAGAATTCTGAATCTTATGTCCCAGTTCAACTTCTAAGATGTGCTCCAGGCCCTGGATGTTCGAATCAGGGAAGTCATTCTGGATGGTGTCATCAAAATCGGCTAGTTCTCTGTTTTGGTAGAGAACCTAACAAAGTCTGGGGTCCGGTTCATGGATGTTGAGTCTTTCTTTCAAGTTCAGGCAGAGGTTGAATAGGATCACTCAATGGTCAGTGTCCAGTCTGTAATGATAGTATTTGCTGACTGCAATAATAAGATTCTTGGTCGAGACTAATGTCAATGTTTGACTGACCTAATGGATGATAAGCTTCCTACACAGGACCAAGTCTTCCAGGAGAAGCCCTCGGTCTGAAGCCGTGGAGTGCCAGAGTGGGGATTTTGCATTAACATCCGAGGTGATGACGATATCTTTAGAGCAAGAAGGTCCAATGCATGCTCAATATAGAAATCTTTATTGCAATAATAGTAATACAATGGATACATTGCAATAAGCCCTTCAAGGCCACAAGGCCAGGGATTAACAGTAATATTACAATATATAAGAAAAATAATTTAATAAATTAAATATAAAAATGCATATGTGAACGAATAAAAGTAAATACAGTTCAACACCCAAAGTATAATACAATTATAAACATCACAATGTACAAAGAATGTATAGGTGGAAAACTGCCAGGTTGGTTGGTAAGCCATCTTCGTGTCATATTGCGGCATTAAGGCGAGCTTCAAGGAGAAGGGACAGGGAAGTACAATTAAGTATGCGGTGTCTGTACTCCTTATCACAAAAAAACTTAATATAAGAGCGGAGGGTATACTGTGCTTTATATATATCTTCTGGTGGTTGTTACTTCATTAATATAATGCAAATGCTGTTTGGCCATCCATCGGAGTCGAGCTGCGTGGGTTAAGAGCTTTTCCATGTGGTTACCAAAGCAGAGCTTAGGATCAAAAACAACCCCCCAAATCAGTGTTTCTTGACGATGGGAATTGCACAGTGTTGGCTGAATATAGGAAGGCGTTTTCTTTAATGAGAATATCATAAATTCAGCCTTTTCTGGATTTATTTTTAGTCCAAACTGGTTGAGTTAGTTTACAAATTCCAGGAGTATATTGTTAATTGATGCTGTTATCATGAGATCATCATGTGGAGAAATCAGTGTGAGGAGTTCATATCATCAGCATAACATTGAGTATCATTCCTTGGACTCAACGAGCGGCGAGATAAGCCCTGTAAACAAGAGCCCAGATAAGACACCACCCTGTGGCACGCCTGAAGAGACATATCGCTCGTATGTTTGGCCGTTGACAGTAAGCCGGATTATTCTATTTTGAAGGAGTAAGTGAGGAACTGTAGAGTGTCTCCCTTGTTTTGATACTGGTCTGAAAGTAGCTTCAGCATTGCAGGAACGTTTGAGCCGAAAACTGCTTCGAGGTCTACATAGGTGACTGCAAGCTCTGCATGAGATTCAAACGCAGAGAGGATAGAGCTGGTGGTGGCTAAGAGGTTAATCACAGTGGATCTATGAGGAAGAGTAGTGGATTTGATGAGGCTGATGTGGAAGAAGTTTAGTTAGAATGGGGAGAAGTACCTCCCCAATCGAAAGGACCAGCACATCCTCCTGGTTCGTGCATCTGAAGACTCCCAACTTAATACAATCGGGGAGGTTAAAGATCTGGTCCAGTACACCCTAAAGAAAGACTTTTAGGAGTTTTAGAAGACTTGAGGGGTTGGAGATTGGCCGGTAGTGCTTAAGAAGAGTAGGAGATTGAATTTTTGATATAGGCTTCACAAGGTAGATGTTCCACTGCTGGGGAAAGAAATGACTTGACAAAATAGCATTAAAAATAGTTAGAAGGGGAACCAAAAAGGTATGGGCTAATTCATTTAATAATGAATTTGGGTATTTCATCTGCACCTGCCTTAGCAGAAGCCGGTGTAGAATTTATGGCAGCAATAAGCTGTTCCCTGGAAATTGATACTGCAGATAGCGTGTCAGGTGGGATTTCAGTTGTTGGTGTCTCAAGATCAGCACATTGTTCAGAGTTCAAGGCAAATCTAGATATAAAGTCTAGCCACTGGTCAGGTTCAAGGTTTAGGGGGAAAATGAGAAGGCCGTTCAAAGTAGGGATTTTTTCCTCTACGAAGGGTGGTGTCCATATAATTCTTAATTGCTTGAGATTTCAACTTGTTGGATGTTGCACGGGCTCTAGAGTAGGCTATCCTGTCTGTGGAGTGTCTCTTCAATATCCATAGACGGTGGGAAATATAAAGATTAGATACAATGAGTGCGAGTAGAATGTTATCTGAATAATTTGTGCATAATCCATGGATCACCAGTACATCAAGGTTTCTATTAAGCATTGCAATACAGGATTTTTGGGTGGATTGGATGACTTTTGCATATGGAGTATTCTGTAATCTGGGGCTGTCGGACATCAGTTCTTGGATGGAGATTATATGTATTGCTTGTTCTTCTACTGCCCTTCTAATTTCGTCAGCAACTGCCCGAGACTGGTGACCACCTATTTGCATTATTCTCAGTTTTCGAAAGGGATTCTTGTTCCTAGAGTTTGCTGAGGCTGAATTTATTGGGAGTGTTTATGGTGGCCTATCATTGTCTGACTATTGCTGTAGGAGAGTTGGGACAGGTTCATCCATCAGTGGTCCTTAGTCTTGCCAGGTCAAGGGCTCTTCGATATTCTTGGCAGGCTGCATCTCTGACAGATTGGCCATGCTCTTTCTCCTTTTGCAATTAGCACAGCAAGGGCTTTCATACCTGTGTGGGCATTCAGAAAGCACATGTTCACTGCAGGCAGTGTCCACACGTAGGAGAGGAGTGGGTGCAATGCTATGATGTATGCCGAAAGCCAAGACACAAGGAACACTTTGTTAGCACTGTGAAAGGTCTGAATCGGTGAGCACTGCTCAAAGATTCTGTCATGAGACATAATGTACTTGAAGAGCCTGGAGGACACTGCATCACATCTGCAGCATCACACCACGTTATTACGTGGTGTGATGCTGCAGATGAGCGAGCCTTCATAGTGAACCCGAATACAATATCTTGTTTCATCTCTTCAAAAGAGATGTCAAACTTTTTTTTTTTTTTTTGAACGGGTCCTCCAGGAGTTCTGTATGAGTGGCGGTATTGGGCACATCATAAACGAGGATTGACGGATCTGCGCATTTAAGTGGGTTGCTGGACAGGCCAGCTCCCTGCAGGCAGGTGCTGTGGATATTGAGGTCATATCTTCTTTGATGGTGGTTTCCAGGAGGACTCCTCGATTGCAAATGGCACGTAGCAATTCAACTTTTTGTGATTTTTAAAGTCTTTCTTTAGGGTGTATTGGACCAGATCTTTGACCTCCCCGATTGTATTAAGTTGGGAGTCTTCAGATGCATGAACTAGGAGGATGTGCTGGTCCTTTCGATTGGATTGTGTCTGCTAGAGGACTGAGGGATCGAGAGCTGGTCCTTTCGAGTATCTTGGGGTTGCTGACTGATGGGGGATGGAAGTGCTGATCCCAGGACAGAAACATAGGATTTGTGGGAATCCACTCTTTCTCCTTGATCATCTGGACAGGCTCTTGCCCTCACTTGAGGGCAAGGGTAACTTGGAGATGGTACCAAGTACTTGCTCCAGAATAACCGTGCGGGAGGAAAGTTCCTCGTTAGCAGTACTGAACTTAGCATTTTCAATGGAGAGGGCTGTGGCTATTGACTAAGTTGTCCCACATCTTCTGAATGAAGTTAGCAGCACGTCTTGTGAATCTGTTTCCTGGTTCAGAAAGTTTGCCAGGCCCTTATGTAGCATGGCAACGACCTGGTGGAGTGAGACTACATTGTCGAATTCCAGCCCAGGGACTGAAGCGGTATTAGGGATAGCAAATGTACTAGAAGCCGGAATGCCTGAAGCAATCAGTTGATCCAGGGATGAGGGGGAGAAGAGCAGCTCCAGGTGCTGTGGCACAAGTTGCTGGAGTAGAAGACTGAGCAAGAGTATGAGAAACTGGTGAGACCAGGATCAGATGTGGTAGCCGAACTTGGGAGGCTATACCTGTTTCAGCTAGTTATGAATTTGTGGCAGTCGGAGCTGTCAGAGTTACTGATCTGATTGGTGTCTGAGAGCTGGATGAGTGGGTGTGGAAGGTGGATAGAGGGCTGGAAGATGTGGAACAGAGGTTGCTGAGGCAAGAGATTCCAGGATGGAGGCAGCAACAGGGGTTGAAATGCCAAAATCTAGTTCAGCTGAGGGAGACTGGGGGTGGATCATCACTAAGGATCCTGCTGTTATCTTCTGGAGACAGTTGGTTTGAGGAGTAGAGGGGATGGGCCTGGGACCTTCTCTTGGTCTTCTTCCTCCTTGGTTTTTCTCCTGACTTAGGTGAGGGGAGGTGCTCAGGGTGATAGGGCTTGTATTTGTTGCGACTTAGTTTGCACATGTTGGCGGTTCTGCTTTTTTTTTTTTAGGGCATTTCTTGAATTCGTGGCCCTTTCATGCGCAGTGGCCACATGTGGGAATGGTTTGGGCAAGGTATGTGTAGTATGTCCGAATCGGCCACACCTAAAGCACTTGGAGACTGTCATGTGCTCATCATAGCAATGACTACCCCAGTTTATAAAAACACCCTGTTGTGTCAGTTTATGGTCTTCCATGCTGCCGGCAAGAGCTCCACCACCTTAATTGTGGCAGTGCCTGACCGGAATTTTGTCTGGTACCGTGGTATTATTAGCGTCGTTGGGTCGGCTTCCTGATTCTGTTTAGGTTTTATGTAGAGTTCTTCCTGGAGTGTTGCTGGTGCTAGTTCTTTGTCCGTACCGTATACGATGATACTAGGCAATTTTCTTCTAGGGGGCGCTGCTTCCAGGCCTCTAGTCTGTATTTTTGGGTTTTATCTTCTGAGCATCTTCTTTAGTTAAGGTTTCTGTTATGACCCCAGTGTTTCTTACTTCTTTATTTCGTTCGAATCTTGCAGACATTGTTTTTGTATATAGTGGTAGAGAATTCAAATTTAATTGATGTAACTAGTTAGCTCTAATCTATAATTATAGAAACAGTAATACGCTTCACTGTTTCTATTATATAGCGTAGTATTGACATTTAATTTATTGATCTTATTAATTTAAAATAGCATGCCCCAAACTAGAGCAGCAAAGCAACGGGCACAAAGTGGCAGGAGTGCTGTGACTTGGGAGAACTGAGGGGGGCGATTCTCCAACGCATCACAGCCTAAAAAAATGTGCAACTTGTGAAATGTTTGCCGAACTATCTGGAACGGAACATATTGCCATGGGGGATGTCTTTGTGTGCGCGTGATGTAAGGAGTGTAAGGAAATCAGGCGATAACTCGGCGTTGTTATGGGCCTATATGAGAGCTTGAAGGACAGGGAGGATGCCCTCGAAGGATCTAAATTGAGGGGCCCATCAGGCTCTCAGCTGCCCACATAAACGCCAGAGCTTGCACTTAGTCATCACGCAACACAGCGGCAACCCCTAAGGCAGAATGCGCTGGTCCCACAGGAACTAGTAATTTTTGGTGACTATTGTCAGGGAAACGGGGAACATGCTTTGTAAAAAGGATAGGTGGAACAGGACCAGGGGATGTCTGCCAGGGGCAAAAGTTGATGACGTTGTACAGCGGATATCATCTTTTAAGGGCAAAAAAGTTGATATAGTTGTATACGTTGGCACTAATGATATTAAGAGTTGGAGACCGGCAGAATTACTTAACAAGTATAGGTCACTGTTGAAAAAAGCCGTGAATTAGGGTTGAATTTGAAAGTGTCTGCAATTCTGCCCAGACACGATAGAAGGGAGTATATGATGAAAGCCTTGTCGATCAATTCGGCCCTGGAAAGATTGTGCCAGGCTCAAGGGATAGAATTTTTTTCAGCCTGGTCTGTCCTTGTTAACAGGAGAGACTGCTTCTACATGGATGGGATACACTTAAATAGAAAGGGTGCAAGAATATTTGCTGATGCTATCGAGGCACTGTTAGGTGGTCGGAAAACTGATAGCTTGGGGGGATACAAGGACTAATAGTTTAACAGTAGTCGCAGGCAGAGGTGAAGGTAATTCTTGCACAACTTCTATTACAGGCCTGACGTAGCCCAGTGGTCAGGAGCGAGAGTGCATAGCACGCGTTCCTTGAGTGGACCGGGGTTCAAGCCCGTGACTACTAAATACGATAAATATTTGTATTGACGATTTATTGTAAACTCTGACTTGGTTGTCGTGCCGGAGTATAAACAGAACTTGTTTATTTATTAGAATAAGTGGCGACCTGGAGCGAGGGGTATTGGGGGTTCCAGGGATGGATGCCAATCATCGTGAAATAGGTGGGTATATGGGATGTGTTAGGGTAACTAGGAATAGGAGCATCTATACCAATGATAGAAGTATAGTAAATGAATTTGAAGTGTTTGTAAAGACATCAAAGGCGGATATTGTTGGGATAGCAAAGACGAAGTCACACAGATATAAGGAATGCAGAACTGGAATTTGGGGAGTACAATGTGTACAGAAAGGATAGACAGGATAGAAAGGGAGGTGTTATGCTGTTAATTAGGAAAAACAAAATCAAAAGAAGTGCACCTAGTTGATATAGATGAACAGTGCACTGTTGAGTCAGTTTGGTGTGACATAAGCACTGCGAAAGCAAAAATAAGAGTTGGAGTGTGTTATAGGCCTAATGAGTACAATGACCAATTGTACAGAGAAATAGTGGGCTAGTAAATCAGAATGTCTTATAATGGGGGATTTTAACTTCTCAGATATTGACTGGAACTTGTGGGTTGGTCACTCACACACTAGTCAAACTTTTGTGGATTTATTGGATGATTGTTTTCTGCAGCAGCATGTTCGAGAGGCAACCAGAGAGTAATACTCTTGATCTGGTTATCAGCAGTGATCATTCGTGTATTAAGAATTTGCAGATAAAGGAACCACTAGGTGGCAGTGATCACAGTGTACTGATGTGGGAGTTAAAGATTTAATTACCATCAGGGGTAAAGGAAAGGGTTTTTGCTTCCGTAAAGGTGAGTATAGTGGTCTCAGAAACTTTTTTTTTTTTAAATTCTGTATAGTGGGATCAACTGACGATGTTATCAACAGTAAATTCTAAGTGGGAAGCATTCAAGGAATTAATCGTGGATGCTACTAAAAGTGTCATACCTAATTAAGAAATATATTGTTCAAGATTTAGGCCTAAATGGTTATCTAATGACTCCTAACAGAAGAAAAATACATGGGATGCATATAAATTATCAAGCGACTCAGAAGCATATGGCAGATATAAATTAATCTGTAATCAGGTCACAAAGGAGGTTAGGCAGGCGAAGGCAGATTACGAGAAATCCTTGGCAAAAGATGCTAAGAAAAACGGCAAGGATTTCTTTACTTATATAAACTCTAAAAGGAAGGGGATGAATCTGATTGGGCCACTTGACATCGATGGTTCGACTGTTGATGATCCTGCTCAGATAGCAAACAAACTGAATGAGTATTTTGCATCTACATTCACACGTAAGGAATTAAGGTTTGAAAATGGCAGAAGGTTATCAGATTGTAGCAGGGTGCTTAATTATTTTGTAATAACTGAGAGCAAAGTGGAGGAGAAATTGTTAAAGTTAAACATAAAAGCACCAGGGGTGGATGGGATCTATCCAGTTATATTAAAGGAGGCGGAAAAGCAACTAAGCAAACCCTTAGCCATAATTATGAGAGCATCCTTGGACTCAGGGGACGTTCCCACGGTCTAGAGAGTGCAAATGTATCCCCAATTCACAAAGGGGATCGAAGGGTGGCACGAGTAATTACAGACCAGTTAGTTTAACTTCTGTTCCGGGTAAAATAATGGACTCACTGGTTAAAGATGCATTGCAAGATCATCTAGACAAGACTGCAGTAATAATTCAGACACAGCATGAGTTTGTTAAGGGAAAGTCTTGTCTGACAAATTTGATAGGATATTATGATGTGGTTACAAAGCAACTGGATGCAAAAAATAATTTTGATATCATATATTTGGATTTCAGGAAAGCTTTTGACACTGTTGCGCATGAAAGACTATTGTACAAATTGGAGCAGAATGGTATTAAGGGTAAGTTGCTACAATGGATAAAAGGATGGTTAAGTGGGAGAAGACAAGAGGGTGGTAATCAATGGGTGCTGCTCTTCGTGGACTAATGTTATTAGTGGAGTCCCACAGGTTTCGGTGTTGGGTCCACTGTTGTTTTGTATATTTATCAATGATATTGATGAAGGTATATGTTTTAATGTCGAAGTTTGCAGATGATACAAAGGTTGGCAGGGTTGTTATGACAGTAATGGCAGTGTGCTACTGCAACAGGATCTAGATAATTTGGGCTAATGGGCTAAGAAGTGGCAACTGAAGTTTAACCTTGACAAATGCAAAGTACTGCATATGGTTAGAAGTAACCCCAGAGAAACGTACCAACTGTGTGGTACTACACTTAAGGTGGTAGAAAATGAAAAAAGACCTGGGAGTAATTGTGCAGTCAGATATGAAGTTTTCTGAGCAATGCAGACAGGGTGCCAGGACAGGTCATGGGGTTTTGTCAATGATATATAGGAATTTTGCTAGCAGGGAAAAGGAGGTGATTGTTCCTTTGTATAAAGCAATGGTGAGGCCACTCCTTGATTACTTCGCATAGGTCTGAAGGCCTCATTTTAGGAAGGATGTAGATTTACTTGAGCATGTACAGGGAAGGGCAACAAGATTGGTGAGGGGAATGAAGGGATCCTCTTACCAAGAGAGGCTAAGTTCTGCAAATTGCAGTGGGTTGAGACTAGGCACCTGCGCGGTGATCTGATTGAGGTGTATAAGGCCTTGAATGGGTTGAGCACGCTGAATTCTGATGGGATCCTTCCACTTGTTCAGATTACGAACCTAAGGGGGCATAAATTCAAACTAAGAAAGGACAGATGTAGAATAGATGTGCGGAAATTTGCCTTTAACCAGCGGGTTGTTAATTGCTGGAACAAACTTCCATCTGTCGTTGTGGTAGTTGATAGGTTGAATAAATTTAAGGAGGAACTGGACAGGCATTTGGAGGGAATGGTGCGTGTTTTTTTTTTTTTTTTTGGCTGATGCTGTATAAGCTGATACACTTACTTTCTTGCATCACATGCTACTACTACTTTGCATGCAGATTTTATTCTTGTTGTTTTTAATCTTCTGCCACGTCAGTTTGTATAGTAAAGTGTGTTAAGCGGCGCCAGGGGTTCCCCCATTTCCGCGTTGCTTTCTTTGTGGGTGTGCCATTTCGCTGGAAATGCCAGAGATTTAAGTGTATTGACATTGTGCAAGTGTAGTGTCATGTACCGTTGTTCATCTGGTCGTTTAGCCGCTGGACCCCTGCTGAGCCGCAACGTTGCCCCACTTTCGTCCTGTGGAGGCAGACTAAGAAACCCCAGTAGTTTTAGTTGTACTCTGGCAGGTCTTGCCACCTAGTTTCCTGAGATTTCAGTGGCTAGGGCCTAAAAAAAAAATCGCCGGAATATGATTACGCCGAGAGGTAAGCAGTTCGAATGTCAGCATATAAATTTGATGTGTGGGGCATCCGCTGATGGTTTAGACAGAGTAGGGTGCAGAAGACTGGAGGGATTTTGAACTTCTGGCATTCCCTTCCTAAGGAATTTGTCATTCGTAATTGTAGATGAAAAATACCTATTCAGTTGTCACTATTCTGAGCAGGATCATCAACAGTTAAACCATCGACACCAAGTGGACCAATGTGATTCAATCATTCTCCTTCTGCTGTTAATATAGGTAAAGAAGTCCTTGCTGCTTTTCTTGCCAATGACTTCTCATAATCTGCCTTAGCCTGTCTAACTCCTTTGATTAGTTTATATCTACCATAGACTTCTGTAGCACCTGATGATTTATATGCATCCTATGCATTTTTCTTTTCTGTCAAAAGTCTCATCATATCATCTGACATCCATTTTGTGTCTAAGCCTCGAACAGCATTTCTTAGTTGGTATGAAAAGCCTAATAGCTTCTATGATTACTTACCGTTTAGAATTTCATGTTAGTAACATGAGATGGTCCCACTATATAGAATTTTTAAAATGTCTGAGACCACTATTCACCCTTACGGAAGCCAAAGCCTTTCCCGTTACTCTTGACAGTAATTGTCTTTATATAAATCCCACATTAGCACACTGCGATCACTGCCACCCAGAGAATCTTACCTACAGATTCGTAATGCATGAGTAATTGCTGTTGCTGATCATATCAAGAGTGTAGTTTCCTCTTCTCCCTCTAATGTGTTGCTGTAGAAAACAGCCACACAATAAATCCACAAAAGTCTTGTTACTCTGTTTGTGACCAATCCACAAGTTCCAGTCAATATCTGGAAAGTTAAAATTCCCCATTGTAAGACTGTGACGTTATACTCCTCGATCATTAGGTCTATAACACTTCTCATTTTCGTTTTCCCAATGCTTATATTACACCAAACTGACTCAATATTGCACTGGCCACCCATGTCGACTGGATACACTGCATTATATTTAATATGCTCCTTAAATAAGAGCATAAACCCCCCCTCCTGTTTTTTTTGTAATCATTGTACTCTCCGTATTCAAATTCTGCATACGTTATGTCCGAGTAACGCCATGTCTCCGATATCCCTACATTGTCTGCATTTGTTGACTTAATGAGTTGTTTTTATGGTTATGCATTCACTAATCCTCCCATGACCTTATAGAACACTTCAGTAAAATCTACCCTATGGTATGTCGTTTCTAAACTACAGACAATTACCGTTCCTCATAGGGATAATGCTTTGCGATCTTCACCAATTCTAGTCGCCCTTCTTTGCGCTTTCTTCTTTAGTTATATATGTAGATATCTTTTTTAGGTTCGCCTCCAGATCTGGATGCAATATTCTAAGTGTAGTCGCACCATAGTCTTAGAGTGACCTTCTCTTTATTTTCAAACGTTGAATTACTTACGTATGTTGAATTCCATGGCCTTCTGTGTCGTAATTCCAAAGTCTTTCTTAACTGGGAAATCTTTTATTTCCTTCCCTAATCTGTGAACTATTCCTGGGTTTCTATTCCCCAAAGTACAATACTTTGCATTTGTAGCATTAAACTTTAGCTACTATTTTTCAGGCCATACTTGCAGTCGGTTCATATGCTTTGGAAGCAGCATAACCTAGTTTTGATTGTTAAAACACTCCTTCCCAACGTTTTTCTTCAGCAAACTCTGCTGATATTGATAACAGGGGACAGCTTTCCCAGTATTCCCTTAATATCATTTTGGAAGATAAGAAACAAGAGGGCGGATCTGAAATATATATATATATATATATATATATATATATATATATATATATATATATATATATATATATTTGAGACACACACACAGGGTGTCTCAAAAATATTGGTACAAACGTTTAGGGGAGGTAGGTAACATCTCAAGGAATGTGAATCGCATAGGAACACATAACCGGAAACGTCACGGGAAAGTAGTAGCAGAGGCATAAGAAGCAGAAATTCACACAAGATAGTAATTAGTGGCAAACATTTATTTGACATAATATTAACAATAGAGTACGAAATGGATGCATTTCATGATGTTACAACAGATTCTCGAAGGTTCCACCATGAGACGCGATGCATGCGTGACACCGACGCAGCATGGATTGGCGGACACGGTCGAACACACCTGGAGTTTCTTTGACAGTAGCAGCAGCGCAGACAAATCTCGCCACGAGATCCATTTCCGTATCCACTGGCGATTCATAGATGATAGATTTGAGGGCCCCCACAGAAAGAAATCAAGGCTCGATCAATCAGGTGAGCGTGGGGGCCAGGTAACG
This sequence comes from Mastigoproctus giganteus, assembly GCF_048544385.1. Taxonomy (NCBI): domain Eukaryota; kingdom Metazoa; phylum Arthropoda; class Arachnida; order Uropygi; family Thelyphonidae; genus Mastigoproctus; species Mastigoproctus giganteus. The sequence continues at coordinate 187,048,976 of NC_143578.1, forward strand.
GGTACACCACAACCAATCCATCGACGCCTAAAACGCCTGTTCAAAAATGGTCACGAACACACCTTCCATAATGGGCAGGCGCCCCGTCATGTTGAAACCAAATGTTGCGTCTCACATTTGCTGGAACATCAAGTAACTCTGGTAGAACTTGTTCAAGAAAGATCCGATATTTAGCGGAGTTCATGCGGGATGGTAACAGGTATGGGCCGACTAAACAGTCACCGACCATACCTGCCCACACATTTATTGCGAAGCGATGTTATGCCGCATGGGGTACACACCGTGTGGGCCCTCTGCTAATCCATGCACTAGGTGCATGTCTGCCAGCTCACAGTTCGTATATAGATGCATGCTCTTCGTGCGGTGACTACTGCTTGAATGAGTAAACCAGAAATTTTTCCTTTCGCGAACTGATGAACAGCGCCGTTTACCGACTTACAGTGACGTTTCCGGTTATAGGTTCCTATGCGATTCACATTCCTTTAGATGTTACCTATCTCCCTTGAACGTTTGTACCAATATTTGTGTGTCGGACAAAAAAAAACTGCACCACCTTAAAAACTAACATTTGTAGTGAAACGTATATTGTTTGATTAGTCATTTTGTTTGTCGCAAAGCAAAGATATTGCATCAGACAATAATTGCAAGGTATTGCGTCAGCCGTTTCTATGAATACTGCGTTGGAAGAGTATACACGCTCATCCTGTTTTGCGGAGGTGTAAGCAGGGCTCCATATGTTCAGTTGACACCAAGAAAAAAGTGTAGCTATTGCTCTGTCCCAGAAGGGCTTTCTACGCGTGCTATCGCTGATAAAATAGGCTGTCAACAGTATCTCGGGTGCTGAAATTAAAGCGTGAAACCGGTGATGTGAAGAGAACACTTGGATCAGACCGTAAGAGAGTGACTACGCCTTCCCAAGATCGATATTTGAAACGGCTGTGTCTTCATAATCGCCATGCCAGTGCTCCTGATCTAAAACTGGACTTTGAGATGGCTTCTGGTGTTGAAACAAGTGCACGAACTATCTAAAGACGGCTTTCAGAATGTAGTCTATAACTATCGTCCCAAGAAGAAGCCTTTGGTGACCTAACAAATGAGGAAGAAGCGACTTGCTTGGGCTAAAATGCATGTTTCCTGGACAAAAGAGCTAAAAGGGATACCGGCATCTTTTCTGATGAATCGAAATTCAACCTGCATTGCTCGGATATAAAGCAATGTCAGACGAAAATCGAAGGCATACCGGCCTGACTTCATAAGACTAAAGTTTCCCGCCGGTCAGATGGTCTGGGGATGCATAACAAGCAAAGGGGTGAGGCGAATTAAGTTTATTAACGGAACGGCGAATTCAGAAACCTACACTGCTGTCTTGGAGTTCCTGAAACCCGTTATTAGGGATCACCACACTGACGTGCAAAACTGCATTTTTAAAGAGGACTCAGCACCTTGCCACACAGTAAAATTGGTAAGTTTTATGCTATTTAGATTTAATGATGACGTTTGTCTCAAGGCTTAAAACATACTTACTGCATTTAAAGAGTAATAATGCAGCGTATCCAGTGACAAAATTTTAATAATTCTAGAATTGGAGCTTTCAGGGTTCGAGAATTGGAACTTTCAGGGAAAACGAACCCCATTTTCAGCAAAAGAGGTATACAAAATGTTTTCCCTCGTTTTTTCTCCCTTAAGGTGCAGTCATACTTCAGAAATGCTGGCATTAGTGTTGGACTGGCCCAGGCAACAGTTCAGATTTGAACCCTATTGAATATTTGTGTGTCGTCTAAAATTGCGCAGAAGAAACTAACAAGTAAGGTTCAGCTGCATAAGAGCATTGTGAGGATGTTGTTCGACGAAATTGGGCAACCGTATATCCAGAAGTTGATTATCTATCTATGCGTTGATCTATGCCAGATCGTTGCAAGGCTGTAATTGCAACTCGAGGAGGAACAAAATATTGAGGACTTATTTTACTGATTTACAGTACATAATACTATTACACTAACTTGTCATTTCAGTTCGTACACGTAAATGCAATAAAATGTATTTTTGGTTGTCATTATTTATCATATTTCCATTAATTACGCATTTTACCATTTGGGAAAATATTTATGGCAGTTAGGTAATATCAGGTGGAATCTCTTTATTGGGTTTCATTCATGGAGATATATATCCCATCTAACAAATGCGTTTGGAACATTGCTGCAACCCACAATGCAGCGTAAAACTATTTGCAAAATTCACGAGTGATGCGGTTTTTTTTGTCCGCCACTGTATATATGACCTCCGTCTCCTATCTTTCAGCCTACTGCTAATCCCCTGATGGATTTTATTTCTGTTATCCAGACCTGCTCTAATTTATACAACAACCTCTCGCGAGGGATCTCTATCATAAGCCTTAGTGAAATACTGTACAGATATATAATGACAGTTGTTTCTCGCATCCATCTATTCGTTTAACTTCTTAACAGTATAATATAATTAATAAAATGGGGACCGTTTCAAATGCAGTTTATTGTAATGTTTGAAACAACTTCTAAAATAAAATCTCTGCGAACTTTCGCATTCAACCTTCAGGGGATGCTGTGGTTTCTCCAGTAGCGGTGACAGCGTTCATGTGCTCTTTTTTAGAGAAGACTACAGCTGTTCATTCAGTCAACGTAAAGCAGGGGTTCTTAACTTGGGGTCCGTAAACTTTGACTGGAAAAAAAAATTACGTCTTTATTTTTATTAATCTCTAACTGAAATTTAGCATTTCTTCAATTATGAATGTAGGCAACAGACCACGGCCTTCACACTTTAAAAAAAAAAAAAAATTTAACAATAAATTGCTTATATTTTAAATGTATTTTATTTAATGCATTAATGAAGAAGCACATTACTATTTCACTTTCTTTCTTTTTAATATTGTGATAAATGTATTTCAATATACTGTAATTGGTTTCGTTTGTAATCCTATGTTTTATTTTGTGCATTTAAAAACCTTATTCTGAGAAGGGGGTCCATAGGCTTCACCAGACGGCCAAAGTTTTAAGGCTTTCATCATATTCCCTCCTATTGTCTGGGCATAATTGTAGACAATATCATTTTCCCACCATATCATTATTTCTTGATCCAGTCGTCTGTTAATTTAAGTCAGTTTCCCCACGTATAGTCACATGCTCCTTGGTTCCCTTAAGAATTTTTTTTTTTTAAGGAGCATTAGCAACTAAGGCTATATTGCTCCGGGAATATGCGGTGGTCATTTCCTGACCTTTCCGCATCCTCCGTATTTGGTGGTGACGGGCTCGAACCCCGGTCTAATCAAGAAGTGTGTGCTACGCACTGCTGCTCCTTCCCACCTGGCTACGGAGGCGCCACTTAAGAACTGTAAACTGGTTAGTGATATTAATTTTAGTACCTGATAGAAATTTCCTGGTTCTATCCCATCTGTCGCAAATTAAAGGATGCATTCTCAGTGTTTTTATAGCATTTCAGTCATCCACCAACATTTCCCAACTTGGAACAAGAGTGCTCTTCATCTTATTTACTTCTGTTGCTCGATTATTCAGAAGAACGTCCCTTGGTTTACTTCACAAAGTTGACACAGCCTTATCCTTATATATATATATATATATATATATATATATATATATATATATATATATATATATATATATATATGAGTTAAGTTAATAATGGTTAGTTTTTTTAAAAATAAAATATGATATACTAGCTTATCAGGCAAACCATAAACCATGGTGAGTACCCAACGTGACCTGGAAAAAATCAATCTATGCCATGACATAAGCAATAAAAATTACTACTTAATATTTATTATAATACTTATATTTATTATAACATTTAATATTTGCTTTGTTATACTTGGAGATATATATATATATATATATATATATATATATAAGGTTTCCCTAAAAGATTTTTAAACACTCCTTTTTAACAATTATACCAAATCGTACCTAATGTTTCTTCCTGGAGGTGATTTATCAAGCGGCATGTCGAACCACACATTACATTTTCTCACTGCAAGTTTATCGACTGTGCGGCTTTATTCGTACTTGTGTAATACGAATAATTCAAGTTTTCATTGCAGAATCATTTCCATGAGCTTAATGGCTACCTGATTACTATACAGTTATTCAAAGTATGGAACCATATAGCACATGCAATATTGCATGTATCGCTTAAACTCTACTTTAGCCTGATTGGGTTTCAACAGCTGAATTCATGAATAAAAAAAAAATCTGTTTATACACCAGGACAGTTACCGAGTCGGAGGAATTAAGCGGAAGCGTATGCCGCAACTAGTGCTTCTGCAATAGTGCAAGTTTCGGGAGCAATCAGTTCATTTTGGGGACGCGAATATTTTTGATGTTAGAACACCTTTGACGGCACTTATTAAATTTCAGACTGAAGTAAAACCAATTTATCATGAAAATGCGACTCGCGAAATTACGTCCCTTCCTAAATGACGTTAATGCGGTCACGTTCATTCGGTAGAGTAAATAGCGAGGGGTGTATAACATCGTTATTCCGGACTGAAATAAAACCGATGAACGAACATTTACGTCATTTAGAAAGTAGCGGGCGTGAGCATAGGCTCACGCCCGCTACTTCGTAAATGACGCTGACTCATCACTAACCTTGATTCGATAGAGTAAGTAACGGGCGTGAACATAAAATGTTCCATCGTTCATAACTTCAGTCCAATTTTAAAACGGTTCTGATTTTCGTCAAAGATGTCTGCACATAAACATCTTTCGCACGTACAGGGTACACACGCGCATTTTTTTTTTTTAAATGTGTGTATACAAGTGATCAAAGAACTTCGGGGGAAGTGATTTTATATCTTGAAATTGCGGCGCCGTAGCGAATTATGACTTGTCGCAATATCTTGGGTGATTCATCTAGACCAGTGTTTCTCAACTTTATTTTATTTTTTTTTATTGAATTATCGCCCCCTAAAGGGCTTTTTTTTTAGATGATTTGTTTCCAAATCGCTGCCCCCCCCTCTATGAAATTTTAAACAAGAAAATACTTTATACTTTTTTATTCAATGGGATCCCTGAGCCTGATGCTTCTTAGCTAATATAAGACTTTGGAAAAGAAGTACTTTGGCCATTTCAGACCACATTGTTGGATAAAAAAGTTTAGTTGTTTTTGATCCCCACAACTCAGCCATTCCACCCTTTTCGAATTTATATTAGCATTCTTCGCTACATTTTAATTCAATGAATTCTTGAATTTATTATTAATAATATCTGTTTATTGTTCTGCTTTAGAGTCGCCCCCTGGACAGCAGTAAGCTAGGGGGCGATTATTACATTCACAGGCAGGGACATGTCTGGGGTTACATGGAGCCACATGTGTGCTCAACTTGAAAGGAACAGTATTTACAGAATTCTTTAATTTCATACCCGAAAACTGGGGAAATACCGTAGTATCCCAAACTAAGCAAGATAATATTTGATCGAAAGTGCTGGATAAAACTAAGTATATGTACAAGCAGGTATTTTCTTAGTTGAGGCAGTCCATATTTTCCTTCTGGTGGTGTCCCTGAGAGTCATAACGGTAGGTTTGTGTGTATTCGCTAGTTTCTGGCGTCTGTAAGTGTTATGCTGGCAGAATTTATCGAAGTCGATGGTTAGACTGTTTATCAAATCAACCGCGTTTATCAAATCAACTGCGTCTCAGGCCTTTGAGGTTGCTAAAAGTGATACTGAGCGGGATCCTTGTCTACTTGACTTCTTCCAGCAATTCGGGGAGTTTTTATTAGGTCACTGGTATCAGGGGCGTCAAATCGTCCTGTAATTAGTCTGTCCAGTGCAAAGTTAGCTGCCACAATTCGTTATTTCCATGGTGTTACGTAGAGATTGATATAGAGTTGCGCCCTAGAAATAGTGTACTGGCTGCCAGTCCGCCAGTTGAGCCGTTACAGGAGCCAGTATTCCAGGCTGAAGAACGCGTTGAGGTGTGTTGTTAGGGGCCGATGACCAAATACTCTAGTTCTTGCATAAAGAGGAATGAGGTAGAGACATCGAAACACGTATTCTTCACTAGCAGACCGGACATCGCATCCAGCTGGATCTAACATCTATGGCTTCACTTCAAAAGAAAATAAATCTGAAAATCTATTTCTCATTTCATCTTTTAAAGAACACAAATGATCCTGAATAATTCATAAGATCATTCTCGGTGAGAGATTCATTGATTTCAGTTAACTCTTGCATACCATGAAATTGTTTACTCATTAAATTGCTTTCAAATAATTCCAGTTTTTCAGTGAAGGCTCTTAATATGCGTTTGCAGTCTATCACCGTAATTAATTTCCCTTGAAGTTGAAGCGATACTTCATTAAGTTTTCGAAAAATCCAAGCCATATAGTATACGTTGTTTTTTGTGTTTGCTGATCTCCTCTGTGTCTCCTTCGCTTTCTAAAAACTAATTATCATATCAACAAGGTTTATAAATCTTGTTAGACAGTTTCCTTTAGAAAGCCATCGGACTTCTGTATATAAAAGAAGCCTCACATACTGTTCTTCATTATCAACAAAAATTCTGAAAAGGCGATCATATTTGCTATGTGACTTTATTTTATTATTAGTTTTAATAACTATACTGAGAGATTGAAAAACTGGACTAATATTTTTTGCAACCAAATGATGTTGGTGCACAATGCAGTGTATTGCAAGAATTTCGGGACATACTTCCTTTAGGTGGGCTATAAAACCTTTGTCTTCCAACCACGGAGGTAGAACCATCAGTGGCACAGGATACCAAATTTTCCAATGGTACTTTTTTTTCAGCAAACCATGTTTTTACAACAGAAAAAATGTACAGTCAGTTTCTATAGATTTTTCTCTTCTTGAAATTTACAATCATCGAAATAACGAACATGTGCCATTAGAAGGGCCTTATTGTCAGTAACTGTGGATTCATCAATCTGAATAGAAAGTTTTCTCGTTTTTATTTTGTCAATTAGCTGCTTTTAAATGTTAACTGATACCTAATTGATTCGTCTTCGAATTGGATTGTTGCTCAATGGCAATGCTTTTAAAATACTGGAAGAATTTTGATGCATCACTGTTGAAATTAGTCTAATGCGGGTCGTATAAGTCTCAGTAACTGTATGAGCATTACCAGTTTTTGCAGTGATTTCTGCAATTTTATAACACGCAGTCATTCCCTCGTCATTTGTTTGTGTGATCTTCTTAAATAAGGAAGCAATAGTGTTACTTTGCTCAAAATCTATTTTAAAATATTCAATATGTTTACCAGCTTTATCAGGATGTTTCCTTTTTAAGTGATCTAAAAGTCTTAATGGTTTCATAGCCTCATTTGAAAAGGAACTATTACACAAGATACATGGGTTGTCTTGAGTCGAATGGGCTTTCAATAAAACCATAAGCCAAATATTCATCCAGATACTGTCGACACTTTCTTTTCAGCATTTGTCATGATCGATGATGGGTTGAATAACTACAAAGAATTAAATAATAAAACAAACTATTTAACTCTCATAGCCCAGGTCACTCATAAAAGAAAAAGTGGATCAAAGATAAACAACTTCCACAAGGAAACAATAAATCAATATTAATTGTCACTTAGAAAGTAGGAACAATAGACTTAAACATTTCCTCCTCCCATTCATGCCTCATATATTGACCAGTGAAACAAAAAAAAAAATAAACCACGTCCACCCTGTCGCAGATGTTGCAAAGGCCAAGGATTGTGGAGACATTACCTCCGAAAGCACTTAGGCATTTAAATGCCTATGAAAAGCAAAGGTGGTTAAATTAAATCACTCCCACTAACTTCCTTATATTAAAATTTCTCACTCACTCCTAATATAATTTACCTATATGTTAAAAATCAGTTGTCTCAGGGGAAAATAAAACCCAATGCGAGAAATTAAGGAATAAGATGTCGTCGGGTAAGGTTGAGCTCTGGAGGGCCACAAACCATTGTAATACTTATTTTTTCGCCCCCCCCCAAAAAAAAACAATTTTCGCCCCCGCTGAGAACCCTTGATCTAGACATAGTAACGTGTGAATCTCCGTTTCTAAGCATTCAGTCTTAATTAGCGCACCTTGAACAGAAGGTATTTTGTGTTTCTAATCAATTTAAAATACGCGATTTTACTGAGCAGTGTCTTTTGTTTCAAATTAGGGAAAAGTGCAACAAAGCCATGGAATAGTAAGGAGAAGATGGGTGGTTCGCAAAGTTTGAAGAAGGCGCTTTTCTATCCTTCAACTTCATAAACAAATAATTCAGTTGCTGGATTCGTGATCTGACCAGGAGTTATCCGAGATTGCTAATGAATGGGACATGTCAATTTTTAACGCATGATTTGGGAAAATTACGCATTCCATAAGAGTTTGTGCCTCTCATCCTCCCTGTAATAATAAAGAGGTGTTAGTTCTCCCATGTCAGGATCATCGCCGTAGCGTTGCTGTTAAGCCATACTTTTTCTTCTGTCATTACTGGTGCGAATCGTAGATGTATGGCAATGATCGGGAAACGAAGGCCCAGTCCTCTGAGTGGAAAGATCCATCTTCTCCAAGGCCGAAAAAAGCAAGACAATCTCTATCAAATGTACGAGATCATGCTTATATTTTTTGAATTCTGGGAAAATGCTAAAATGAATGCTGGGAAGCATCCTGGTAGGAGAGTGCAGGGGCATTATAGCCCAGTTGCCGTTGCGCAGTTAAGTCCATAAAAACATCAGACTGAAGTAGATCAGTGTGATCTTCGCAGATTGTCGCTTGCACCTGTTACCTCTACTTAATTTCCCACCTCCTCCTCTACCTAATTTAATTGCACCTTTTTTCTATATTGCATAATTTGAACATAGAAATCAAATATTTGACTTTTAGAGGATACATAATGCTTCATAAACACAATAAACATGCTATTAAATGTTGCACCTTATGCACATGGAAAACGGATATTACACAAGAAACCGTGATAATAAAATCGGAAGTCCAGTTCCCTTTCCGGACACTGCTAAGGTAGAAAACACAGAACTTAGAAATAAGTTCACGCTTGTTACTAAACATTCAGTGCAGAATTTTCGCAAATAACGAATGCCAGTTATGATTAAGGACCAGGCGGGCAGGAGCAGCAGTGCTTAGCACACGCTTCTTGATTAGACCGGGGTTCGAGCCCGTGACCACCAAATACGGAGGATGCGGAAAGGTCAGGGAATGACCACCGCATATCCCCGGAGCAATATGGCCTTAGTTGCTAATGCTCCTAAAAACCAAATAACAGCAACAACATATGATTAAGGATGGACATTCTGGAGTTTTCTTCAATATTATGTTGCTGTACCAAAGTTACATTAGTAAAATGTGTTGTACTCCACTATAGTAGCATCAATGAAATAAAAAAAAATTAGAGAAAATAAGACTAGTTCTGGGTACACCACATTTTCTGAAGGCACTTAGGGGACGAGTTTCTCTGTATAAGAGCATTATGTCAGCAATATAACATTTCTGTTGTCCTTGAATTGACATCAATTCAATAAGTAGCCGAGTGGCCTGCGCGAGGTTGCATAAGTACATGTCTTCAGTGACTGTTGAATACGGTGCATTTCGTTGTATCCACTCTGACCGTTTGGTCGTTCCGGAGTATGAACAGAATTTATTTAAGTAGTAACTAATCAAGAATAGTTTTTTTTTTTTAAATAACGTTAAGGCTACAATGTTTGGTTCCTTAACAGCAGGGCTCTTGCACATTCCTCCCCTCCCCTCCCCCCCGCAAAACTTCTGTATTTTGCAAATCAATTTCGTATTTCGCTGGTTGGTTGATTTGAAGGTGGGAAACTGCAGTAAAAACACTAAAGCAACCCAGGCCGTTTTATTGACATAAGTGTATCGCTTCTGTAAAACCCGACGAGAAATTGTACAACTTTTCCTGAGACCGATTAAGTCTGTTCCTCTAAAGTTGGTTCTTCATTCATCAATGCGAGTGATAAATTTAATCCATTCTTATCCTCCCACCTTAAGAGCTGACTAGAAGAACAATTATTATTTTAAGAATCTCTTCAGTTTACAGGGTTACCAATTTAATTCTTCAGAGGTTCTCAATACCACGAATAGCCGAGGCTTGGCATATCTTCAAAGTGCAGTAATGGGTAAATAAGCAATTATCTCCGATGTCTTGAATTCACGACACCCCGATATTTGACATTTGTTGCGAGCCATGAACCTTCGCGCTTTTTATTTTTCGTAAATACCAGTATGATTTAAACTTTACTTAGGGAATGAAGAAAAGAAAGCACATTCTTCCTGGTGTAATCTTAAAGCGGGAACCTCCATTACCAACGAAACCTGGTTTTTACAGATAGCCGCTCTTTTTATGACTCGGAACAAATGCTACAGAATCTTCACATAGACGCAGTGCTTTACTACATCTCTCAATAAACACTGCAGGCCATTCGTAAATTCTGTAAATGTCTTGCATCACGTTTAATATACCTAAATAAACACATTCTCTTCCGTCTTTGGGATGACACGGCAAACAAATGTAGGTAAGAAATGCAAGCAGCAGTCTTTCTTCTTTGCTCATCTATATATAGATATTTGTGTGCATACACAAATGATTTATATTCTGTTTTTTTCATCTTGACAAATTTCGAAACCCGAACTTGTACATTGCAGTAATGGACCAGTAGTCAATTATCTCCGACCCGAAGACTGATGCAAGCAGTGTGGTCTTTCTTCTTTGCTCATTTATATTATTGATATAATTGCGTGCGATTGTATTCTGTTATTTTCCTGTTGACGAATCTTAAAACCCAAACTTGTACATATGCATCTTCACGAAGCTATAACAAATTCTGGAAATATGTACATACAGTGTACGTATATATAATTCGCAGAAAAATTGTGCGAATGAGAAACTGCTTTCAGAATATTGTACTTTCGTCTTGCTATTTTATGTAGTATATTCGGTGCCGGCTCTAAGCATGCGCAACCGATTCTATCGAACAGGGCCCCGCGCTCAAATGGTCTAAATAATATTATCCACGTCTTTTCCACATTTCTATTATCGAGCTTGTTGCCGTCTTAATGTCTAGTTGCCCACATTATCGTAAAGCAATTGTTTTAATAATATGTAAATGTGTGATTATTGCTTCCTATTTTTACGAGATGACTGCAATCGGTAAACAATATTGTTGATTAATGTATTGATTATTCTTTTTGTTCAGTATAATACAAAATGATTTAATTATTTTTTTACTGTAAAATGTGAAAAAATAAAAAAGTTAATTTCTATTACAAAAACACCCGTATAAGTTTTGAACACACCGCAGGACCCGCAAGTAATTCTTGAACAGTCTCCCAAATTTTGGGGCCGGCGCTGGGTATACCTTGCATATCCACCTGCTTTTTTGTTTTCTCCCGTGTATTACTTTGAGACGTCATTCGCTTAACATATTGGTGACACATGTTGACAGATATGGTACGATTACCCAAGCGCACCTTGGCAATATGGGAACCCTTGAAGACAGATTAGCATTTTGTGCGGCTTGTGACCAACTGGCAAAACAGCACTTGCCAGATGTCGAGAGTTGACCGTCGATCAGTTCGCTTGCAGTAAACAAGCAAGGATCGCATCACACTTTGAAGTGTGGAGTGGGGGGGGGGATTTACAAGTTCAACGGTAGTAGAGGGAAGAGCATTGGAGATGTTCCCAAACGTGAATTTTCATGCGAAGCTAGTGATGACAGAATCAGTTGCAGGTGCGAAGTGGACGTTCATACTAGAGTCTAGATGTTGAAATAGTTTGACAGATATTTGACCTTAGTTGAGAAAAACTGCAGCCGCAGGCAGCTAAAAAGAATGACTGCGCATGCTGTTTCCAAAATCCCGTGCATGGAAAACCGCTTAAAGCAATCTTCTCAGATGGTTGTAACGGTCGAGTGGAATTTGTAAAGGTAATGTTGGACTGCTTGGAAAAAACAGGCTCAATTTACTGCTGAAATTGGCTTGATATAGTCTTGTATGTCGCTGGCTTCGTTAGCAGACATCTAACATTATTGGGCTATAAAAGTTACGTAATCATAACAGTTCAAATAGGTCAAGGCAAAGTTACCGTGTAATGTGGATCTCTGACACTTAATTCCTTACGAGTTCCATACGTCTGGTGTTCATCACACTGAAATGTTAAAATTATGTGTAGCCGTAGGTTCCTAGCGAGAAGCCCTCGTGGGTAGCAGTTGGTATATCACCGTCCTCCACACATCGGGTGGAAAAGTTCAAATCCCGTCAATGACGCAAGTAATTTTTGTGGGTCTTTTTCACAACGTGGTTGAGTTAGGTCTCAGGCCAGGGTAGCGTGGTTTTTTCCTCCCGGAAGCTCGGGTTTTCGTCCATGAAACGTCAAATCGACCAGTACACAATTTACAGACATTATATACATTGCATATGGTATAAGTAATTCCATAATTGCATATGGAAGAAAAGCACTCTGGCATAAAACCATTATGAAAAACATTTGTCGTTTGCATAGTATTTTTTTATAAGGGAAACAAATTAGGGAGTTACTTTTTAAACTCCCTCTATATCGTTTTATGTATTAAGGTTTTGTAGAAATGTTGAACAGGTGTATTTTTGTGGTGTTTTCCTTTAGATTAAGTTTTGAGTTGTTATGCAAATTATCCCTCTTCCTGCATAAAAACGTTTTCCAGCATTGAGGCGTAACAATTCAGGAATTCTTCATAGAACTCATTCGTCCGCACTTTGCTACTGGTACTTGAATCGGGGCAGTTACTGTCCACTGTACTCAATACCTAAATTAGGATCGGAATAAAATGCAAGAAAAAAATAATTTGTATAACCCATATTTTTAATTTCTTTTATTTCTACTATGGATAAAAACAATCTTTAAATTCACAAGAATTCCAATTCTATAAGCGTTGTCTATACTTCCGTTATTTAATTTAAATTGGCCTGCTTGTGGACATACAGTATGCTAAACACTGAAAAGCTTTTTCTTTTTAACCCTGAAAGAGTTAAAGAAAAAAAAAAGCTTTTCAGTGTTTAGCATACTGTATGTCCTCGCCCAGTCCTTACGACATAGGGAGATCAAGGAAGATAGCAAGGAGACCTCTTTGATCTCACCCCAGTCATATGTTCAAACGCTTGTGTTATACAAAATACGACATTTTCATGCTTAGATGTCATGTTTCCAGACATTTCAATTTACAAGAAAAATACCCTTTGTTGTAAGAGTAACCATTTATATCCATAAATCGTTAGTCATATAGCGTATATCAACGAAACAAACTTGCCAGTAGAAACAAATAGATTTTTTGTGTGGGGAGGTTTTCTGAAGACTACCTAGATACGATGCGCTGTCAGCTCCATCCGTTACACTACATGAAGACAGCATTTCGCGGTGAATGATACCTGTTAATTGAAAATTTAGGGTGCGTACACGTAGAACGCAGTAGCTGCTTATCTGGAACCAGCAGCGACATGCAGGTGAGCTTCTCACTGACTATGGACACAATAGAAAGCAGTTGACCAGTGCAAAAGTTTACCCCATCGCATACAAAGAAGTTGCACTGGTCAACTGCTGCTTTCTATGTATTCGTAGCCAGCGAAAAGCTTCATTTCCATGTCTCTGCTGGCTTCCGGTAAGCGTCTACCTGCATTCTACGTGTACCCTTACACTGCGACGCGAGCGCGCCGTCTTTTAACTGAAGATTAGAAATTATCAAATCTTCATTTTCCTATTTTCATTAAGATAAGTTAGATTAAGGAAAGTACGGAACAAGGGGAAGAAAAATAAGGCAACTTAGGTCAATATCCGTAACGGCAGAACCTAAACGAAAACGTTTTTTCGATTTATCTGTGACATGCTGATGCCAGCCGTCGTCGGCTTTCATTAATCATTATTGATAGCGATGCTTCTCTTGATTTAGTTGACATGATTACTCTTGACTAGAATTGTGAGAGAAGTTTATTGAGTGGCATTTAAGTCAAAGAGAACTTGATATATTTTGCCAAGAATCGAATTTATGAGGGGGAAGTAGTTCTGAGTGGCTTTTAGAACATTTTCGAAACTCTTACAAAATAATACACTTTAATATCAGATAGAAACAAAATAAATTAAGTCAGGGATCTGGGTTTATCGATTAACAATAAAGGTAACTGTAAAAGCCTTACTGTTGCTCCCATTCAGGAGCAATATCAAGACTTTTCGCTTTGCACAGAATCATTACGTAAGTAATACATTTTAATATCAAAGAAAAAAATATATAAAAAAGCAGAGCTCTGTATCAAACTAGGGGTCTACCACTTATTTGGAGAGATCTGGTTTTGACTCCTGTCGACAACTGGAGGAATTTCTAACATTGTGGGGGGGGGACGAGAAGAAGATGGAATGTTAGTTGTCATGGCCCCAGATGTAAGGGAGGTTGTGAGAAATATCGAGATAATCTAATAACTGACTGGTTGATTATCTTTACAGGAAATTTCAAGGAATTACATCTTTCACCTCGTATAATTTAGGTAACCGATCCACCCCACCCACAGGTGTTACCTGGACTCTGTGGGGGGGAGGTTTTTTCTTTAATTTTCTTATTTATATTATGATTTAGTTTCTTTATTCCCCTAATAAAGGTACTTTGCAATTCCCCACTTTGCAATCTGACTCGTATGTCTATCAGGAGCTTTCAGATTCTAAGGGGTTTCTATATTATTATGTTCCTCCATTGGGTTTGGCTGTATGTTCAAAATGACTAAACAAAGGCTTCGTTTAAAATATACACAAGATTTTATTACATATTTACATAAATGAAATTGTTCAATGATCCAGTACATATTATAATTATTGTTCTATTACCGTACAAGCATAAAATGATTGGTTAAGTTTAGTTATTCTTGTACAACTTCTTCCATTATATTACAAGGCTAACAACATCTTTCTTATGCCACTCTTTTTATACATTACTTTGTAAAACATTCTCTGAGTAAATCATTTTTTTATTCTAATAGATCAGGCTTGTCTCTCACATTCCAGCCTTCCTTTTCTCTTTTTTTTTTTACAATAAGATTTCTCTGTTAACAACATTAAGGGTAATCTCTTTCTAATTAGATTTATCTTTTCTAATACATTAGCATTCATCTTTTAAATCTATCTATCTCAATCCCTAAGTTATGCTGACAACCTTACTTCTGACTTGTCAGCTTATGACAGTTCAGTGTATCACATATATATAATCTCTTTCTATAATCTCTCTGAATTATCCCACTTCCAAAACTGCTACCTTACTTTACGTTACTCAAGAAAATTTTCTACATCTCTCTCTACACTTTTATCTAGGGAACCTTATCTTAATTATTACACTTTTTTTTTTTAAGTACATATCTCTTATTATATGTTAATGTCCCTCTTATAATTCCTAACCCTTCTTTAGAGTCCTATAATTTACAAGTGAATACTCATGTTAATTAGACACTTCTGATACTGAACAGGATCTCTTGGTAGGGCCTTTCGTTTCTCAATGGGCTGTAGTCTACGTCTGGATAGGTCATCACTGAGTCTCTTAGGAATTTATGGGCTGGTCTTCGATACTGCTACTTAGCCTTCGGTTCAGCTATTCTGGCGGGCTCGGGACTACAACTTTACCTTCTCAGCTCACTTATCTGTGCATTGGCCTTTATCACTACCTTCCGATTACGGACAAGGCTTATTTCTCCTTACACTTCACTATACGGGCCACTTTCACAACCTTCTGATTACCAGCTATATGACCAACTACTCGATTGTTCTCTTCTATCATGAACCTCATCTAACCTTTCTTAACTTACTGACTGTACTTAAACTTATCTAACCCTTCACAACTTACTACTCCATCTTAACTTTGTTAGAACTTTCTCAACTGGCTGACAGGACAGGACTCTTGGCTATGCGCGCTCTTTTTGTTCTCCGAATTTGCGTACCGCTTTTTTTTTTTTTTGGCCCACCTTCGCTCAGAAATTTAACCACTCATACTTCAATATTTAAATTTACATCCCGACTATTCGCTAGTGTGGGTTTCCCATGCTGTCTCCATCTCCGCTAGGTCCAACCTCCCATTTTAATATCAATATTCCTTTCCCAGGCCGTCTGCTCTTTGAAATCGGCCGAACACTTCCACAAACACTTGTTACTACTTCGCTGTTACCCTAATTTTCTGCGGAACAAGCTATTGCAGACAACCAGACGCTAGCCCTATTGTTCTGGACATATTAGTCGTGTACTTACTTCCTGTTTGTCTTCCGGAGTCTCTGCTCAAAGGGATGCTCCGACTAATCTGGCTCACCTGTCTATTGTTCTCGAGTGGCTGACCCTAGGGTTCCACCATTAGCCACTATTGTACTTCTTGTGTTGAAGCTTACGCCAAAACCGGCCATTTGTATGCGGTGTGTAAGTGTTATGTTTTCGGCTGGTGCCCCTGGCTCTTTGCAGGTGAGAAGCAGTAACACCTGGTCACTACGTCCCATCGCCGCCACGTGGAGGCGGCCAGGATCTATCTCCTTCTGGGCAAGCCCAATGCATAAGACCCGAGAGTGCCCGAAAATAATGAAGTGGAAAAGGAGGAATACAGAGGGAGGAGCTGGGGAGGTAAAAGGATAGAATAGAGGAGGATCAACAGAGGGGGCCCTCCAATAATTAGAAGTAGGAAGTAAAGTAGGGAGAAGTGGACTAGCTTCTTTACCTATGGGAACGTATCCCATGGAAAATCCCATCCTAGGAACTAGGATCAGCAAAACTTCTTAATTTACAGTTTGCCTAACCCCTTGTAGGCAGAACTTCTTCACTTGTAGAAGAGATAATTGATCTGACAAAAACAGTAAATGCTAATTCCACAAATTCTAAAAAGCTTCAGAGAAAGACTATGTACAATATCCTCTTCAGGAACACAGCAGAATATACACTGTCCAGACCTGTCCAAAGTAATGACAGGGTAATGCCATAATCTGGCCCAATAAATAAAAGGTTTCAGGGTTAACGCAAAAGTAATACAAGTGTCTAAGAGGTCCAAATCCTAGATGAGATCACATTACGCAGGGTTCTAAACTATGATTTTAAAATAGTTCTTGCCTAAAAACGAGCTCTAAGAGAGCCCTAAAAGTCTAAGATTATCATACAAGCCAGTTAATAACAGAGTTACCAGCAAATGTCACAGTGAAATTCACTCAAAGGTAAATTAATTCTAAAAAACACTAAAGGCCAAATAGTATAACAATGAGTAGAAAAAAAATTCCTTATGCAGTAGATAACTATTTTGCTGAAAACAATTCCACATCAAGTACAAGTCTATTATAAAATCCAGGAACATGAAGCTGATACTAATCAGTTGCAATTATAGAATCCAACGAAAGATGAGAGATTTCTTTTCTAATCCGATAAAAGATCCAAGAAATCACAGGCGCAGAAAAACTAGAATCGAATTTCGTTTCTTCTTTTAAATGTACGAGAAGCAAACACATTAAAAGCTGCCTGAGATTCAACCAGAATTTTATTGTTGCTGGAGTCTAAGTTAGGAACCACACCAATTCGGTTACATCGAAGATCGTTATAATAGTGACATTGATGAAGAATATGGTTAACAGTTTTTTCCTGTCCACACAAACAAGATGTTTGTGAAGTTTAGTATTTATACTTCCATGTCCAGTTAATATAAACATACCATATTAGCCCAACAAAAACCACATTTAACTCCTTTTTAATTTCCCTTGCTACAGGCAGAAAGTCCCTTGTGACTGCACCAATATCAGATGAAGAACACTCCTTCTGCCATTTTGCAACAAATTTGCCTTAATCTTGTCTTCTCAGTCTTAATGCACTTAGATCTATTTGGATGTTATCATAGTTCAATGGTATTTTCTTCATTAGGTGATACTTAAGGTAGTGGTACTGAACTTCAAAATGAACAGGTAGTTTCCCAAGCAAAACCCGAAGAGCCATGGTGGAGGTTGTTCGACAAACTCTTGACATGGTCAGGAGGGCAGCCGTCTGTGCTTGTAACAGTTGTTTTACTACAGCAACTTTATTGTCTCTAAAGCCCCATGCACCAGCTCCAAAGAAATTATCGACAAAAACACACAATTATAGTGAAGTCGTAAGGTCTGACTTCTAAGACCCGATTCTTGTCTTGTAGTCTGTTTAATTCGGTTCAAGAACAATTTAGCCTTTTCTTTAACATACTGAACATGTGGTAGAAAACTGAGAGCATCATCAATATAAACACCTAAGTATTTGATCTTTGATAAGTACTTAATGGCTTGTTCCCTATATTTAATAACTGCAAGTCTTCCACAGTGAAACTTTCCCTTAAGCAACATCTGAGACATCTTTGTAATAGAAACCTGCAATTTGGTTGAAGACCAGTTGGAGAGTTCTAACAGTGCAGCATTTGCTGATTCTTCAAGGCTTCTCCTAGAATAACCCTCGATTAATATTGTAAGATCGTCAGCGTATGCGATCATATGAATAGCTCAAACTTTTAACCAACCAGGAATCAAAAACCAGATTCTAGCTAGGGACCAAGAATTGATCCTTGTGGACATCCTCTTGTAACTCTGCAAGAGACCTCCAGTCAAGATTTGACAGAAATGGTACAATCAGAAAAATAGCTCTTTAAAAGCTTATATATATATTTATGGACACTTCGGCCTCCTGGAATTTCTCCAGGGCACTGTGCTGCCAAAGGGTGTCAAAGGCCCCTTTGAATTCCACAAAGAGGCCGAGCAAATACTTAGTATCTGTTTCTGCCTGAATTGCTAGAGGTCTGACTAATGCGTCTTCTGTCCCTCATCCTTTGGTGAACCCATACTGGTCTCCAGAAGCAAGTCCTTTAGTGGCATATGCTGCAATTAATCTACTGGCAACAACCTTCTCTAGCAGCACCTTTCCCAGATCTGGGAGAAGGGCTATAGGTCTATATGATGATGGATCCTCATCCGGTTTTTTAGGATTCTTAAGCAAGGTTTTGAGCAAAGCTCTTTTCCACACTCTAGGGAATTCACCACTTCGTAGGCATGAATTAAACAAAATTAATATTGAAGCTGGTACAATTATCCAGGTTTTTTAAATAACATTTTATTTCAATTCTATCATACCCAGGGGACTTACCCGAGCGCATGGATTTTATTGCACATTCGACCTCTTCCAGAGAGAATGGAGGGTCTTCAATCAATCCTGTGTAATTAGAAAAATATACAATGTCAATTTGTTCCGGTGATATTAGTATCAGTCTTGATGTATAATTACATCTAATAATCTCTTTATAGTAAAAGACCAAGATAGGGTACTTTGACCTCCCGCAGTTGTTACAGAAGCGAAAATCTCCTCTGGTGGAATCTTTTTGGTCACAAGCTTGTAAATAAGTCTCCAGGGATCCCTATTCCCTGGGTGCTAATAAACTTTCCCAAGAAGCCCTTTTTTGTTTTTGAATCTCAATTTCGTCTTTGCTTGTTTGTATCTACTTTGTAAAACCATCAATTCAAGTACCGTACGCGATGGATTTCTCCTCGCCCTCTGGAATTCACGTCTAGTCCTTCTCGTAAGCTGTTTTAAATAAGTTAATGTAGAAGACCACCAAGGAACGTGATATGGTTTGTTCTTTTTAAATTTCATTGAGGCTGCACAAGCCTGTATAATAGTGTTCTGTATAAATTCAGCTTGATTATCCAAGGGAAGAGATTCTATAATACCCATCTGTTCAGGAGTAAGCTTTTCTTTTATTACTTTGTCAAAGACCTGCCACTTTGCAGACCTAATGTGAAAACGAGGCACATCAAAGGAACCTATCTAGAACGAGAAACGACATCTGTCATAGTAAACTTGATGACGTTATGTTCACTTGTTACCCAATCAGTTTTAACCTGCCAATTAGAGATCCTTTGGGCCAAAGATAGTGTTGCCATGAAGACATCTATAAATGATTGTCCACATGTGGTAACAAAAGACGATGGATGTCTATGTGTGTTAAGAATTTTTAGACGATGTGACATGATTATTTCCTCAAAGCTCCTCTTTTTCATTTGTTGAGCATTCCACAATGTCGAATGGGCATTAGCATCCATTAATTGGTTGATCCTGTAAAGCTCTCACGGAGGAATCAATATAGTTCACAAATGGTTGAATAGAATCATTATGTTGGGCACATTGACAGTAAATTGAGATAAGATAACTTCCCAAACCAGCCTTCAATGCAGGCACAGACTGTGTGTGGCAAAGATTTGAAATCCAAGTAACAGTTAAATTAGGGTTATCAATGACAATAGCTGCCCAAATTCTCCTTCTTGCATTACCAGTAATGTCCGGGTCAGATTGTTAAGACTCTAAATCGCATAGGTAAACCTTTTACTAATCCCTTATAGGAGTAAGGTTCCTGTAAGGCCATGATATGAATAGAATGATCAAGAACAGTTGTGGTGATGTCATTCATAACTATAATCGCACATTGACAGTTAAGTTGGAGAAAATTTAATTGTTTTATATTTGTACTGCTTGTGTTGGAACTGATTGGAGGCGTTATTATTCATAACTAGTTTTAGATCTGATAATCTCCAATGCCTTTAAATATTCCTGGCATTTATCATTTTTTGTATGAATGAGCACAATTCTTTTTTTTTCTCATCTTACAGTTCGGACATTCTGGGTGTTTGTCTTTATTCTGGCAATCTGCAATATTATGACCTGAGCAACCGCAGTGACCACGCGTTTGAGCTTCTTGGGTACACGTCCTAGCTGAATGGCCATAGCCAAGGCATTTAAAGCAACGCAGTACTATAGTATAGTCCTTGACCGTGTGCGATGTCCACCCTGTGTAAACCCTGAGTTGAAAGCAAGTGAACTCTGGTTTCACTGGAAACCTCGAATATCCAATTTACTGTTAACCGATTTGGTCTAGGATGTGTTCAAAACCTAGATTTTACTTGCGCCTTTACCTCCTCTGAGGTAAATCTATAATCCTTTAGATTTTTGTGAAATAAATCATCTAATACATCTTCAATTTTAACCTCCTTGTGTATGTCATACATAACAATTGTGGGACCTAGTTTCTTATCCTATCAAGATCCTGCGAAGTGTTACCCCGCACACACACTCACTGTACTTACTTAGGTCTGGTGGGTGCTAGGGTGTGGTCGTTACAGAACTAGTTAGTCTAGGCATGACTTATACTTTTTGTTCTAAGTGTAGTCAAGTCGTTTTTTGACACCTTTCTTTTGGTTGGCCATCTTAATTTACCTTAACATGTTCATCTCGCCTATCTGGAATATAGTTCTGTTTATCGTCTAGTGGTCTTGTATAGGACAGTCTCGTATAGCCCCAAATATGTAGAATAAGAATATTTCATCTATTCTCCACTTTCGCAGTGTGGACTGTAGCGTTGTTTTTTATCGAGCGATTAAGTGACTAATCGCTTGATACCGCAGTTAACCTCCAGTCATACTGTAACCTTTAACTTTATCACTTTAGTGGTTGGATGTGAAGTTTTGGCAGAGGACAAGAAAAACTCCTATGGTGCAAAACATAATAAAGTTTAATACAAGAGAAAGTAAATATTACATATTTTAGTTCTTCCAATAATGTAAATTCATTTGAAACATGATAATAATAAGATTATGATTTCTAAGATTATTCTTAAATAAAGGTACAAGTTACAAAATTATAAGAGGCTAGAAAGAATACATCTTTTCAACATCATGTTTTCATACTATACCTTCTCAGCTAACTTACCCAACTTAAGAAATTGCCTATGGCTTGAGTAGCTAACGCTCCTCGATACTCCGTTACTTCGGGCGACTCTCTCTCTCTCTCTTGCCTTAACAGGGGATCGCAGTTTTTCTCTTCCGCTCTCGGTCGCTGGTCTTTACTCTCTCGACGACTCGTTCTTCTCTTCTCCGGCTCTTTCTTCTCTCGACTTCCCTCTGGGTCTCGAGGACCCGCTTTTATACCCCTAGTTCTCCCTTTTGTTTATACATTTTCCTTTCTCTTATTGGAGAACTCCACGTCCGCACAAATTCTGACTCCACGTCATGGGACACTTAATCAAAGGAGTCACCACCATCCTCGATTACACCATGTAGCAAACATTCTGGTAACACGTGTAGCCACTCTTCACCAGCTCCTTATTAGGAAAATGAAGAGCCTGTAGCTTACGTATTCACCGAGTTTACGGGGCTCGGAGGAATCTACCATATCCGTTCACACGGGTGTCTGTATCTCTTTCTCTCTGATTTCCCCCCCCCCCCCCTTTCTGTTGTCATCATTTGCATGTCAAGCTAAGCGCATCTTTCCTGTGTTTATAGAAATCTAACCCGTAAGTGGCTCCCGAGATAGCCGTCGCCGGCCAGCAACTGCAGGCTCATGTAGAGTTTTACATAGGCTTTCTTTTTAATACATAGTTGCTGTGGCTAATTTCGCCATCTTTTAAGTCGCCAATAAAACAGGTTTCCATTTAAGGATATCTAATTTGCTTTAATACTCAGTTTTAATAACTCTAAAATTGTCAATAAACGAAGTTTTGGGTAATAATTAAGTAGGGGAATTCCGAGAAATTAAAATTAATTTACTTATTATAGATTTAGAGGAAAAGGCGGAATTAGCACTGCAACGGAAGTTGCAGTCTCAATAAGTATCCCATTAAATCAAACCTTATGTATTTCATTTTTATATCCTTGATGTTTGACACCAATTTGGTTTTAACCTCCTGCCTAACTTTTTTGCTGGAGAAAAGGCACTGCCCTCCTGAGCCTTAATAAGTATGTGTTGCACAGGCTTCACTGATCCAGTCATTGGTATAGAAACATGTGACGGAGTGTAGATTTTTGCCGCTTGTGCGTATGATAAATTAGGAGCAGCCAAGGTAGTTGGCAAAGACAATGAAGGTCTACCTAGAGTGCCTTGTGTCTTGCTAAGTTGGTATTCTCTTTCCTCAAGTTTGGCCTTTAACCGCTCATTCTCCATGATAACTTTGGTCAATAATTTCTCTATTGATGTCCAAGTTGTTTGAATGTCCGTGGTAACAGTCTTAGTTAATCTACCACCGTCAGAAATAACCTAAAACAAATGTGAATGTAATGCAAAAACCTGGTCTGTATAAGATCCAAGATATTGCGATGTCTGAGATTGGTCTAATGTTTCTACTGAGTCTCTGGCTGTTGTAGCATCCAGGGAATCCTGAGACCTAGTTGAAATGATGTTCGAGACCACTGGAATATCACTGGGTTCCAATCTGGGCAACTCCGCCCTAGGAACACCCAATTCTGAGGAATAATCTGTGTCCTCAACTCTGCCTTCAACAACTTGTTGAAGGTAATGGTGGAAAATTGTCCACCAAGTTGTCTAAATCACAGGAATCCATTTTATTCTTATTGTTCATCTAAATTTAAGCCGACCGGGCTAGCCGGGTAGGTAAAGTGATTGCCTGGTAACCCAAAGGTCGCGGGTTCGATTCCCGCCTCGGGCTGGATATCACGGTGGTGCCGAACCAGCTGGTTAGTTGGATATCCCGGCCACGATACACGAAGGAAGCAAGAAAAAACTGGTTCCTTCGTGTATTGATCACATCATACGAAATAAAAAAAAATCTAAATTTAAGATTTTTAATATTTTTTCTTTTATTTTTATTTCTAAGCTGAAAAACAATTACCTAAATCCTAGGCGGCGCTGTGTTCCAAACTGGCGACATTCAATTTTCCTTCCAACTCTTTTGGAGTGAAGAAGCTATGGCGGCCATAATACTCAACCTAATAAACATAATTATATTTACAACGTTCACTGATAACTTCTCAGTGGTTAAACCGATTTTGGAATCCAGTATACAAGAAAGAGAATCTCTGTATAGTCTTTATTTCTTTTTCTACTGAACATTCAGGGGTTTGTAACAACCCTAAGTTTGAAATACCCAGGGGTTCACGTCTGGTGAGTATGGGCTTGGCAAACCCAGGGTCAGGGTCCTGAGCTGAATATCATCATTCTTCTCTTCCTTGGTGATTCCTTTCTTCTCTCTCTGAGTAACTTGGGATTTTTTTTTTTTTTTTGGCTTGTGCAGCATAAGTCTCAGGCTTCATTGCACCATATGGCTAATAATAATATTTATTCAAATGCTTTCAGCCATTACAAACAGTCTAATGGCTCCCCCTATGTAAACCTATGGAAGAAGTTTTCCATTGTAGTCTATGGCACAACGTTTGTTTTCAATAACGTTCAGAAAACCACATTTCTTACTAATCCCTGCAAGAATCACGGTGAAACCTTTCTGTGTACTCGCCATCCCTTCATAGATCCAATGGTATCCTATTTG